>NC_061115.1:96112604-96455053 GCF_002878395.1 Capsicum annuum
ATACTTTGATAATATATTGATGCCCGACAAAGATGAAGTATACTTTAATGTTATATTGATGCCCAACAAGATCATAGGTTACTGTGATGATATATTGATACCTGAAGAGGCCAGAAAATACTATGATTATATATTGATACCCTTAGAGGTTGGAGGATACTATGATGGCAAATTTATACCTAAAAAGGATGGAGGTTGATCACGAGAATGATGATACTTATGATGAGATTGTTGATATTGATTATGTACCTTTCTTCTATTCCTACATGTGCATTACCTATCACCAGTATGCACCTATATCTATCAGTCGGTATGGGGCAGTTGCATAGATATAGGAGAAGAAAATGTCTTGTGTTGTTGTATGTTTATTTAACCTTTAGAGTCTGGAAAAGGATGTACGCATAGGCTCGGTTAGGTCTTTGGTTGTCCAGAGTAGTCGATTATACACACTGATATTAATGTTATTATTATCATTGTTATGATCATTATTATGGTTTGCTTATACAGATTGGTCATTGACCTAGTATCGGTATTTTAGGTATGTCTTCAACCTCTTCTATCTTATGAATGTACTATTACGCACGATTATATCATGTCTAGTCATGTTGATTGGGATCCTTGAGTTTGATAGTATTAAATCCTGTTAGTAAGTTTATGATGTCTTTAAACGAGGATATAATGATCTAGGATATGATTTGAGATGACCTCATGCATATATGTTTATGCATTTGTATATATATATATCTACCTATCTGAAGCTATGACACTATCGTATATCCCTTTCTTCATTGTTCTTATTATACATGTGTTTCTTTTCTTTGTATATTGTTCTATATCTTTCTTTTGCCCTTCATTCGTTTATTAGACTGGGATATACTGTATAACATTGACGTCTATTTATTGTAGCTGGAATAGGATAGTTTACCCTTGATGCTTCCTTAGTCTTATCATGTTAGACTCTAGGACTTATAAAAGATAGTTTTCCCTTATTATTCACATTGAATTGTTATATGATTTCTAGATTCTTGGGTGTAGTTTACATTCTATTTATATATTGTATATATCTACTTTACCTTTGGAGCTCAACTGACAGTTGCCTACTGAGTAATTTAGTACTCATACTACACTTCTGCAACCTGCAGTTCATAGTACGGGTTATTTTCATTGATGTGTGCGTCATGTGGAGAAACCATGGTTCAGAGACTTATAGTGAGCTCCTAACGTTTAGAGTATTAGTTATCTATCTCTTAAGTATTAGACTAGTCTCTATTTTGTATTTAGAGCTTAGTTTTATTATTGTATTTCCTTTGACATTTCATTTTGATATTCTTGATATATAGAAGCTCTGGTATTGGTACCAGCGGGTATTGGGGATTCACTTATGTTATGGCTTTTATCTTAGTTATCCGTTATTATTTTTCTTATATTGTTAATTAGTCTATTACTAGCCGTTTCGGACTATGGGTTGGCTTGAATACTGGTATGTTATGGTAGGAGCCATTATGACTTAAGAAATTGGTGCTTGACACATCTAAGATCTTTGATGAAGAATAATCCAAGAATCTTGATAAAGAGATCAAATATTTGGCTACCTATTCAGGGGGTTCCCACCCGGTCTATTAAAGGCAAGGTGGGATCCAAAGTTTTGAAGAGCGATATAGGGACCGTAACCGTGATTGGAGGGATAAGGATCATAAGTATAATCATTATGTACCCCCTTATTATCGGAAAAAAGGGCTGGATTCAATCTCCATTGACCCAGACAAATACCAAACAGAAGATGTGGTAGAAAGAATTTTAATGAAAGTGTAGGGAATGGAAAAAATGGTTCTATGTCACTCCATTTCAATTACACTATTGGAGACTCAAATCGGGAAAATCTCCATTCAAATTAATGCTAGCACAAAGGGAGGACATCCTAGTGACACCATTGTAAACCCAAAAAATGAGGCCCAAGTGTTTGCTATTTTCACTAGGAATAGTAAAACCCTTGGTGATCTTGTGGTACATGTCAAAAAGAATCTGAATGATTCAAAAGTAGATACTTTAATATCTAATAAATGGAAAGAAAAAGAGCTAGTGTGAAATGAAGAAGTTGATAGTGAAGAGGGTGATCCAAAGTTAATTGAAAATAATAAAGTGAATAGTATTCCAATGCTTACCACGATGGTTCTCCCTCTATTCCCACAAGGTCTCAAAAAGAAAGAGGATAATGCTAAATTCAGAACATTCATGGCTAAGCTTAGAAAACTCTCCATTAATATCCCATTGCTTGCGACTATCCAATATATCCCGGGGTATGCTAAGTTTATGAAAAAATTGATGTCTAAGAATATTCTTGTTGATGGTGATACAATTGAAGCTAATCATGGGTGTAGCGCTACCATAGCTAGTGTGATAGCAGAAAAGAAAGAAGATCCAGGAGAATTTACAATTCCCTGCACCATCGGGGCACATAAGTTTGAAAAATCTTTATATGACCTTGGTGTGAGTATAAATCTCATGCCCTTCGCAATATATAAGAGGCTTATATTGGGCACTCTTACTCCAACGCCAATGACTCTTTTTATTGCAGACCATTCTATCAAGAAACCGGTTGTTGTTCTTTTCAATGTTTTGGTGAAAGTGGATAGATTAATCCTTTTGGAAGAATTTATGGTGCTAGATTGTGAAATGGATCAAGAGTTACCGATCATTCTTGGTTGATCTTTTTTTTCCCATTAGAGCCATTGTTGATTTGGAGCATGGGGATGAGGTTTAGAGTTCATGATGGTGAAATGACTTTCTGGGTGTGCTAAACAACGAAACAACCCGTGGAACTTCAAGTGGTATTAGTTATAGATCTTGAAGTTGAGAAATTTAATGACGTGTCCTTTGAGAACCTAATTTGAGAATGAAGGAAGACGTCGTTCCATGATGATAAGTAAGGCGCTATGAGGGAGAAAACCCATAAATTCCATAAAAGTGGCTCGTATCCTTTGTTTTTAATTTTGTAGTGTAGATTTCAATTTTGTCAAATGAATAATCCATACATTTATAGCACTAAAGACTGTGTTGAATGAGTTTGAAAAGGGGAAGTGTGGAATCATCGCTCAGTGAACTGAACAAGGTAAAATATATCAAAATTAGAAATAAGCTGAATAGGAAAAATATAGGTGCAAAACTGCCCTCAGTTTCCATGATCATGGTACCTTGATCTTGATCATGATCAACCATGTCTCCACAATCGTGGACCCCTGATAGCGATCACGGTCTAGGCAATTTAAAAAACCATCTGAATGCCCCATTTCTCTCACACTTCCTTATCAAATTTTCTCTCAAATTGCACCCACTCTTAGACATACTTTGGGCATTCAAAAGCTCTAGTGAATATTCTTACATCATCCTATCTTATAAGTCACTTGAATTCATAATTTAATTGTTGAAATTAGGCCATAAAATGCATGGTATAGGAAAGGCCTAAATTAGTGTTTTTCATTGTTAAATATGTGTTGCAATAAATTATATGGTGGTTAGATGCTAGAATATGGTGTGCACATAAGTGGGGAAGTTTTGAGTTCCCAAATTGTGTGCGAAATAGAGAAAATTTAAGGCAACACACCAACTGCTCGATCAATTTCCCAATCAGTATTCACTAGTGGTTTCTACATTCGGAAGACATAATCAAGTACGTAGTAGTCTTTTTCAATGATATTAGTGTAAATTCTTGTTATAGAACATGTTTTTCCTTAAAATTTGAATATTTTTGACATTGGATATTTTGGATTGAAATCAGTCTCAAATTACGCAATCACGGTCATTCGGACTGCCATCGCGGCTCCATTGCTCTTGAACATAGTAACTTAGGTTGATTTTCATTCTGGCTAAAAAATTTTGCACTTTAGTTTTTTGTCCAAACACTACTAATTAGCAATACTATAAGCTTTGATGAAAAACATAGTTTAGTTTGTGCATGTATATGTCAATGATTAATGTGGTTGCGTTTATCTCTTACTTTTTAGGATCATATCATGGAAGAATACGACCAAGTCTGATTCACGGCACCCGAGTGGGACACTCTTTATTGTGGGGATATTCCAAGGAAAAAGCTGCTCCCGAAAAGTGAAATATGCTTAAAGAAAGTGTCGGAAAAGATTTTGGCATTCCATAATAGGCTTGTGGCCATGGGGTGGTGGTGCTTCAACCTGGATCCTTTCAAGGCAAGCGAGTAATGGGTTTTTGAGTTCTACGCTAACCTTCCCATAATATCTTTTTTAGACTCAGCGAACTTGATTATCTAGATTTGGGAGATAGAGTTGGAATTTAGGGTGGAGAAAATAAATGATATGTACGAGCTCTTGAACAAAAATATGGGTGAGTTCAAATAGAAAAAGGTGCAAGTCAGGAAGCTGATTGGCAGAAAGACTATGTCCCAAAAAGAAAGTCTCTTGGCCAGTGACCAAGAAAAATATATCCATAAATGAATTCACTGCCGAGGGTCATATTTGCTTTAACATCATATGTAGTCGGGTATCCCCTTGCATCCACATGGCACCAGTTCTAGATTTATCGGTTTGGATGGTTGCTTGTATTCTAGATGGAATTCCTTTGAATATTGCTTAGCTAATAGTTTCTGACATGAAATTCTTCAAGAACCAAGGTGGTATGCATCTTTTATTTCCCTCCTTAATTACTTAGCTTTTTTGGAGAGCCAAGGTTGAGGAGTACCCTGGAGATACTTGGGTGTTCCCTAGCACCCTTATCTATCCTATGAAAATTCAAGGTGGGGGCGCACTGGGAAAAAGCAAGAAAAAAAAGATAGAATTGGGAAAGTCCACATGTTAGAAGATTGAGTCTTGTAGTCTATCCACCATAGACCTCTTGACAAGAATGGTGTAGACATTGTACCTATTAGGGAGCTCATGTTGGGTTTTTCCCAGGGGAAAAGAGAGCCCTCCATCACCCACAAATCATATGTGTCCTGATCTGATTATGAAAAGTATCATGAGGACCGGAAGGGCATAGAGCTATCCTTGCTAGTCTTTAGAGAGGGTATTCATCCTTGGTGGCATCACATCGAGATCTCTGGGTTTCATTTGATAAAATAGTAAAAAGGGAGAAGAAGAGAGATAAATTAATTAGCAAAATCAGGATTAGGGTTAAGTGCATGTGAAAGATCCTAAAACCCCATGATAAACTTCCTTTCGAGTAGAGAGTGGTGATGAGGCCCTAATTAAGTTGTCCGATCCTGAGGATGATAATGATGCTGAGACCGAGTGTGGTAAAAGATCTTGATGCAATTCCAGGAAACACCCATATCTCTCTTTATGCTTCATTGTTTATTCAGTGAAGACACTACTAGCTTTTTAGTTGGAAGCACCTACCTCCGCATTCATTTGATTTGGGACTGTATTATTGATACTCGTGGATGGTTCTATATTCTTTCGGATGATTTTTATTTTTATTTGGATTGTAATTTTCGGGTACTCTGATGCTTCACAAATGCAAGGGAAGTCTAAGTACCTATGACATTTTTCATTTGGGATCACATATATACCCATGGGAAAGTCTGAGTAGCCATATAGGTATGCCCATATGAAAGCCAAAATGTGAGACACTAGCTTGGGTTGGTGCCATAATTAACAAATTTTTTGTGGTTCAAATACAAAGAGAACCCCCCATCCATCAAAAAATTTCCAAAATATAGAGGGCATGGACGTGAGAGACTTTGTAACAATACTTTTTTTCTTTTTGTGACTACAAATTTTTTACTCGTGAAAATTGGTAGATACTAACTTTTTTTCTCTAGCAGGAGGGGAAAATGATCCTCCTTAGCAAAATATTTTTCCATAGGTTGTGATTTTATTTGTCCAAATCTCATGTGTACTTGTACCATCTAGAACTTCCCCCATTTGTCTCTCAAGTCTTATTTTTATTGTACTTGTTTGGTGAGATGATCCTAGGCCAACTTTGTGACATTGGAAGTCCACTTTAGCCTAAAACGCCTACCATTGCATAGATGTTATCCCTTCACCCACATTGAGTTTTTAGCCCTTTCGTTGGAAAACATATTGCAAGTCGTGAACCTTTCAATTTTTATCTCTCTTTTGAGCCCTACACTTTTTGAACTTAAAAATAAAATTTGAGGGTAAAATCCTAAGTTAGGGGTAGTAAATATTGGTAGAGGTAACTTTGGGCCATGGATTTTAAAGTGAGTGCCAAGAGCTTAAGCATTGAGAACAAATAAATAAGAAAAAAGAGGATGAAACAAAGGAAAAAAAACATGAAGTGTGCAAGAAAAAAAATAAAAAGAAAATGGATGAACCAAGGAAATAAAAGTAGGAACATGCGTAAAGAGTGAAAACAAAAAGTGGCCCAGGATCAAAAGTTGGATAGAATAATGTGATACAAATCTTCAAGGAGGGTATAGACATGTTTTTCCTAAATTATATCCTACCCTTCCCCAAACCTACTTTATAAGTTGAAAAGCCCTTTGAGATCTCCAAAAAAGTGTATTCATTGTAGTAATGATTGAAAAATAGAGGCAAGGCTATGGCATGGTACTTGTTATCATCGAGAGTCCTTGAGAGAGAGAGAGAGTTTTGTACTTAAATCCCGTATTGCATATTTGATAACTTTGTGTGTGGAATTTTCCTTCTTGTATAGAGGCATGTAAACAAGTTGATATGGGTGATGTTCTCATTTACCAAAAAAAGAGGCAAAAGGCGTATAATGTAGTTAAGGTCAAAGGTGAGTCACTTCTAGAGGATTCGTGATTGTTGCATGGTTTATCTTTGAAGTCTTTTGCATCCTTCTAAATTGCATTTTATGTTGAGGTGTCTCTTGTAAATATCATTGCTCATGTTTGAATAGATATTTGTGGTATGATTCAAGTTTAGGTCATTTTATCATTGGGTCATAAAATGCTGGCATAAATGTGTAATGTCTAATGGTAATAGGTAGTGTTTCTTGAGGATAAGCAATGTTTTATGTGGGGGGTATTGATGAGAGGTAAACTTACCACTCATTTGCACTCAACATTTGTGCACACTGTTATGGGTTGAATGTATAAATGAGATGTATTTGTGATTAAATTCAATAAATCCTCATTTAGCAAGCATACAGGTTATGAGATGGAAAGTCATGGATGTAAGTTAAAAAAGATCGAAAAGAAGAAAAAAAGTGCAGTTGATGTACCTGAAGTAGGAAGCAGCCTTAGTTACCATGATCGCAATCTGTGGGCCACGATATAGCAAGTCAAGCCAGGTCAGAGTATTGCGATTGCAGTGATCATTCTGCGGTCACAGTTGCAGCAATTACAGACAAGCTTCAGTGATCGCTGCAATGCAGGAATGTGCCTGTGGGCAGATTTATAATTTCACTCACCCAAACCCAATTTCCTTTATAGGCTGAAACTCTTTCTCTTTTGGGTAACCTACAATCTTACAACATTTTTGAATTTGAAGTTAAAACCTTAATTTCGGAAAGAATTGTATTTTCAATTGGAGACTTTGAATTTAGTAGTTTGAAGAATGGATGCTTTGAATAGTCCCTATGGTATATTTTTTCTCTCTTTTCTTCATGAGTAGCTAAACATTCATTGTCTTGGGATTATGATGAACTAAGGTACAATTATGTTTGGGTTTTGATGTATTTTCATATATGCCAGTTTGTTGATGATAGGTTTTACTATTGCTTGGTTAAATTAGTTTTAATTTGTGGATGAAATCCCCAAATACCCAAAATAGGTTTCTGGGTAAAAACCCCAAATCCTTGAAAGCTCAAATAATCCTTGAAAGAGGAGTTTGGGTGAACTTCTGGAACTTATATCATCCTTGAAGGAGGGATGTGGGTGACAAGGCAATAGTAGACAATTAATGGGTGTAGTTTGCTGGTTTTCACTATCTTAGACATAAGGGTGATTAGGAAGTCTTCTATATTTTTGGCATCTTCCTAGAAAAAGGGATGCCCAACTGAGGTAATAGGTGAATGTAATTAACACACTAGTTAGGTACCTAAAAAGGACAACGAGTGAAATTCGTGAGGTTTTGTTGACAAACTAGCCGCAAGGATCTTAGACCTAGCTGGCCATATTGTTAATAACTAGCATGTACACTAAATTTTCATGCATCCATGCATAACTTGTCCTTAGGTAGACACAATCCAAAGATTCTCCTCATATAGAATTTAAATCACAATTTTTGTTCAATTTGTTGACTTGAGTTGCTATTGACAAACACGTTCCAAAAACCATACTCCCCTCCCAATTTTTATTAGTAGCATTTAACACCCATAGGACTAGAATTCTAATTTCTCTCCTCTTGGATTCAACTTTAACATAAGTTGAGCTATTGACAACGACCGCCCTTTACTAATTTTGATGGTATAGATGAGCGTTATCACATGGTCTCTCTCATCTAACAAGAACAACTAGAGTATTCTCATGCTATTCATGAGATAACAAGTCCAACTAACTAAGGTTCTAGTCCATAAGTCAAGTATCACACTTTATAGTTTCAATAGCCTAAGTGGTTCAACTAATCCAAAACATTACCACCTACCTTTCCAAAACCTAAAAGCCTTCCCAATCTAAACAAGATATCAATGGCATACTATAATAAAGATAAATCTAACAATAAGTTAGCCTAGCCTACCTCAAAAACAAATATATCACACTAACTGACAACTTAGCCTACCTTAAGTCCAAATATATCGCACTAACTGACAACCTTTTCTTTGTCTTTCCGTAAAGCTTCTTCATGGATCCAAGCTATCAAAACACAATCTATGCATTATTATGAGAATATCAATACCCATATTGTACCATTGTGCTTCGGGTCTAAAAAGATACCAAAAACCCCCTTGTGGGTCCCACATACAAAAAAATGAGTTTCTGAGACCAACCTATTTTTCAAAAACCATTAGAAAGTTATATACCCACAAAAACATTGGTGCAACCCAAGAAAATTTGGGGTATTGTCAAGCCCTCAATCCATTTGGGGTTTTGGGTTAAATAATCAAGAATTCGATACTAAAATGAAGGATTCATACCTTAGATTCATTGATAATCATGAATATACATGTTATTCAAGCTTCTAATCAACACCCCAAGAATTTATTTGAGGACTACACACACTACTAGGGTTTATGGGACTCAAAGTAAAAGAAAAATGACCAATTCTCGATAAAAAGGGCATTTAAATACCCCTTTCTAGGTCCTCGGTTCACATGATCAAAAGCACGTGGGTCACACTTGCGGTATCGTGATCGCAATACACCCTTCACAATTGTGGTACCTTCTGCCGCACCAGATGAAAGTTTAAAATTGAAATAAATTCCAAGTTTTGGTCAATGCCTCAAGATGCCTCTGGAATCAAATATGAGCAAATGGAATATGTAACAACATTAATTTCAACATTCTGAATGCATTTGCAAAGTGAGATTATCCATCCGAGGTTGTTTCACCTTATGTAAGCCCCACACGTGAATTTCCAATTTATCAACACTCCGACCAATTGGTTGAAAAGAGTTTGAGTGCTGCGGGACCCAAACAAATGGTCTACCTAACTTAAAATTGATATTCCAGAGTAGTCAGCACAGTCAAAATTTGCATCCAATGTCGTTTCACTGAGGTTTTTTCTTGGTGGCCATTTTGAACCAGAGTAGACTTATACATAGGGAAATGATTCTAAACCCCAAACAAACTTCCCGATAACCGATCTATAAGTTCCATCAAGTCATAAATGACTTGAGGCAGCTATGGTAAAGCTCTAATGGCAAAAATAAGAGAATTCACAAGAAATGACCTGAAGGGTCAATACAACATCGACTACTAAGGAACTTCCATTCCCATAAGTTAAAGATGAAGAAAATACCTAAAACTTTAAATGGGTGAGGACATTGGGTCCACATCTCGCTCTAGATATCCCAGTTGCCTCCTTCACTGGGTGGTGCCTCTAGTTAACCTTAACTACAGGAATCTCTCTAGTACGTAACTATCTCATATCACTAGCCAAAATAAGTATAGGCTCATCCACAAAGGTCAACTGCTCATCCAACTAGACTAAGTCATACCTAAGCACATAAGACGGATGAAGGATATACTTCCGTGACAAAGAGATGTGGAAAATATGTTGACCATCAGCATAATATGGAGGCAATGCAAACTCATAGGCCAACTCACCAACTATGCAGAGAATTTCAACTTGGTGACCGTGTGTTCCTCAAGTACTTGAACAGTCCACTCGAACTGACCATCGGTCTACGGATGAAAATCTATACTCAAATCCACTCTAGTACCCAACTCCTCCTGGAATGCTCTCTAAAATCACGAAGTAAATACAGAACCACAGTCTAATTTAATAAAATAGGCGCCCCATATAAAAGAATTATCTCCCAAACATAAATATAAGCTAATCTTTTAGCACTGAAGGTCATCTAAATATGAATGAAATATGGTGACTTTGTCAAACAATCTACAATAACCCAAATACCATCAAGACTACAATAAGTATGAGGTAAACCTCATATGAAATCAATAGTAATCTATTCTCATTTCCCCTCGGGAATGGACAACCTCTGATTTTATCCTCCAGGACATGGATGCTCGGCCTTAACCTGCTGACAATATAGGCAATGAGCAACAAAGTGTCCCACATATCTGTTTATACTATCCCACTAGTAATGTTTACACAAATCACTATTCAACTTAGACGTACTAGGATGAATAAAATATCTAGAGCTGTAAGAGTCAGGAAGAATCGACGAAATTAAATCATCAAGGAAAAGAAAACAAATACAACCCTGAAATCTTAAGATACCCTCAGAATCAATGGTGTGCCTCTCAGACTCTCTACTCGCCACCTTTTCATGAAGGAAACAAAACTAGCTATCCTCATACTAATGATCACAAATTTGGTCAAATAGAGAGGATCTTGCCTCAACATATGCCAAAATTAGTGCAGGATCCATAAAATCAAGGTGAACTATCAAATTGACTAAGGACTGAATATTTTGTGCCATAGGCCTATGAGAAACTAATATGCATGTCAAGCTACCTATACTCACTACCTTACGGCCCAAGGAATCAGCTACCATATTTGCTTTACCCAAATAATACAAGATGAAAACATCATAGTCCTTTAATAACTCCATCCATCCAAGTTTTCAAGCATTAAGCTCTTTCTAGGTCATAAGATGTTGAAGGCTGCAAAGATACGTGAAAATCTCACAATGCACCCTCTACAAATAATGTCTCCAAATATGGAGAGAAAAAACTATCGCCGCCAACTCTAAATCATGAGTTGGATAGTTTCACTTACAAACTTTAAGTTGTCTAGAAGCATAAGCAAAGAGATAACCCTACTACATCAAAACATAACAAAGACCAATACCTAAAGCATCACAAAATATGGTGAATCCATAACCCCCAACAAAAAGAGCAAACACTGGAGCTGAAGCAAGATAATCATTGATCTTTCCAAAGCTCAACTCGCACTCCTTGGTCCATCAAAAAGGAACTTTCTTCTGAGTCAATCTATTCATAGGGTCTAAAATAGTAGCGAAGCTCTAAATAAAAGCTCCTATAATAACTAGCCAAACAAATAAAACTGTGAACCTTAGTCGGAGACATAGGCCTAGCCCAATCATTAATCGCCACAATCTTAGATTGGTCTTCCATGATATCGGCTTTAGATAAAATATATCCAAGGAATGACACTTACTCAAGCAAAAACTCACTCTTAGAGAACTGGGTAAATAGAACATGATCTTGCAAGGTCTAGAGCATAATCCTCAAGTGTTGTGCATGCTCTTCACTTCTCCTTGAATACAAAAGAATGTCATTAATGAACACAATAATAAAGGAGTCTAGATAGGGACTGAACATATGATTCATCAATTCCATGAACGTCGCTGGTACATTAGTCAGCCAAAAATCTATCACCAAAAACTTATAATGACTATAATGGGTCTTGAAAGCTATATTCAGAATATTTTTGGCCCAAATCCTCGGCTAATGATAATTGGATCTTAAATAAATCTTAGAAAACTTGGCTACACCCTATAGTTGGTTGAACAAATCATCAATACAAAGCATACGATAATGATTCTTCATAGTCACCTTATTAAGCTACCTATATTAAATACACATACTCATAGGGCTATTTATTCATTACAAAATATATAGGAACTCCCTACGGGGATAAACTCAACCTAATGAAACCCCTACCATAAATATCATAAATCTAAGAATTCAACTTCTTAAGCTCGGCAGAGACCATACGATAAGGTGCCATAGAAATAGGTTGGGTGCTAGGATGAAGGTTAATAGCACACTCAATCTCACCATCAGTGGGAAAACTAGGCAGGTTGATAGAAAATACATCAGACAACTCACAAGCAATAGGAACCAAGTGAAGTGACGGACTCTCTAAATGAGTAGCACATATATAAGTGAGATAAGACTCATATCTTCTCGATATAAGTCTAATAGCACAAACATAAGAAATAATGCCCATCAGCTTATGGAAAACTTCTCCCTACAATATGAGTGCGGGTATGTCGAGCATATCTAAGGTAATAATATTGGAAAAAACAATCCATGACAGCATGATAGTGAGCTAATCACTCCATGCCTAGATTTATATTAAAATCTAACATATCTAGAATAATAAGATCAGTATAAGTATCAACATCACTAACTGTCATAACACATGATCTTAATACTTGATCGACAATAAAAGAATCACCCATGCGAGTTGACACGTGGAATAGCGTGGATAATAAATCACTAGACAAGTCCAACCATAGTGTATAATAAACAAATATATAAGAATAAGTGGATCCCAGATCAAATAAAGCAAACACCAAAATCTTAACTGCAACTACAACATCTAATGTCTTATCCTCGGGTCTAGTGGGTAATGCATATAACTGACCATGCCCACCACTGACCGACCAGCTATCCTACTTGCTCTAGTACCACCTCGAGCACCTTGATAACCACCCTTGCTATCTCACAAACCACCTCTACATAAGGGATAAACTGTCCTAATATGGGTAGCACCCTGATATGAAACAACTATTGCCCCACAACTAGAGCACTCTCATAAAAAATAACCATGAAGACCAAAAGTAAAACAAGAGTAATAAGTAGACCAAAACTCGTAGATCAGGCTAAACCGGAGAAACCACCACATCTAGCACTACATGTAAATCGACCTCTCAAAGACTAATCACCGCCCTTACTAAAGTGACCACTAGTACTAAACTGGCATTCATCAATAGTCTGAAATGCTGCATGATTGGTCGACTAGTCTAACTCTGAGGCTAGAAAGATGGATACAGAGGATACCTAACATAAGAACTATAATCTCTAAATTGGGGACTACTATAGATCCCACCAAATATTTCTTGGTACTAGCGCATCTTATCATAACCCTCATGATGCATGTCCTCTATCACTCTAGCATAAGCTAAAACCTTAACAAAGGTCTCACCTATACTAACTAGACTCTAAGTAACCATCTAAATAGGGAGTATCGATCCTCTCACTAATCAATGAACTCTCTCATACTAAGTATCTAAAATCAAAGTCGCATGCCTGGCCAACTCGTAGAAATAGGCCTCATACTCGTAGACTGTCATAGAACCCTACTCATATTTGGTGAACTAATCCATTAGTTGATCTCTAAGGCTACGTAGAATATACTTCTCCAATAATATCTCAGAGAACTGAGTCCATAACAAGGAAAAAGATCCAACTATCCTAGAACTCATAAAACCTCTCTAGTAGTGTTGAGCAGATAAATCCAACTAAAATATGGTATAATCCAGACCACATGTCTCAACAAGGTCAAATCCACGGAACCTATCCTCACAAGAAATAGGAAACTCAGATGGATCCTCTCTAGGAGCACCACAAAACCTAGGCAGAGCAAACCTCAAAAATATACCCAGTATCTTTTACTCCTTTGCAGACATAACAGGAAAGGTCACAACTGGCTGAGTAACTATTAGTTGAACAACTATTGGCATAGGAGGAACCTCAACTCTAACAGCTGCAGCTGCAGCTTCAGGTTGTACTACTGCCCTATTACTCTATGTACCATCAAAAGGTGCACCGCCAATAATACCCAACAGCTAAATCAATGCATCTCTGAGTATTGAAAAGAAAATATAACCTAGTGGAGCCTCAACAGGTCCCTGTCTCACCATTGGCTATGGTAGGAGCAACTCTAGCTCAGGTGCAGGGATGGGGTTTGGGGGCAGCAGCCTATCTTGGTCCCTAATTGAGTGGTAGCAAGTATCATAAGCATACACAAAAGTGAAAATTCAAGAAAATATTTTATATATCAACTCAGACTATTAGAAAGATATAAGTGAAAGAAGTGAAGGACTCCTAAGAATATCCCATAGACTTCCAAAACATCAACATTTCATTCCATAAGACACTTTCTCTTGTACCAACAATATCGATGAAACCTAGTCTCTGATACCAATTTATTATGAGCCGATACACAAGTCATGATGGCACCTACTAAAACCCACCTATAGGTAATGTAGCACTATAACTCAGAACTAAGCAAATGGCTTACTTTGATAGAAATGCCTAACTCAACATAAATATACGAACATAATTATAATCAATAGTGTTCCACTAAAAGAATATGATCAAAATACAGATACCAATCCCACAACCTTGTAATATCATTACAAAATTATCTATGTATAATAGAAGGAAATACAATCCATAAGTATAAAATAGTTAGTACATTCATCTTGAATATATAATAATAAACAAGTATAGAAGGAAATAGGCAATTCAAAACTCCTAAGGCTCACCCTATCTTCGGAAAATCAACAATGTATGATCTCAATTCAGCAGCGGAAACTAGTACTTAGGACTGCACCAAAAAGGAACAAAAGTGTAGTATGGGTACCAATACAATGGGAACTCATTCGGCATCATCAATCGACTTAGCTAAATTATGATAAAAATATGATATAAAGCAAGATAATATCTCTAAGTCAAGGTACATAATCAAACCTGAATCATATTCATTATCACCGTATAAAATAAATGATCAAACTAAAATGATAATATGAAATATCATATCAATACACTATAATACAATCATATATAAGGAGTAAATAATTTGAAAGCATAAAGCAACACTTATACGATTACAACCGCATAAAGACCAAGTTGGCACGGAAATATCCATTAGAGCATAAAGTAAAGGAAATCACCATGTTGTCCTATACCACTGGGGAGTACACCCCAAATAATATAAGGTAAAGAACCTAGTACATCATCCCATACCACCGAAGAGTGCATCACAAGATAAAATCATCAATGTATATAGATATATAACAAACATCTCCATTTCCATAGATTTCCATAATCTCATCAACAACTATTTTCCCACATACATAATCATTAACCAATCCTATAATTGAATATCATATATCAAACTACTAATACCTATAATCATATCACTATATAGATATATTTCTCATCAATATACTCTACCTAGTTATTATTAGCTAATCAACGACTATAAAAAACAACCAATTCACTAGTCATCAATGACCTCTAATTAATAGCCTAACTAATTTTTTACATAATCCTTATTCATAGGATTGCATCAACCCCTTATTCATTAAATAACAAATATTCAACATCTAGTCCAGATTCACTAATAGGCCATAGATGCAATTTAACAAATGCTTAATTCTTATCATCATAATTGCACTAGTCAGCAACTAGAAAATGCCACTAATTACCATTAGACACTTATTTTTATATCAACTAACGTCTTTTATTATCTAGAATTATTAATCTAAAAATCTCCATTTAACAACTAATTATCATCATAACCTATTAATCAATATCACTAACCATCACCAACGCTAACCTAGTATAATCGTGAGTCACGTAACAACCATAATTGCTAGGTATTATATTTCAACTAAACAAGGTTCATTAACTAGTACTCTAGACTTCTAGCCATCAAGTGTTATAAAAACTTAATAGCCAACCAGCTACCACATAGCTCATTCTAATAGGCAATATTCCTCAATGAATCCATTTATTCAAGGGTAAATATAACCACTAAGTGAATTCTTAATTCTATACAACATTTTACTTACCAACTTGTCTTAACTCAATATTTAGCATATTCTACTTCTACTTACTAGTAGTACGAAGATGATCAACTTTTCTTAAAAAGTGATTAGTATTGAAGAATTATAACCGACATTCCAAGAATAACATCATACCCTAAAAGCACATATAGATGTAATCATTTAAAGGTATAACCACATATAATCTTATATATGCTTACCATACATAATATCATTATATCCTCCAAACTTGTCGAGCATCATCGTATCATTAATATATCAACTAAACTTTATAGGCATTATCATATCATAAATATATCCTCCAAACTTGTTGGGTATCATTATATCAATAATACATTATTAAGACTTGCCGGGTACTATCATATCATCAATACATCCTAAGAACCTACCAGGTATCATCATATAATTAATAATCCTATGTACTTGTTGGGTATCATCATGTCATCAATACATCATTCAAATATGTTAGGTATCATCATGTCATCAATACATACTCCAGGCTTTCTGGGTATCATCATATCATCAATATATCTTATGTAAGACCCCATAAAGTTCTCTCGATGTTTGAGCCTTTAAAGCATGTCAAGTAAAGTATAATTCTAGCCCTAAAATATTAATAAGTGACTTTCAAAGTGATTAATATTTAAACCATATGAAATTTTCCTAATATAGAATTTTTATCATGTGGGAAATTGAATGATCTTGCCAACGATACCTATTTTATCAAAATCTGACATCAGAAGAAAAAGTTATGGATGTCTTACAGAAAGCAATCGAAACTACCCAGCTGCAACGGAGAGGGCCGATGGACCATCGGGGTAGCGACGGACCATTTCCCAAACTGTTGTATAGGAGGTAGTGAGACCATATTCTATCTAAGTTCAATGGAGAGGGCCAATGGACTATCGAGCTAGCGATGGACGTTGATCCAGCCATCGTAGGCAAGATAGAAAGTCCAATTCTAGCCCAGGTGCGACAGTCAAGGCATATGGACCATCGCACCCACCATCGCCTATTGCCGTATAGTAATTTTAAGTCATTTTTAAAGGGACTTTTTAGTCTTTTTTCTCCCTTTTTAAGGCCTAGAAATATAAAAAACTAATCAGATAACTTTGGTATCTCCCAAAACATCTCCAAATCTAGGATTTATCCCTCAAGAACAAGGACAAATCTGTGCTTCAAGAAATCCAAGAATCCACCATAACTTTCATAACTTGAGTTATTAGTTGTGGTTCCTAAGACAAAAGCTCCATGAACCCTTACTTAAAGTATGAAAGTGAGTCTCAAGCAAGCTTCTCCATCCACAAGTCATAATCCAAGGTATGTGGGGTTTGAACAAGGACACTCATTTTATCCTTGTGCCCAAAGTTATTTTAATTATGAGAATATATGATTTTCAATGTTTTCTTACGGATTGAAGTATGGGTTTATATCCTATGTTGTTATTCCTTGAGATTTTAATAGTTCCAATTTGCTAGAAATTGAAGTACATAAGTATATTGATATTTTAAGGATAAATGTTCAAAATTCTAGATTTTCTATATGATTTATGAATCTTTATGACATCTAGTATGCACTTTCATGAGTCATAACATGAGATTTGATTATAGGTCATTAAGCCCTACTTGAGATTTGCAACATCTATGAACTTTTATTCTATAAGCACCCATGAATTGAATACTATGATATTATGGAATAATATTTGGCCTTTTGGTCATAATAGAGTTGAGATCCACATTGGGTATGATTTCAAGCAAATAGAAATATGTTTTGGTCTTTATTATAAACCTTTGAGTTATTTTGAGGTATATTTCCTTAGAGTTACGAGTTGAGTATGGGAGTAGTATATAGCACTCAGTTGGGTATGATTCCAAGGTCTCATACCCCAGAACTGCGTGCCACCATAGATTTGAGATTTATAGGCCAAAGGCCGAGATAGTGATCACTAAAGATAAGGTTCTACTTCGATGGTAAGGATAGAATAGCTCTCCCCAGTGTGGTCAAGACGATGGACTCTATGTTGCTCACATGGTTTATGTCGGTTAGAAGAAACTCCCAAGATCCAAGTGTCCCGAGTATAAAAGATATCCAGAGTTCCCAAGTCTTAAAAGTTCCTAAAAGTTCTAAGTCCTTAAATTTGTAGGAAGTTTTACCCTTCACCAAATAAAAGCATGAGTTTGAAAAAAGATTTATTTAGCCTTCAAGTACTGAGAATAAGAGGAGAGTACAAATTTGTAAGGTTAAGTATAATAACCCATGAAATTGGTGTTACATGTTTCACTATTCATGATTTAAGAGTTTTATATTCTAGACTTATTCGAGCCATGCAGGTCATTTCTATTTGTATGCATGATTTTATTAAAGAGTATTGATATTATTTTTATAAATGAATACACCCCCATATACTCAGTACATTCCCAAAATGCTGATCCATATATATATATCTGTGTGCTACATTATCTCATAATGTAGGTTCAGGTGCTTCGTCCCAGTAGTGACAATGATCTCCGAGCATTTTATGTACATCCTTATCATTGGTTATTCCTCATGTTTTGAAGATCTATAATTGCAAATTTTCCTTATTTATAGTGTTTTGAGTTTTACTTTTAGATTATTGCAAGTCAGTTAGGGTCTGTCCAAATGGCTCTTCAGTTTGAGTAGTAGAGGTTTTGTTAGACTAGACTATCAGTTAAAGTTGTGTTGTAGATTATTAGTACTTTGCTATTAAGACATTATATCTTGTTATCATTATATATAGTTGACACAACAAAGTATCATTATTTATCTTATTTATCCTAAAGCCAGTGTTAGAAGTAATAATAGGCTCAAAGGGTTAGCTTTGGGCTACTTGTAGCCTTAAGGACCGTACGATGTCTTAGGATTAGATTTTGGTGCTTTACAAAGTTGGTATCAGAGCCTAACTTTTGAGGAGTCCTAGGGACTCTGACAAGCTGCGTTAAGTAGAGTCTTGATCATCACTATGTTGCATGCCACATCTATGAGCACAAGATATTTTAGAAAAAAGTTATCTCTTTCATTCAGAATCTATCGTGCTTATACTTGTCTCTCTTAGCTATTAATTCATGCTATGCTATTTTGGAAAATACCTCCCTAAAATGCGAATGCCCACAAAATAATAATGATCAACCTCATCCTGCTGATCCCTTGAATCAGACTGTGTCTCATGCTGAATTTCGGGTGGACTTTTAGGAATTAGCCCAAGTAGTCACCACAAATGTCCAGGCTAATAACTAGGCTACAATTTTGTATCAGTAAGGAGGTGACTCAGCTGCTGCTAGGATTAGTGATTTTATGTGGATGAATCTGCCAGAGTTCTATAGGTCTAAGGCTAGTGAGAACCCTTAGTTATATCTTGATTAGGTGATGAAGATCACCTAAGTCATGTATATTTTTGAGAAAGAGAGTGTACATCTGGTATCTTATCATCTAAAAAACATTTCCTATGACTGGGTAGTTATATGGAGAGAGAATAGAAAAGAAGATATTGCCCCTGTTACTTAGCATGTGTTCCAGGATGCATTCTTGGAAAAGTTCTTCCCTCTTGAAACGAGGGAAGTGAAAATTAAGGAGATTATGAACTTAAGATAGGGTTACATTACTATTAAAGAATACTACCTTAAGTTCAATCAGTTTACCAAGTATGCTCCTAATCTTATTGCTGACACCTAAACTAGTTTGAGTAAGTTTGTGATTGGGTTTCTGGGTTGGTGTTAAAAGAATATAGGACTGCTATGCTAAAAGGGATATAGACCTGTCTAGATTGATGATACATGCACAACAAATAGAGGCAGACAAAATAAAGAAGAGACATAGAATAAGGGGTAACAAAATGGCTAGATCCAAGCAGCGTGAGTATTGCCAGGCTAGGTCCCATGTAGGGAACCACCCATAGTTCTGGAGTCATTTATCTATGCCAGTCCCTTTATCATCTAGTGCTATCACACCTAGATATATGCAGGAGCAAGGGAACAAGTCTTCTATGTCCCGATCCCAAATAATATAATTAATAGACCTCGCTATTCTCCATGTACCAAGTGTGGTAGGGACCATCCCGTTGAGTGCTTAGAAGACCAAAGGGGCTGCTTTGGTTATCATAAGTTGGGCTACATACATAGAAAGTATCCACATGCTAGGCAAGGGAACAGAGATGGTCAACCTCAAACACAGGCTACTACTGCACCAGCTTCTGTAGCCCATCCCGCCCCTTCTTAGGGTGCTTCATCTAGCAATGCTAGTGGTCAGTGCCAGAATAGATTCTATGCTCTACCATCCCACCATGAGTAGGAGGACTCTCTCGATATTGTGACTGGTATGCTCCGTGTATTCCACTTTGATGTTTATATGTTGTTGGACCTCGTGTCAGGTTTCTCTTATGTGACCCACTTGTAGCTATGAATATCAAAATGAGTCTCGAAAATACTCCTTAGCCTTTCCTAGTTTCTACTCCAGTAGGGGAGTCAGTTATTGCTAAGAAAGTGTATAGAATTCATCCTATTATTGTTCTTCATAGAGTCATGCCTGCTGATTTGATAGAGTTGGAAAAGGTGGATTTTAAACTTCTTATTGTTATGGATTGGCTTCACTCTTGTTATGCATCTATAGACTATCGTACCCGTGTGGTTATGTTTTCGTTTCCTGATGAACAAATTTTTTAGTAGTCCGGGAGTACAGTATCTCCTAAGAGTCATTTTATGTCCTATCTCAAAGACAAAATACTAATATCCAAAGGTTGTACCTATCACCTAGTTAGATTTAAAGACACTATGTTTGAGGCTTGAACTATTCAGTGAGTCAACATTGTTAATAAGTTTCCTGATATTTTCCTAGAAGATCTCCTAGTCGTACCTTCCGATAGAAAGATAGAATTTGAGATTGACTTTCTTCTGAACACTCAGCCTATTTCTATTCCTCCCTACTATATGGCACCTGCAGAGCTTAAGAAGTTGAAACTGTAACTCAAAAATCTTATAGATGAAGGTTTCATAAGGCCCAGTGTCTCTCCTTGGGATGCACCCATTTTATTTATGCAAAAGAAAGATGGTTCTTTCAATATGTGCATTGACTATCTTTATCTTAACAAGGTCATAGTTAAGAATAACTACCCTCTACCGAGAATTGATGACTTGTTTGATCAGTTTCATGGTGCAAGTCATTTCTCCAAGATAGACCTTAGCTTCGGCAATCATCAACCTAAAGTAAGTGTGTGTGATATCCCAGAGATAGCCTTCCAAACCCGTTATGGACACTTTGAGTTTTTAATCATGTTTTTTGGGCAAACCAATGCTCTAGCAGCTTTCATGGACCTCATGAATTGAGTGTTCAGATAGTATCTTGATATGTTTGTCATTATGTTCATAGATGATATCCTTGTGTGCTTTCGTACATAAAATGACCATGTGGATCATCTTAGATTCATCATGCAAACACTTAGATATAATTAGTTGTTTGCCGAATTCAGCAAGTGTGAATTTTGGCTAAGGTCAGTAGCCTTTCTAGGTCATATTAGTTCAGCCAAAGGCATTACAGTTGATCCCCAAAAGACAAAAATTGTAAGAAATTGACCTAGACCTATCTCTCTATCTAACATTAGGAGTTTCTTGGGACTAGCTAGCTATTATAGTTGTTTTGTTGAAGGATTCTATTCTATTGCGTCCACCATGACCTTGTTGACCTAAAAGAAAGCTAAGTTTCTTTGGCCAGATTCCTGTGAGAAGAGTTTTCAAGAGTTGAAGACTCGACTCACCTCAGCCCCTGTGTTGACTTTACCTGATGGTACTGATGGTTTTGTGGTGTATTTTGATTCTTCTAGAGTTGGTTTTGGTTATGTGTTGATGCAAAGATGTAAGGTTATAGCCTATGTCTCTAGACAGTTGAAGCCACATAAAAAGAATTACCCAACCTATGATCTTAAATTAGTTGTTGTAGTCTTTGATTTGAAAATATGGACACACTATCTTTAGAGTATTTATGTTGATTTGATCATTGATCATAAATGTCTGTAGTATATGTTTACTCAGAGGGAGTTGAATCCTAGGAAGAGGAGGCAATTAGAGTTTTTAAAGAACTATGATATGAGTGTGTTGTCTCATCCTGGTAAGGCCAATGTAGTGGCACATGCCCTTAGTAAGATGTCTATGGTGAGTGTGGCTCCTGTGGAAAAAGGCAAAAAAGAGTTAGCTCGTGATGTATATCATTTGGCTAGACTAGGTGTTAGGTTGCTCGATTCCACTGAGGGGGATATTTTGGTGCAGAGTAGTTCCGCATCCTCTTTAGTTTTGGAAGTGAAGGAGAACCAAGACTGGGATCCTAGTTTGGTCAGACTGAAGGAGTTAGTTATGTGCAAAAAGTTAGAGGTTTTCCTAAGGGGGAGATAGAGTGTTGCAATTACAAGGTAGATTGTGTGTTCCGTATGTTGATGATCTGAGACAGAGAATTAAGGTTGAAGTGCATGCTGCGCAGTATTCTATTTATCCCAGCTCTACTAAGATGTACCGTGACTTATGAGAAATCTATTGGTGGAGTAGTATGAAGAAGCATATAGCTAAGTTTGTAGAAAATTATGCAATGTACCAAGAGGTTAAGGTAGAGAACCAAAGAACTGGTGGTGTGATGCAAGAGTTTGGTATACCCACTTAGAAGTGGGAAGAGGTGAATCTGGATTTTGTGATGCGTTTACCTCTTTTGCATGGTCGTCATGATTCTATTTTGGTGGTTGTGGACAGGTTGACTAAGTCTACACATTTTCTGCCAGTGCATACATCTTATACAATTGAGGATTATGCTATATGGTATATCCAAGAGTTAGTTAGGTTACATGGAGTTCCCTTATCTATCATTTCAAATAGGGGTACTCAGTTCATTTTACATTTTTGGAGAGCTTTTCAGAAGGGTCATGGTACACAAGTTCACCTAATGTCTTCTTTTCATCCGCAGACAGATGGTCAATCTAGTGGACTATCCAGACATTTGTGGATATGTTCCGATCATCTGCTCTTGACTTCAAAGGTAGTTGGGACGAGCATTTGTCATTGATTAAGTTTTTCTATAATAAAAGTTATCATAATGGCATCAAGATGGCACCATTTAAGGCCTTGTATGGAAGGAGATGTAGATCACCCATAGGTTGGTTTGAATTCGGTAAAGTGGTTGGGGCTGATGTTGTTTTTGAGACTATGGAGAAGGTGAAGTTGATTAGAGAAAGATTGAAGATAGTTCAGAGTCTTCAAAAGTCATATGCCGATGTTAGGAGAATAGATCTTGAGTTTAAGGTGGGTGATTTGGTGTACTTAATGATTTCACCAATGAAAGGGGTGAAAAGGTTTCTAAAAAAAGGGAAGCTTAGTCCCTATTACGTTGGCCCTTATAGAGTTTTGAGCAGTGTTGGAAAAGTAGCCTATGAGGTTGAGTTTCCCATAGAGTTGCCAGTTATTCATCCTATTTTTCATGTTTCCATGCTTAAGAAGCATATTGGTGATTCTGTTGTAGTGGATCCTTCAGAGAGTGCTAACATTTAGAACAGTCTTTCATTTACTGAGATTCTCATTGAGATCCTAGATTTCCTGCTTCATAGATTGAGGAATAAAAAAGTTCCCTTGGTCAAAGTTTTGTGGCGGAATCAGTCAGTTGAGGGCACTTCTTAGGTAGCGGAAGTAGATATGCTAGCCAAGTTCCCACACCTTTTCTCCGAAGGTATCATTATTCCTTAATTTAGTTCATTTCAAATCAAAGTCAGCTATGTATCCATTATTGTGTAAGATTTTGCACTTCCCAAAGTATTCAAATGTTTATAAAGATATAGAGTCACTTTAGTGATTTGTTTGAGTTGTGCATCCCCTGATTTCTTTGGGTTCTTACACTAACTAGAGACATTCGAGGACAAATATTTCTAAAGGGGGAAATATTTTAAGATCCCACAAAGTTCCCTCATAGTCAGAGCCATTAGAGCGTGTCAAGTGCAGTGTAATTTCGGCCCTAAAAGATTAAGGAGTAAGTTCCAAGGTGATTAATTTTAAAAACATATGGAATATTCCTTAT
Organism: Capsicum annuum; assembly: GCF_002878395.1. Lineage (NCBI taxonomy): Eukaryota > Viridiplantae > Streptophyta > Magnoliopsida > Solanales > Solanaceae > Capsicum > Capsicum annuum. The sequence continues at coordinate 96,136,788 of NC_061115.1, forward strand.
TTAACTTTTTATCTTGTGGGAAATTAAATTATCTTTCCAATGATACCCATTTCATCAAAATCTGACATTAGAAGAGAAGGTTATTGATGTTTTATAGAAAGCAGTCGAAACTACTCAGGTGTGATGGAGAGGGCCGGCGGAACGTCGGGTTAGAGACGGACCATCACCCAAACCATCATAGAGGAGGTAGTGAGACAATATTCTGGCTAAGTGCGATGGAGAGGGCCGACGGACCATCGAGCCAGCGATAGAGCGTCGACCTAGCCATTGCAGCTAAGGCAAAAGTCCAATTCTGGCCCAGATGCGACGGTTAGGGCTGACGGACCATCGAGCCCTCGATGGACCGTCACACCCACCGTCGCCTTTTTCCTTATAGTTATTTTAAGTCATTTTTAAGGGACTTTTTGGTCTTTTTCTTCCATTTTTAACGCCTAGAAATATCCAAAACGAGTCAGATAACTTCATTATCTCCCAAAACATCTCCAAAGCCAGGGTTTCTCACTCAAGAACAAGGACAAATCCTTTCTTCAAGAACTCTAAGAATCCACCATAGCATTTAAAAATTTAATTAACAGTTGATGTTCCCAAGACAAAAGTTCTAAGAACCCTTGCTCAAAGTACAAAAATACAGTCTCAAGCAAGCTTCTCCATCCACAAGTCATAATCTAAGGTATGTCGGGTTTGAACAAGGACACTCCTTTTGTCCTTGAGCATAAAAGTTGTTTTAATTACAAGAATATATGATTTTCTATATTTTCTTTTGAAATTAAAGTATAAGTTTATACCCTATGTTGTTATTCCTTGATATTTTAATAGTTCCAATGTTCTAGAAATTGAAATATATGAGTATATTGATATTTTAAGGAAAAATATTGAAAATTCTAGATTTTCCATATGATTTATGATTCTTTAAGACATCTAGTTTGCAGTTTGATGAGTCTTAACTTGAGATTCGATTATGGGTCATTAAGACCTACTTGAGTTTTGCAACTTTTTTGAACTTTTGTGCTATAATCACCCCATGAATTAAGTACTTTGATATTAGTGAGAAAGATTTGACCTTTCGTACATAATGGAGTTAAAATCCACATTGAGTATGATTTAAAGCAAATAGAACTATTTTTGGTCTTTTATTATAAACCCTTGAGTTATTTTGAGGTGGATTTCCTAAGAGTTCTGAGTTGAGTATGGGAGAGGTATTTAGCACCGTGTTAGGTATGATTCCAAGGACTCATACCCCAGAACTACGTGCCACCGTAGATTTGATATTTGTGGGCCTAAGGCTGAGATAGTGATTACTAAAGATGAGGTTCTACTCTGATGGGAAGGATAGAACTGCTCTCCCAATGTGGGCAAGACGTTGGACTCCATGTAGCTCACATGGTTTATGTCAGTAAGAAGAAACTCCCGAGTTTTAAGTGTTCCAAGTCTAAAAGAGTTCCAGAGTTTCAAAGTGTAACAAGTTCCTAAAAGTTCTAAGTCCTTAAATTTTTAAGAAGGTTTACTCTCCACAAGATAAAAGCATGAGTTTGAAAGCATTGTTTAACGATTCTTTTATCCTTTAAGTGCAGAGAATAAGAGGAGAGTACAGATTTTTAACGTTAAGTATAATGACCCTGAAGATTTGTGTTACATGGTTCACTATTGATGATTTAAGATTTTATATTCTATACTTGTTCGAGCCATGTGGGTCATTCCTATTTACATGCATCATTTTACTAAAGAGTATTGATATTGTTTTATGTAAATGCATAAACCCCCATATACTCAGTACATTCCCAAAGTGCGGATCTACATATACGTCTGTATGCTACATTATCGCATAATGTAGGTTCAGGTGCTCAGTCCCAATAGTGACAGTGATCTTCGAGCATCGTATCTGTATCGTTATCCTTGGCCAGTCCTCATGGTTTGAGGACCTATAATTGAAGATTTTCTACTTTCATAGTTTTTTGAGTTTTACTTTTAGATCATTACGAGTCAGTTGGGGTCTATCCAAATAGCTCTCCAATTTGAGTAGTAGAGGATTTGTCATACTAGACTGTCAATTGAAGTTACGTTCCAGATTATTATTATTTTTCTATTCAGACATTGTATCCTGTTATCTCTGTTTATAGTTGACACAACAAAGTATCATTATTTATTTTATTTATTTTGAAGCCAGTGTTAGAAGTAATAACAAGATCAAAGGGTTATCTTAGGAATACTTGTATCTTTAAGCCCCAGTGATGTCTCGAGATGAGATTTCGGGGCATTACATCTTAGGACTTGTCGGGTATCTTCATATCATGAATACATGCCTCAGATTTGCCGAGTATCATCATTTCATCAATATGTCCTCTGGACATGATGGGTCTCATCGTAACATCAGTATATGTGTGCAATCAAATCAATAATATTTCAAGCCGCACAAGGGGTAGAATGAAAGAAAAGTAAGGAAAGACATACCCTCGTACCTCATCATTCATTAACAACACATTATATTAATAGGTGCATGAAGATGTATATTCATATGGTATGAACACTCAATGCATTTTCGAGTTTAAAATTAGAATTACCATGGTCAAATACAAAACATAATTATATCTCCTAGAGCCCTATTTTATTCGCATGATTCATATTATCAGCACACTAGAGAATTCTTAGCATAAATATTAGTTAGTCACTAGGATTGAACATAATATGAGTAATAACATAATTCAAGGCTCACATGCTAATTTTGTCAATGAATTAAGTGATACCATAGTCATTGGCTCAATCTATAAGACATTTCATTGCTATCCAAGTATTAGTAATGATTAAAAACCAATCATGCACATCATTTCCAATACCAATATCATGAATAAACCATTTACCGATATTACCCATCATATTACCAAAGGCACATCCAATGGGTTTAACAAGTATCTAGGTCAGTAATGAAACAACATAGTCCATGATTAAGGTAGGTCAAGATCCTCTTCTAATACCCCAAATTCATCTTCAAGTCTAGTTTTTATCCAAGACTAAGCTAAGCCATATAAGTCATGTCTTAGAGGTTTGTCAATCCACACTAGTTCTATGTTATAATTCTTTTTCAAGAGTTACTAATAATTCATCCAAAACAACTAGGGCAATTTCCACAACTAAGGTCAACTTAATCTTTAATACAAGTGATAAGGTCCCTCTTGTCTAACTAGAATAACTAGAGCATTCTTATGCTAATCATGAGATAACATGTCCAACTAACCAAGGTTCTATTCTATAAGTCGATAATCATACTTTATGAGTTCAATAACCTAACTAGTTAAAATTATCCCAAACAGTACCATCTACCTTTCAACACCGAAAACCCCTCCTAATCTTATGAAGATATCAAGTTCATACTATAATAAAGATAAATATAACAAAAAGCACACCTAGCCAACCTCAAATCCAAATATAGCTCATGATTTGACAACCTTTGCTTTCCCTTTCCATGAAGCTTCTTGAAGGTGCCAAGCTATCAAAACTCAATCTTTGCATTAATGTGAGAATATCAATACCAATATTTCACCATTGTGCTTCGAGTCCAAATCAAAATCAAAATCTCCCAAGTAGGTCCCACATATAAAAATGAGTTTTTGAGACCAACCAATTGCTCAAATACCATTAGGGAGTTATATCCCTCAAGAATTTTATGCAAACAAAGAATATTTGGGAAAAATTCAAGCCCTCAAGCCTTTTGGAGATTTGGATCAATTAATCAAGAATTCAACTCTAAAATGAAGGATTCATATCTTTGATTCATTGTTAATAACAAATATGCAAGTTATTCAAGCTCCCAATCAACACCTAATACTGAATTTGTGGACTACAAACTCTACAAGCACTTATGAGACTCAAAGAAATGATAAAATGTCAAATTATCTACAAAAAGGTCTTTTGAATACCCATTATCAGGTCCTCAGTTTACGTGATTGAGAGAACACGGGCTGCAATTGCAATACACCCTCATTGATTGATGCTTGTTGTATTTATGAATTTTAGTGTCACTATTCTAGTTTTGTTAGCCTTGATTTGAGGATGATTCATATGCTATATAGGTTGATAATGAGATAAATTTTAATATAAGAGTTCAAGGATGTGATTACCATGTTAAAAGTGATTTCCAAACAAGTTTGTACCTAAATGAGTCATTTAAAGTTCAATCGTGGAAACTAGAGTTACTAGCTTAAGCTAGGTGTGTGTGTAGTTGGTCTCGGTGGAGTATAATATGTTTAATGTTTTTCAAATGTTTTAATGTGTAATAATTTTTTGGAAATATGCAAAGATCAATTTTATTGAGTGTAGAGGTGGAACAAGAAGTTGAAGATTAACATAAACTAGTCTAGTCTTAGGCTGTGTTTGTGATTCATTGACATGGATAAGGTGTTGTGAATGGATCTAATTCGAAGTGTATGATTATGTAGGAAGAATAATGATCTGAATATGATGATATTTTTATGTTGAATAATCTGGAAATTAAAGGGAAACAACACCGAAACACAAGGATGGAAAGCGTTAGTCAACACTTAGCAAAAATTTTAGAAACAACTTCCAGAGGGACCACTAAGAAAATCACATGATTCTCTTGATGGAGATGGTCTCTGTAGGAGGGTCAGCCTTTGTAGGAGCAGTGCTCGATAGTAGGCTCGGCCTTGGATAGAGCGGTACTCTACCTAGGGCGGCGCCCCTTACAATCCACTGCTCAATTCTTGTTTGATTCCAACTCCTACACAGCTTCGGCTTACCTTGTGCTATAAATATAACATTGGAAACATTTTTAGATATCTTTGGATGTGTTTTCAGATTAAGGGTATGATACAACTTAATCTTTTAGATTTTTATTATTTTAATTTAGTTCATTCATGTTCGTAGTTGTTAATTACTGTAATACCCTAAAAAATCCAAACCAATAATAGAGCCAAGTACCAAGATCATACAAACTACATCATGGTTCTTTAATAGTTTTATAAGTAGGTTATATGTATATTAAGTCTTCAAATAACTCCCAGCTATTAGAAAAATCAAAACATTCCTTACCGATTAAATTCTTCAGAAGGATATTGATATAGTCAACTTCAAAACAACATATCTCTCATTATACTTGGAATTTTTGAGTTCATGACCAATCAATAGATAGATAATTGAATTATATTTCAAATGATACCAGTTTCTCCTAAATCTGATATTAGAGAAAAGAGTTATTCCTAGTATACTTTAGCATGTCATGCTGGAAACAGTGTGACGACATTCGTGGTAGCTTACCACATTAGTGATGCCCTATAACGAAGGTCGTTAGCCTTAGGTAGAAACCAGCTCCTAAGTGATGACATTCATGGTAGTTTACCATATTTGTGATGCCCTATCACGAAGGTCGTCAGCCTTAGGCAGAAACCAGCTCCTCAGTGATGAAATTCGTGATAGCTTATAACATTTGTGACGCCCTATCATGAAGGCCGTCAGCTATGATTTTGCAGCAGATGGAAATTTATTTCATAAGTATATTTTGGTCATTTCCTTCACCTTCCACGACTTATAACCCTAAAGAGTCATAATTTTTCTTATTTTTTTCTTTAGTTAAGCATCTGAAAAAACCTATCTTATGCTCTCAACCACAAGATTAGGGTTTCCATCAAACTCATCTCTCAAAAGCAAGATTCAAGCCTTTTTTCTGAGATAATTGAGAATTAAGTTTCCCAAATCCAAGAACTCTCCAGCAAATCATCAAGGTTTCTTTCTAAGGTATGCGTAGTGTTCATCTATGGATCCAATCCATTCATAGAGCTCATGAACCATGTTTTAAATATTATTTTGTAAACTTTTTGTGGTCGTATGAGTATGTACATGTTGATGATTGTTGTTTAAGTTTCAATGTGATGTCTAAAGGTGTTTTCATGGAATATATATGTTTGTTAATAGAAACCCATGAAATTTAGGTGGTTTAATATGGTTCAATTATGAAACCCACCTATGCCTTTAATAATGCATGCAAGGTGTTTGATAAAATGCTTAGGATGCTAGAAATTCATGTTTGTATGGTTCTATGATGTCTAAATGACAAGTCCATGTTAGCTATATACTTCAATAACAATTTCATCGTTTTTCATGTGTTGCTACTGTGGTGGTATGAAGCATGTAAGATAATGGAGATATATAATATGTACACAAAATATATCCATGCATTCCCTACAATGTTTAAGATGTTGAATAACTATATGAAATATGATAATCCATTCTTATCATATTATGAATTGTGGACTCAAATCTTATGATCAAGTCATGTCATGTGTGTCAGTTTCCTTCTATCGAGTCCTGGGGGTTTCGTACCCGAAAAAATTATCTATGTTCCTAGAGCCATGTCATGTTTTCATGATAATATCAGACAAACTATAATCTATAGAACTCAGTCAGTCATCTGACTCAGGAAAACCTCAGAAATCTCATGATCTCAGTTAACTTTCAGATAATAGTACTACTCCATCAGTCAACAGAAGTTAGTTAATCTGTCCTTGTATAGCCAGTTGAATCATGCTTAGTCTCTTCATATAGGAGTAGAAGTTAGCACCAAGTGAACCTAAGGATATGGGACTTAACTACCAGTTTAGGGTGTGATTCTTAGCAATCATCTTTGTGTTCAAGAACTATGTCGCCAGCATAGGTTGAGATATCTTACCATGTCAGATTATGGTTGATAAGGTGGCTTAACCATTTCGTTTAGGGTTCCCACCATTCTCCTTTCGAATACCTTCCAGGTAAGGGTCACCCACAGCGGTCTTTACCAGTGGTGCGGTATTGACACCCCTCCAGTTGGGGCAGAGATTAGGTCCTAACTTAGCTATATGCCTTATTAGGGCATGTCAGTTAAACAACTACCTCCCAGCTTTTCAGACTCAGTCTCAGTAAAAGAACTCATATAGGTCTTCAAATTTTTGTAGATCAGGACTGTCAGATACAGTCAGACTCAGTTACAGTACAGAACTCAGATTGTTCTATCAGATTCAAGATTGTCAGATATAGTCGCCCATGTTATTAGGATTTCTGTATCAGTCATGTTAGCCATTAGTAAACCATGTATTAGCATACAGGACTAGCTATCATGCACCCATAATTTATGTTACTATCTATGCATGTTTGTACTCTTATGTTCATGTCAGTCACACAGTAAGCATTGTTCATGAGTGTAAACCCTATTTATATTTTGCCTACCTCACTCATATACTCAGTACATTCCCTTGTACTAACACATTTAAGTTATAGTTCTTTCTTTTCATGTTACACTATAGGTTCAGATACACGAGCTCTAGGTTACCAGTAGCAGTAGCATTTCCAGTCGCAGAAATTCAGAGAGTCCCCTTTGTTCGAGGACAATATGATTTGATTTATTCATTATTATTTTAGCTAGTTATCATTTTATGGAGTTTTTTGGAGATATGTTCCTTGAACTCCTTATCAGACAACACTTAGAGGTTTTTAGATTGAGTATTTAGACTTATGTCCAGATTTGATTCAGTTTTGAGTTGTTTTAGGCATCTTTCATCTATATAGATGTTATGATTTGACAGATTCTTTATTTAGTTGAACCATATGGCCTACATGTTCATGTTTTCTGCATTATTACGTTATATATTGCATTGTACAGGTACAAATATCAGTCATGGGTTAGCTTGTGATCCTTTGGGGTCATAAGCACCGTGTAGCATTCTGGTTCAGAAAAATCAGCGCGTTACAAACTTGGTATCAGAGCCTAAGGTTCAATAGTGTCATAGGAAGTCTGAAAGCCGCATCTATTCGAGTCTTGTACATAGGTGTGTTGCACGCCATATTAATGTACAGGAGGTTATGAGATGTTTTAGGAATAGTTCATTTTCTTCAGTATTCATCTCGTGCTAGTAAACATAATTTTAAGTCAGTCTCTTAATCCAATCTGCTCTTCTCTTATTTCAGAAACATTTCTCCAAAGAGAAGAAATCAACCACCTCATCAGCCCGAATATCCTTTAGGCTAACATGTTTCTCATGCGGAGTTTATGACCACATTTATCACTCTTGCTCAGCCTGTAGCTACCCAGAATGAATGACTAGCAGTCATTCCGACCAACCCAGTTGCTAATTCAGTAGCAGCTAGGATTCGGTACTTCACCCGAATAAACCCTCCATCCTTCTTTGGGTCTAAGCCAGTCGAGGATCCTTAGGTATTCATTGACTAGGTCCAAAAGGTCATTGATATCATGGGAGTCACTTTTTCTCAGAGTGCCGAGTTATTTATATACAAATGTTAGGATGTCGCTCACACTTGGTATAAGTAGTGGTTAGAAGAAAGGTTAGAGGATGCAGGTCCTATTGAGTGAGAAGAATTTGTCATGACTTTCTTAGACATATTATTTCCCTAAGAGCTGAGAAAGGCCAAAGTTTTTGAGTTCATCAATCTCAAGAAGGGAAATATGATAGTTAGAGAGTATTCTCTTAGATTTTCTAAGATTGCTAGATATGCCCCTTATGTGGTCGCAGACAATAGGGCTAAGATGAGCAAGTTCGTGTCAGGGTGAATGATAGTATGGTAAATAAGTGTAGCTCTGTGATGCTGAACAGTGATATGACTTTAGCCAGTCTCATGACCCATGCTCAACAGATAGAGGAGCAGAAGGTTAAGACTAGGGAGAGGCGGAACAATAGAGCAAGAGTAGGCATTTTCAGTTTTGCTAAGGCCAAATCAGAGGGAGGAAATCCTTCACAGTTTCAAACTAAGTCAGTAATTCCAGCCCCTTCCTCCACTAGTACCCTAGTGCCAATGTTCAGGGACGGCAACAGAGATAGAGCACCAGGCTCTAAATCTCAAGGCAGTGTTAGCAGTGCCCAAACAAACCCTCATTGTCAGATTTGTGGTAAGAACCACAAGGGTATTTGTAGATCTAGAAGTGATATCTATTTTAGTTGTGGTAAACTCGGCCACAAGATTAGGGAGTGTCCTTAGCCAGGCCCTCAGGGTTAGCAGAATCGTTCCACAGCTCAATCCGGTCACCCGAACCAACAGGGTGCCACTTCTAGTGCTACTAGTGGGTAACGCCTAAATAGAATCTATACTCTTCAGACCCAATAAGATCAGGAAAATTCTCCTGATATCGTTACTGGTACATTACAAATTTTCCATGTTCATGATTATGCTTTTCTAGACCATAGGTGCATCCTTGTCTTTTGTCACTTAATACATAACAGGCAATTTCGGAATTAGTCCCGAGATTTTAGCAAAGCCCTTTTCTATCTCTATCCCAGTGAGTAAAACCATCATAGCTCGGCGGGTATATAGGAACTGTGCAGTTATGATATTTAAGAAATCCATGTCAGCAGATTTAGTTGAGTTAGAGATGAATGATTTTGATGTCATTCTCGGCATAGATTGGCTTTATTCCTGCTATGCCGCAGTCTACTATAGAAATAGGATAGTACAGTTTTAGTTCCCGAATGAGCCTGTCCTAGAGTGGAAGGGTAGCACTTCATCTTTCAAGGGTCAGCTTGTTTTCTACCTTTGGGCAAGGAAAATGATTTGTAAGGGGTGTTTGTATCATCTCGTGCATGTTAAGGATTCTAGTTCTGAATCTCCAAGTCTCGAATCAGTCCCAGTAGTTAATGAATATTCAGACATCTTTCCTGAAGATCTTCCAGGCATTCCTCTTGAAAGGGAAATAGACTTCGGCATAGACTATCTCCTAGATACTCAGCCTATTTCTATTTTGCCATACAGAATGGTACCAACAAAACTCAAGGAACTAAAAGATCAGTTAAAGAATCTCTTAGATAGGGGATTCATCAGGCCTAGTGTATCCTCGTAGGGTGTGCCAGTCTTAATCGTGCACAAAAAAAATGGTTCTCTCAGAATTTGTATTGATTATCGTTAGATCAACAAAGTCACGGTCAAGAATAGGTATCCACTGCCTAGAATAGGCGACTTGTTTGACCAACATCAGGGTGCCAGCTATTTCTCCAAGATAGGCCTCAGATCAAGCTATCATCAACTCAGAGTTTGAGAATGTGACATTCCGAAGACAGTTCTTCATACTCGGTATGGTCACTTTGAATTTCTAGTCATGTCCTTTGGTCTTACCAATGTCCCTGCATCTTTCATGGACATGATGAACTGGGTGTTCAAGTAGTACTTGGACACATTTATCATAGTTTTCATAGATAATATTCTGGTCTATTCATGCACAGAGTGTGATCTTTTAGACCATCCCATAATTATTCTTCAGACTCTCAGTGATCACCAGTTGTTCATTGAGTTAAGTGTGAATTTTGGATAAGATCAGTAGTATTCCTTGGACACATTGTTTCCGATGATGGCATTAGAGTAGATCCTCAGAAAACCAAAATGGTAAAAAACTGTCCTCACCCTATCTCTGTATTAGATATTAGTAGTTTCTTAGGTTTGGCTAGCTATTATCGAAGGTTTTTCAAGGGATTTTCTTCTATTACATATCCTATGTCCAGATTGACTCAGAAGAATGTCAAGTTTCAGTGGTCAGAACCTTGCAAGAAGCGTTTTTAGGAGTTGAAGACTCGACTAACCTCAGCTTCAGTTTTAGCATTTCCAGATGGTTTCTATGGATTCGTAGTATGTTGTGATGCATCCAGAGTAGGTTTAGGTTGTGTCCTCGTGCAGCATGGTAGATTCATAGCCTATGCCTCCAGACAGTTAAAGCCCCATGAAAAGAATTATCCTACTCATGACCTTGAGTTAGCAACAATTATCTTTGCCATAAAGATTTGAAGGCATTATCTATATGGTGTTCATATAGACATATTCACAGATCATAAGATCCTTCAGTATGTCTTTTCCCAGAAAGATCTCAATCTTTATCAGATAAGGTGGCTAGAGCTTTTGAAGGATTATGACATGAGTGTCCTTTATCATCCTGCCAAGGCCAATGTAGTGGCCGATACACTCAGTAGACTATCCATGGGTAGTGTTTCCGATGTTGAGGATAGTAAGAAGAAATTAGCTTAGGAGATTCATCAGCTTACCAGACTAGGCATTCTCTTAGTCGACTCTTTAGAGGGTGGTGTATGTGTTCAGAGTAGTTCAGAGTCATCTCTAGTTTCCGAGGTAAAAGAGAAGCAAGACAGGGATCCTAGCCTTATAAAGCTAAAAGATTTAGTTTAGAGTCAGGAAGTAGAGGTTTTCTCCCAAGGGGTAGATGGTGTTCTTCATTGTCAGGGTTATCTGTGTGTTCCCTGTGTAGATGACTTGAGGTAGTGATTTCTTGCAAAAGTGCATGGTGTGTGATACTCTATTCATCCAGGGGATACTAAGATGTACCACAACTTACAGGTGATCTATTGGTGGAGTGGGATGAAGAGGGATGTTGTAGAGTTTGTAGCTAAGTGGTCGACATGTCAGCAGGTTAAGATAGAGCATCAGATACCTAGTGGTTCCATGCAGGAGTTCAATATTCCTACTTGGAAGTGGGAAGAAGTGAATATGGACTTCGTGATGGGTTTGGCTAGAACACGTCATCAGCATGATTTAGTTTGGGGTATTGTAGACAGAATAACCAAGTCAGCTCATTTTCTTCCAGTTCATACCTCTTACTCAGCTGAGGATCATGCCACACTCTATATTATGGAGTTGTTCAGATTACACGGTGTTCCACTATCTAACATCTCAGACAAAGGTACTCTGTTCACCTCTCTTTTTTGGAAAGCATTCCAAAAGGGTCTTGGTACCCAAGTTCATCTCAGTACAGCATTTCATCCTCAGACAGATGATCAAGAAGAAAGGACCATTCAGACTCTGAAAGATATGCTAAGGGCGTGTGCAATTGATTTCAGGGGAAGCTGTGATGACCACTTGCCTTTGATTGAGTTTGCATACAACAACAACTATCACTCTAATATTCAGATGGCTCCATTCAAAGCTTTCTATGGTAGGAGATATAGGTTTTCGATCAGTTGGTTTGAAGTTAGTGAGACCATAGTCATAGGTTCTAACCTAGTATTCGATGCCTTATAGCAAGGTTAGTTAATCAGAGAAAGACTCTGGGCTGCTCAGAGCCGGTAGAAGTCTTATGCGGATGTTCGTAGAAAGGATCTCAAATTTGAGGTCGATGACTATGTCTATCTCAAGATCTCTCCCATGAAGGGAGTGAAGAGATTCAGCAAGAAGGGAAAGATTAGTCCATGATATGTCGGTCTCTTCAGGATTCTTACTCGCTTTGGCAAGGTAGCCTGTGAGCTCCAATTTCCTTTAGATCTAGCCTCAGATCATCCAGTATTCCATGTCTCTTTGATCAAGAAGTGCATAGGTTACCCAGCAGTTGTAGTCCATATTCAGAGCGTTGACATTCAAAATAAGCTCTCTTATGAAGAGATTTCAGTCAAAATTCTCAACTATGATACTTGTAGGCTGAGGAACAAGGAAGTCCCTCTAGTCAAGGTTCTTTGGCGGAATCATTCCATGCAGCAAGCTACTTGGGAAGTAGAAGCAGACATGCGAACCAAGTACCCTCATATTTTCTTCACTAATTCAGACTTAGCTTGAGGTAACCATTTTCCATAAGATTATTCAGTTAGATGTTCAAAATTCCAGTATAAAATTGGTATCAAGTAATAGTGCATAGCTTATCATGCATTCATGAGTTCATCTTATCAATCATGCATCAGATATGCATGTTCAGTTGGGCTATATTCAGTTTAGAATTAAATTCAGTCCCAAAATCATTTTCTTGTTGAGCATGATCAGTGTATGCATCAGTTTATCTTTTCTCCCCTCTCAAGCAGTCATCATTTGAGGACAAATATTTTCAAGAGTGACATATTCTAATACCCCAAAAAATCCAAACCAATATTAAAGCCATGTACCAAGATCATACAAAGTACACCATGGTTCTTTTATAGTTTTATGAGTAGTTTAGATGTATATTAAGGCTTCAAATAACTCCCACCCATCAGACGAATCAAAACATTCATTACCGATTGAATTCTTGAGAAGGATATGGTATAGTAAACTTAAAATGAGCATATCTCTCATTATACTTGGAAATTTTAATCTCATGACCTATCAATAGATATATAATTGAATTAGCTTTCCAATGATACTAATTTCTCCTAAATCAAATATCGGAGAAAAAGTTATTCCTATTTACTCCAGCATGTCTGGATGGAAATAGTGTTACGACATTAGTGGTAGCTTACCACATTTATGATGCCCTATCACGAAGGTTGTCAGCCTTAGGAAAAAACCAGACCCTAAGTGACGACATTCATGGTAGCTAACCACATTTATTTTGCCCTATCACAAAGGTCGTCATCTTTAGGCAAAAACCAGCTCCTAAGTGACAATATTCGTAGAAGCTTACCACACTTGTGACGCCCTATCAAGAAGGTAGTCAGCCTTAGGTAGAAACCAGATCCTAAGTGACGACATTCATGATAGCTTATCAAATTTGTGATGCCCTATCACGAAGGTCACCAGCTATGATCTTTCATCAACTAGGAATTTATTTTATCAGGATATTTTGGTCATTTCTTTCACCTTCCACGACTTATAACCCTAAAGAGGCATAATTATTCCCATTTTTTTCTTCAGCTAATAATCTTAAAAAAACCTCTCATATGATCTCAACCAAAATATTAGGGTTTCCTTCAAACTCATCTCTCAAAAGCAAGATTCAAGCCTTTTTCCAAGATAATTGAGAATTAAGTTTCCCAAATCAAAGAACTCTCCAGAAATCATCAAGGTTTCCTTTTGAAGGTGTGCGTAGTGTTCATCTTTTGATCCAATCCATTCATAGAGCTTAAGAACCATTTTTTAAATATTATTTTGTAAGCTTTTTATCGTGATATGAGTACGTACATGTTGATGATTGTTGTTTAAGTTTCAATGTGATGTCTAAAGGTTTTTTCATGGAATATATATGTTTGTTAAGGTAAAACCATGAAATTTAGGTGGTTTAATATGGTAAATGTGTGAGAACCATCTATGCCTTAAAGAATGCATGGAAGGTGTTTGATAAAATCCTTAGGATGCTATAATTTCATGTATGTATGGTTCTATGAAGTCTAAATGACGTCTATGTTAGCTATATACTTCAATATGAATCCCATCTTTTTCATGTATTGCTATTGTGGTAGTATGAAACATGTAAGATAATGGAGATATACAATATATACACAAAATATATCCGTTCATTCCCTACAATGTTTAAGATGTTGAATTACTATATGAAATATGATATCCCCTACTTCTGATATTATGAATTGTGGACTCAAATCATGTGATCAAGTCATGTCATGTGTGTTAGTTTCCTTCTTTCGAGTCCTGGGGGTATTCGTACCCGAAAAAATTAGTTGTGTGCCTAGAGCCATGTCATGTTGTCATGATAATATTAGTCAAGTTATAATCTATAGAACTCATTCAGTCATGTGATTCAGGAAAACCTCAGAAATCTCATGAACTCAATTAAATCTCAGATAATAGTACTACTCCACTAATCAATGAAAGTCTGTTAATCTTCTAATGTAAAGTCAGTTGAATCATGTTTCATCTCATCAGATGGGAGTAGAAGTTAGCACCGAGTGAACACAAGGATGGGGACTCACCTACCAATTTAAGGTGTGATTATTAGCAGTCATCCTTGTGTTCCAGAACTACGTAGCCAACATAGGTTAAGATATCTTAGCTTTTCAGATTAGGGTTGATGAGGTGTCTTAACCTATCAGTTTAGGGTTCCCACATTTCTCCTTTTGAATACCCTTCAGCTAAGGGTAACCAATAACTGTCCTTACCAGTGGCATGGTATTGACACCCCTCCAGTCGGGGCAGAGATTGGACCCCAACTTAGCTATATCCATTATTGGGGAATGTCAGTTAAACAACTACCTCCCACAATTTTAGAATCCGTCTTAGTAAAGGAACTCAGATAGGTCTTCAGATTTTAGTATATTAGGACTGCCAGATACAAACCGACTCAGTTACGGTACAAAACTCAGATAGTTCTATCAGATTCAGGATTGTCAGATACAGTCGCTCATGTTATTAGAATTTCAGTATTAGTCATGTTAGCCATCAGTAAACCATGTATTATAATACATGACTAGCTATCATGAACCCACAATTTTATTTACTATGTATGCATATTTGTACTCTTATGTTTATGTCAGTCAGATAGTTAACATTGTTGATGCATGTAAACCCTATTTATATTTAGGCTACCTCACTCGTACAATCAGTACATTCTCTCGTACTAACACATTTGTGATATGGTTCTTTCTTTTCATGTTACACCATACGTTCAGAGACACGAGCTCTAGATCAGCAAAAGCTGTAGCATTTCCAATCACAGAGATTCAGTGAGTCCTATTCAATTGAGGATAATATGATTTAATTTATTCATTATTATTTTAGCCAGTTATCAATTTACGGAGTTATTTAGAGACATGTTCCTTCAACTCCTTATTCAGATAGCACTTAGAGGCTTTCTGATTCAGTATTCAAACTTATGTCCCGATTTGATTCATTTTTCAGTTGTTTTGGGTATCTTTCACCCATATGGATGTTATGTTTTGACAGATTCTTTATTCAGTTGAACCTTATGGCCTACATGTTTATGTTTTCTGCATTATTACGTTATATATTGTAGTGTATAGGTACAAATATCAGTCATGGGTTAGCTTATGATCCTTTGAGGTCATAAGCACGATGTAGCATTCTGGTTTAGAAGAATTAGGGTGTTACAATTACAACCTTATGATTACAATTATGACTATGAGTGCGTAGAAACCTATTTCCGGGTTAAGGCCAAGAACATGAGTACTATTAATTTGAATTAAGTTCATTTAATTTTCCATATGATTATTGATGGTGTGATTATCTTTGAATTAAATATTTGATGGATTGATCACCCAAAAAATACATCTATTGTCTACCTTTTGATCTTGGGAGAGGGAATAGGGGATATATCATGGAGATGAAAAAAAGTAAGGTTTGTATTCCTTTATGAAACAAGTAATTCAAATCAGTGTCTAGGAGAGAGGTGTACGTACATGCCTTACTAGATTAAAATGTAGAATGATAGGTTAATGAACCTAATTGGATTATTGCATCGCTGCTCAATGATGTAGCTGCAATATCCGAATTTGGTAAAAGATAATGGTTAGGAGACCATTATCATGCAATTAACCATACAAATTAAAAACTGAGGCAATCAAGTTAAAGAATCAAGTTCAATAACATAGTACGATTGTTCAAAATTCTTTAACTCTAGTCTTTAATCCATTGATTATTTCAAGTTCTTTATTTTATGCATTTCCTACTTTTCTTTATTTACAAATTCAAAACTCTATTTTTGGTTACATTTGCATCAAATTAATCTAAACTGTAAACTACAATTTAATCATTGCTAAAGCAAGTCACAATGGGATTGATACTTGGAATTCTTAAAGGCCACTTTACGACATGATAGACCACGTACACTTGTGTGTACGCTTGGGAACTTTCATGTTTTTGATGCCGTTGTTGGGAACTTATAATTTGGAAACTATTTATTTTAGTTTTACTTTTACATATATTTTGTGTTTTTATGCCTGGTTTTGATTTTGTTTTTTCAGAAAACAGATTTACAAATTAGTAAGTTGGCAAGGAATCAGGACTTAGTTGAACTAAGTTTCGAACCCGAGAAACTTTTCCATCAATGAAGGAGAGAAGCAATCTTTCTCCCTAATATTCTGCAAATTCATGATGACAAAGAGAATCCTGCCATAATGACTGATGAACAAGCATCCCGCAGGGTAGTCAGAGAAGTGGCAATCCCACTTCCCATAAATTTGAACTTCCCGTTTTAGTAGCCAACAACTGGAGGAAATTTTGAGTTTAAACAGAATATTGTATAATACTTTCTCCCTAATACTTATGATAAGCTGTACACTTTATCAAACTTCATAGTGCAAGGAAATTCAAAATGACATTCAGACTCGAGGATTGTTACAAAATGAATTGCAGTTATATTAACAGTAAACCAATTCACTGCTATATCTACTTAGATCTCTATATTTAAAAATCAAATAAATAATTTGAAGTTGAGAGTAATATAGCTTGTAGCCATAGTTTATGCAATACAACAAGCAACAAATTGCTGTGAAGTTTGCAGTAATGGCGGTCATTTTGCTGCAATATGTGTATCAAATATAGAATCTGTGATGTATGTAGGAAAAATTTAGAGGCCTAATTACAATAACGCCTATAATATGAAGTATCTATCTCTACCTCTGAATTAGCCATGGAATCTCCGACAGCCAGAACATTTTCAGCAACTGCAGGCACAACTAAATAAGTCAACTTGAAACTTAGAAGAGATGATGAATCAGGTTTTAGCTAAACAGACACAGTTGGCAGCAGATGTAAAGAACCAGCAAATGACACCAAAACGTTTAGAGTTAAATTTAGGGCTGTTACAATAGGCACTAAATACCGGGCCTCAAGGTGGTTTGTCAGTGGATTAAGAAAATCCAAAACAAGTTATGGAAATCACCTTGAAGAGTGGTAAAAATCTTCATGGATAACTTCCTAAGGCATCAAAGGAGGTACATACAAATTTGAATCCCCCTCGGGTAAATCACAAAGTTACTAAAAATTTGAAAAATTTTGAGTACTCGAAAGAAAAAATTATCGCAAAAGTGGGGAATTAGATACCAAAACTCCCCTTCTCATCAGAGTACATCAAAACGAAGGTGGATGCTTTTTTTTTAAAAGCTCTTTTATACATCTAGAGAGCTTCAAATTAACTTACCTTTGTTAGATATTTTGTAGGGTATACCCATGTATGGTAACTACTTGAGTGATGCGGTTGCTAATAAGGTAAAATTGTAGGATGTAGAGGTAGTACCACTCACTTAAAAGTATAGTTTTATGGTTACTCAATAGATGCCAAAAAAGCTTAATTGCCCAGGGAAGTTTATTCTCCCCATTCAGATCTGAGCTTTGAACTACTGCAGCTTACAAATGGGATCATTTCCCATCTAGAAGGAATTATAGAGGACTTCCTCATAAAGGTTGGTAAATTCATTATTCCTATTAACTTTATTGTTCTTGATTTTAATTTAGACGAACAGGTACAAGTCATCTAAGGGAATCTATTCTTAGCAATGGAAAGAGTGTTGATTGATGTAAGAGAGGGTACACTCAAAATGAGGTTAGAGGTTGAAGAAGTAGTTTTTAAAGTTTATAAGCCTCTTTACACACTATCCCACTATAAAAAATTGAGCATGATTTTTTTAATTAAAGAGGATGAGTGTGGGGTGGTTAATCAGCCAAGAACCATTTTCAACAACATCATTGAGCTGCATAAGTTATCATTACCCTAGACTGACATAATATAAATAGATGATCCTGAGAAGGCTAAAGTTGAAAAATCAAGTACCCTTGAGAGTTAACACATAAGAGGGGTGAAAAGAATAAGAAGATAGAGACCAATTATGAGAAAGAAAAGGGAAAAAATGACTAAGTCGTTAATTAGGTCATGTCGTGACACTAAATGAGGTGTTTCTTGAGAGGCAACCCAAGTTAGGTAGGTATGTTTATGTTTCAGTTTTCAATTTTTAGTTTTTATTTCTTGTATTTTTTATCTTTGTTGAATTGCAGGCTAATGAGAAGTTTGAGTACTAAATATTTGAGCTAAAGAGCATGGGAAAGAATGAGTGTGGGGTCCTACGAACCTTATTTATCTGTAAAGATTCTATTAGGTAAGACTAGAGGCATCAGGAAGTATTTTTATCTTTCACTTATAAGTTCACTTTGGGAACAGAGAAGATTTTTAAGTGTGGGGTAGGGAAATTCACAATTGTTGGCTCAATTTAATTTTTTTTGTGAAAGATACTCTTGTTTGTGCTATTTTTGATTGCATGGTGCAAGTTTTTTAAATGTATAAGCATGTTTATTATAGGAATGACTACATTTGAGACTCCTAGGGTCATGTTTTTGACTTTTGTAATTTTTGGCTTAAATTTGAATCCATGTTATTATTTGGCTGAGAGTCTATAATGATCCTATGGGAGTTGAGCATGTGCTATGTGCATACGACATATTTGTATATTACTTATTGCATATGATGTCTAGAACTTGCTTGGGTTGTGTTCAAAGCTAAATAAAGAGTTTGAATTTAGGAGATGATATAGGCATTTCTTTGATAGCCTTATTTTAAACATTCTATTTGACCTACCTTTGTTCTGAATCATAGTAAACCTCGTCGAAGCCTTTAACTTTTTTTTTGGAAACCTCATGTGTAGTCTAATACCCTTCTTTGAGAAACCATAATTTTATCCAAAGATCCTAGGCACTTTAATGAAAAATCAATTGAGTTAGGAGTATGGATTTAAAGAAGAAAAATGTGACATTAAAGCCTCTAAAGTGATAGTTAGTAGTTTTCAAAAGAATTTTTATGTGTTGTGGTGGGGAGTTGAGTAAGTAAAAGGAAAAAAATTGTTCAAATTAAATGAGTTGTGCATAAAATCCTTCCACCATAGTGTATGTGAATGAGCCTAATAAGATTGGGAGAAAAACAAAAGAATGAGGTAGACCAAATGGTATAATTTGGTTGTTGGAGATTGGTTCTAATTGTAAAAAGTAATGTGTTAAAGCACTTAGGGAAGATAGTCACTATTACTCCAAAATAGTTCCTACCTGTCACCCAAAAAGGCTAAATTAATCCTAAGTTCATCATTCATATAGTAGTGGAGTAATACACTAATGGAAACCTTATGGTTCTTTATGTGTAACTTGTGAATTCCTTTTGAGAGTGAGTGTAATTTGATTATTGTACCCATTATTTTATAAAATATATTTATGTGGGTGATTATGGGAAATTCACTTGTTGTGACGGGAACATGTTTGATGAATGCGGGTTATTTGAATGATGTCCTTGATTGAGCAATATTCATGAGTTTTCCAATAAGGTGAGTCAATTCTTGAGGCTAGGATGTTTTGGAGTAGTGTTCATGAGCTTTCAATTGTGTAAATAACATGCTTAGTAAACAAACTTGCATTCTATGTAGTCATTATAGTACGAGATTGTGTGTCTTACATGTAGTAGAATTGTAGATTCTCCTTAGTTGATGATGTTTATAGTTAAGATTTTTTTGAGGAAATACAAGGCTCTAAGTGCGGGGTGGTGTTGGGTGTATTTATGCATCCTAGTGTCACTATTCTAGTTTTTTTAGCCTTGTTTTGAGGATGATTTGTATGCTATATGGGTTTATAATGAGATAAATGTGAATATAAGTGTTCAAGGACATGATTACCATGTTCAAAGTAAATTCCAAACAAGTTTGTACCTATATGAATCATATAGAATTCAATTGTGGAAACTAGCGTTACTAGCTTGAGCTAGGTGTGTGTCTAGTTGGTTTTGATGGATTCTAATATGTTTAATGATTTCCAAATCGTTTAATGTATAATTATGAGTGGAATAAATTGTTGGTAATGTTCAAATATCAATTTGATTATGTGTAGTGCTGGAACAATAAATTGTATATTAACATGAACTAGACTAGTCTTAGCTTGTGTTTTTTATTCATCGACATGGATAGTGTGTTGTGATTTTCTCTAATTCATGGTGTTTGATAATGTACGAAGCTTCATGATCTGAATATAATGATATTTTGATGTTGAACCAGCTAGAAATTAAAGGGAAACAACACCACAAGACAAGATATGGAAGGACGCACTCAACACTTAGCCAAAATTTTGAAAGCAACTTCATGAGGAACCACGTAATTAAGCCCGCATCAGCCTGGATGGATTGGAGCTCTAGAGAAGGCTAAGCCTTGGCTGGAGCAACTCTATACAGAAGGTTTAGCCTTGGATGGAGCAGTGCTCTACCTAGGGTGGCTCCCCTTCAACTCCACTACTCAATTCTTGTTCAGTTCCAACTCGTACATGGCTTTGGCTTACCTTGTTCTATAAATACAATGTTTTACACGTTTTTTAAGAACTTTGGATGTCTTGAAGAATTAAGGGACTGCTACAACTTTAACTTTTAGGTTTTTATTATTTTAATTTAATTCATTCATGTTCGTAGTTGTTGATTACAATGATGACTATGAGTGGCTAGGAACCTCTTTGTGGGGTTAAGGCCAAGAACATGAGTACTATTGTTTTTAATTAAGTTCTTTTAATTTTGATTATCATTATTGGTTGTGTTTTCAGCTTTGAATTAACTGGTTGATGGATTGATCACCCAAAATATATATCTATGGTCTACCTTTGAATATCGGGAGACGAAATATGGGATAGAACATAGAGATGAACAAATTATGGTTTGTATTCCGTTATGAAATAAGGAATTCAAATTAGTTTCTAGGATAGAGATGTACTTGGATGCCATACTTGATTCAAACATAGGATGATGGCTTAATGAGCTTAATTGGAATATTGCATCCCCGCTCAATGATGTAGTTGTAATACCCAAATTAGGTAAAAGATTAGAGTCAAAAGACCATGATCATGCAATTAACCCTACAAATCAACAACTAGGATAAGCAAGTAACGAATGAAGTTCAATAACATAGTATGATTGTTCAAAGTTGTTTAACCCTAGTCTTTAATCCATACATTGTTTTGAGATCTTTATTTTTCACATTGTTTACCTTTATTTAGCTAAAAATTCAACACTCTTTTTAGGGTTACCTTTGCATCAAATTAATCTAAACTATGAACTAGATTTGAATTGTTCTTAAAGAAAGTCCCTGTTGGATCGATATTTGGCTTTCCCAAATGCCACTTTACTACTGAATAAACCGTGTACACTTGTGTATGCGCTTGGGCACAGTCATCGATCGTAGTACCTTTTCCTGCACCATATGACAGCTAAAACTGGGAATAAATTCCATGTTTTGGACAATGCCTTAGGATGAATCTAGAAACCAATATGATTAAAAATAATATGAAACCACATTTATTTCGACATTTGAGACGCGTTGGCAAAATCATATTATCCATCAGAGATCCTTTTGACCATATGTGGGCCCTATACTTGAATTTCCAATTTATCAACATTCCGACCAATAGGTCAAAATAAGTTTGGGTGTAGAGTGACCTGAACCAAAGATCTACCTTACCAAAAATTAATATTCCAGAGCTTCTATGCAGTCAGAATTTGTATCCGATAACTTTTCACTGAGGTTTTCTCTTAGTGTCAATTTGGAACCAATAACGACGTCGAAATAGGGAAATAGTTCTAAAAACTTAATGCAATGCCTGGTAACCGAACTATAAGTTCCATAATATCATAAATGATATATGATAGCTATGGGAAATCTCTAGCGAGAAAAACAACTGGAGTCACGAGAAATGATCTAAAGGGTCATTACATCAAATTCCTCATTGAATCGTTCCCAATCTTTGTTGGGTTTCATATTTGTCAGTGGCCTCTTTATATCTCATTGTGAGGTGTAATTTAGGCCACATCATAGATGTAGGTGACCACATGCCCATGCAAATAGGACTTTTCAGGTCAAAATAATAAACCTGGAAGTTGCCAGTGCAGGTGATCAGTGGGCACGAATGGGTAATTTATCCATCCAGATGGAGGCGTATGTGGCTGGGCAGACTAGTTGAAGCCTCTAAATTTGTACCTTTTTGTGGGCCCTCTAGGATTATATTTCCTAGAATATTTCTTTTTTCTTTTGAATACTTTTTTGTCCTAACACCCTTTCATCCTTTTTCATCTTTTCTTTGATCAAATAACACTTTTTGAGGGTTATTCTTCTTGAAGATTTGAAGATCCTTAAGAACTCCAAAACATCAAATTTTACCAACTAACATATCTTGACCTAGAGTTTCACGAATATTCAGCTTTAGGTTTCCACACCAAAGTTTTCTGATTTTTAAACCCAATTGCAATTCTTCATGCTGTAAACCCAAACATATTGGATATTCCAAAACCTCTCCAAATAACAAAATATCTCATATCTACCATGCTTATGGTATGGAAATCATGTTCTAGTAACCCATAACCCTTAGTTTTATTCCAAAATAGTAGATCTTAGAAACCACTTTTAAATATCTTCAAACTCAAGCTCAACAATGGGGTTTTCTTCAAAAACTACTCAAATCCAATCCTAGTTTTCAGATTTTGACTCAAATAAGACTAGAGAAAATAAATCTAGCATCAAAATAAAACTCATAACATAAACTTATTTAAGGGGTTTTGAACAAAACCAATAATTTTAGAATTTTTATTTGTATATTTCTAGATAAGCAACCCTGATTTAAGATTCTAATAATTAATCTAAACTCGGATCTGATATCAAATTATAACAAGAAAACTATAAAATAAAGAACAAGATACAAACATGAAGAAATGTGGCTAAAAGGATAACAAGCAATTTAATTACCGAAAGAAAATAGATAGATAGGTTGACACAAATTTAACAACATCAGGGTTTATCAAACCTTTAGACCTCTGATCATATTCACTATAAGTACTAGGCTCTTACATAAACCACAATGGAATCAATCTCCTAAGTAACCAAACATTTCAAAATGATTGTTCAAAGCAAGATAATCCTATCTCTACTCTCTCAAGTGTATATTTCATCATAAATCATCAAAAACTACTAAAAATGAATGAAACCTACTATTATTTCTAGCCATAGGCTATTATTACCAATATGGGCCCAAAAGTGACCCATTTTTAAAAATTTAGGCATCGACCCAATCAAATAGGGAACTTGTTGGAATATATTAGGGGGAAGGTTTCTCTAGATTATCAAATTAGGCACCTTTCGGTGCAGAAAGGTCATCTGCTAGCATAGTTGAGGGTGCCACCCATTCCAAAATGTCTCCAAGCACTTTTTGACTATTCGACGACTATTCCAATGGTCGTTAATCCTTATTGAATGCATTGGGAAACACACAAAACTTCTTAAATGGTATCAAGATGATTTGAAAGATATCTATCTTCATAAATAATACTTGAAGTGTTTGTAGTTCTCGTGTTTGCCTTCTAGAAAAATGCATTGAGGTGATTTTGTTTGTATCACTAAGTAAGAACCTATTGGAAAGTCAATAGTAGAACACTAAGAGTTTCAGTTCATGTTTTAGGGGGGTTGAAGAAGTAGAAGGAGAGGGCACTGGAGTGGTTAAAGTTTAATCATCTCTAACTATAAGCGACTGCACATCAACTGTGGGGGACTGAAAAACTATAAGCACTACCTAAGCTTTGGTATCAACATGACTATGATCAAAGGATTCCTAAATTTGCATGATATCAATAGTAGTGTTAGCAAGGACCACGAGAATAGTATCAATATTCTTAGTCATTTTAGTTTTCTTGCACATCTATTAAATAAGTTAAGAAAATGGATAAGATAATTTCCTTTACTGGCACTTTTCATAATCTCAAGATCCAAGTTTATACTCGGCCTCTTTAAATAGGCACCCAATTAGAAATCTTTTTTACGGTTGATTTTGGAATCATTCTGGGTAGTAATCATCCTGATATTAACAAACCTAATAAAAAATTGTCCTTCCAAATTTTTGTAATTCTTTTGAATATCAATAGTGGTCTCTAACTTAATCCACAAAGGTGTTTTGTTAATATATAAAAGCGCTCATCGATGGATGGTGAGTGTTGAAGTCCCATCTCACTGTGATGGAGTAGTAACTGTCTATGATGATTACCTGATTGCTTTGTTGTAAAATGATATCTTTGATGGTTCTTGAAAAAATGTGACATCAACTCCATGAACATTTACCAAATCTTTCACTATTTGATGTTTTTCTACTTTCTCTTCACATGTGACGATATTCCATATGCCCTATAAAAATACTTCACTGGCATGACATTGTAATTCAGCATCATTTGTTTAATGTTTTGAAATTTAATATACTTAAACTTAAAACAAATGTTTGGATAACGATGTCAACTAAATTACACCTCTAAACAAAGCATAAAGTGGTCATTAGTCAAATATAGAATCCAACTACGTTAGGTCGATCCATGGTGAATAGATCATATTAGTCAAGATGTATTTTAAGGCAATTCATAAAAATTTCCATTAAAGGGGGCACTGTATTAATAGAGAATTCGATACAAACCATTGTTAATATATCAAATTTGTAATTAGTATAACAGAGGTACTGGTCTGTATTCCTTAATAACTTCATATCTGTGTCCATTCTTCATACTTAGCAATCATTCCTGGTGTTTGGTAAGTAGATTCGATAGGTTCTGTACACATAGAACAACTTCAGACTCATATCTAAGCAATATCCTTAAATATGTTTTCTCTTTTCATTAACCTGTGTTACAAACAACCATCTTGGATCCTAGATAACTATTTTTTATTAACATCTCAAGCTATTAAATGGAGGTTGGTATCCCCCAGTCTTAATTGTTTATTTCTTTCTCATTCGTACTTATATTTTTTTATTAAGTAAAGATAAAGAGAGTTTCCCCTTAATACACTGTCAAGAAATAATTAAATGCAAGCATACATATATGAATGCCACAATTGAAGATTACTCCATACTATGAATCCTACATTTGTAATCTTTCATGGTTCCCATAATTCTATTTGTGGTGTTTATCTACTAATAATTGCAAGAACACAAAAATAAATATGATATGAAAACATAATCATGCATTTACTATGATGAAATAATAACTCTAAAATCCCACTTTGAATTAAAATGCTAAAATCAATGTTTGTATAATTCCAAAGCCAAGAATATTCCTTAGAACCTTACAAGAAGGTAATAAACATAAAAAATACAATGAAATGATTAAGCGTATTTCTAAATAAAACAAAATTTATCCAAAACGTAACAAAAAATCTTAGTCGGTCATGTCGGATGAGAAAGAGGTATAATTGTGTTTGGATACCACGACTGTCCTTTGGTGCTAATGGTTATTACTATACTTGTGATCTTTCAAGTCTTGGTTGGTAGGGTTCTCATTATGATCTCGTGGATCCTAGGCTTATTCATGTCAATTGCTCATTTTATCCTTCCTTATATCAACTTTTACTAACTTCATGTTTGAACCTTCTTCCCACAATCTCATAGTATAGTTGTAAAATTAAAGCAAGACTAGGGAAACTCACATTTGATCTCCCTCATACTTTGATTTTGCAATATTTAATTCATGTGTCTTTCCTATGATGACGTTTTATGGTCTTGGAATTGAGTCACAATCACAGGAAGCTTTTATCTGAATAAGTCAAAAGACCCCTCATTTGATTCATGTAACTATAGCCCCGGTATGACCGTAGTTAGATTCCATGGTTGTGATAGAAGTCATCTAATTCCTTTATGCTTAATATTCAACACTATCCTTCTCTGAACTTGTTTAACTTGAAAAAACTCAAAAACCTATTATATCCACATAAAAATACTTTTGTACTTACAAAAATTCATAGCTTTAATTATCTCAAGTGTAATCATTTAATCGCTCATCAACACCCTAAACTTAGAACCTTTATATGTCCTTAGGAAACAAAAATACTATACTATCAAGATGTTTGACTAAGAGAAAACTAAAAAAACTACAACAATCAAATTTTAACCAAAACCCATTTTTTTAACATACAAAAACAAAAACATAGTTCAACGCCCAACAATAAATTTAAAAATCAAAAAATGAAGATTATAAAAAAATCAATCACAATCATACAAAGGGATCAATAGATGGCATCAAATTATCAATAAAAAACCCGACATTCCAACTAATGACAGTACCTGAACAACCAAGAACTATAATATACATCCTCTACCCTAGCAACAAAGAAGTCCATATCACTCTGACGAGGGAATAATTGACAATCATTGGGGCAAAATAAAATCTCTCACTCTTACAAGGAATTCATGCTATTCATATTTTGTACGATAGACTTGCCCTTTTTTTTCTATGCCTTAGCCTTCTGACAGTAGAATTAAGATCAATCTAGGATTTTCATTAGCTTGTAATGTTGGCTTGGGGATGGGTATGTTATATATAGATAAAGTGATTCAATCCTTCTTGTCACTACAATACATTTCACTACCCTTTTCTACTTTGTTTTATTCCTGACCTTTTTTTAATTTTTACAGTCTTTTAGACCCCAGTTTAATTTTTAAGACTTCTCTCTTCTTTTCATTTTTTCCTTCTTTTCCAATTGTTTCTTTTTTTTCATGTTTTTTATAGATTTTATTCTCATCATATTGCACTTGAATCCCTTTATCTTTTCAACTTATATTTTTGGAACACCCAATCTTCTATGCACCTTATGATATCCACCCTCAACTTAGGCAATTACGTAAGTTGTGTAGTTTCCAATGAGGGACCCGAGTGAAAAAAGGTTCATTGTACGAATCGAGATGCTGAATTGGTTACTTTTAAAGAAAAATGGTCAATTCATGATCAAATTGGGATTCAAATGTATTTTGTTCATTTGGTAGGCTTTATTAGGCTTTAAGATGACTATTGCAAGTACAAATCATGATCATTTCCTACCTTTCTATCATATGATAGGGAAATACTAACTGGGCAAGTTTTAGATTACACAGACATGCCAACATGGTAAAACCTCACACTCACTTAGCTCAGGGCTATCTATTAATTTATTACCTATCTTCTTCATTAAAGTTATGCTAGGTTATCATATTCATCATCATAATTCCATGTAGAGATCTAAAAAATTGTTACAGTTCAAGTAAGCAGACAACACAGCGCAAAAAAATAAATTTTTAATGGGGAACCATTCAAGAAGTTCAAACATAAGTTTGCATGCTCTTTATCTTTTGACTATACCAAGTTTTCTCATTATTCTGTATGCTACATAAAACACAAAATAACATAAAAATAGCAATAAAAATACCTAAATATGTTGTTTATAACTAAGATAAACAACTGAGGAAAAAAATAGGAAAAGAAAAACCCTAAGTTATGGTACAACCCCCCTCCCTCAACTTGTAAATCATGAAATGTCCCTATCCCATGAAAATATAAGAATGGAAAACTACAAAAAGGGCATACCTTAGGTACACTATATACCATCATACTCTGATTTGGAAGGGTGGTAGGTGGGACCCATACTATATTCTCATCACTTATGGCCTCGATTATTGATAGGGCACTCTTAGATAAGTTAGCACTAGAGGTGGTAGGTGCACTCATAGATGTAATAAGGAAATAATTTGTAACCCCTTCAGTTTAGATCACTAACTTAGTATCAGGTGGGATATCAACAACATCCTATGTTAAAGTTGCTTTGGTGGTTTTCTAGATAACTTTATCCTTATTCTTCTTCTTTTTATCACTCATTCTTCTCTCCATCTCTTCTTGTGAGGTTTTAAGTCGTCGTCCACCTCTTTAATCGTAGAACTATCACCCCTAACTACTAGGTCTTGTGTAAAAAATAGGGACTAAAGAGTCGAAATCAACAACTAAATCTTCCAATAATTGAATAGAGGGAGCTGGATAAGGAGAAATAGGGTACGTCATTTCAGTAAGTTCTTTGATCTCTCCCTTCAACATGGCTAAATTTATGGTGATGGTAATTATATTGGGAGCCTGGACCCTCTTAATCTTATCTATGATCTAGCTCTCAAACCCAGTAAATTAGGTTCGAACCATCGGTACCACTACTTTAATCTCTTCAGCTATATAAGGCTTTAGCCCCATCTCCAATATATAGATTTGAGAATCCAAAAGTAGTGGGTTTTATATAATCTACTGAATTTGTGTTGTAAGATATATGTAAGACCAAGAGGAACCACCTATGAGCATCCATAGGTGTTGTAGCCTTCTAAGAGGATAATGATATAGTACGAGCAATAGATGTGAGAATCTCACTAGCTGGGCACCCCCTACTACTTCTTGTATCTTAATACCCCATGTTTAAGTTTTCTAGTTTTCATTAGATCTTTAATCAGAGCCATATCTATACTCCTTATAGGCTAGATAAATCTATCCACTACATCTCTAGTTGATACGTATGCATTCGACAACAACAGAGTGATAATGCATGGAAATAGAAATGTGATACCAAACTTTAAAACTCTATCTCAAATCTTCTCTACAATGGTTTAGTAAATGTCAAACTCACATTATACCATAAATGTAGCTACCTGGTATACATTGGTCCCAACTAATGTATTATCAATTATCGAGGGTACGATGTGGTACTTCACAACTAACCACTAATATTTAGGTGTAAATTTTAGGGTATTCTTAAATATTATTGCCCTGTTGACCCATGGTGCATTCTTTCCATAATCCATAATGTAGTCTTCAAAACACTTGTGATGCATCAACTTGTCTTCTATGGACAACTTATTGTATCTTTTAAAATAATTCATCAGGAATTCATATTCTAAAGTCTCCTCACCCTGTTCAAAAGTGGTCCCAAATAATGCATTAGAGATGTCCTTGCCAAAAATAACAACCTCATGATCCTGGAATTGTATCATGCCCAGTCAGGGTTGTTTCCTCATACTATCTTTTGGGATTATTATTCTTAATTAATGTCCTCTTATTGGCATAGACCTTCTTCACCAATTCAGGAAAGTAATTTCTTGAGTGGCCTAGTCATCCACCCCAGCTCGTACTTCTCAAATAACCATACTAACTCTAGGAATTTTCATACGGTTTGTTGCAAGATACGACACTCTTCTTGTATACTCCTATAATTGTTCCCTTTATCCATCTACGAGACCTCATTTATGTTATAATATCAAGTGTTCATCATCCTCTGCGGATCTCATCTTCTTATCAGCAACATTATTCTCATCCCTATCTTATTGTGTGTCTTGCCCTCCTTCTTAAGGCTGGGGAAGGTTGATATAGGTAGTTGCAAGTACCTAGGCAGTATATGTTATAATGGATCCTTACCTTTACTCTAGTGGTCAAAGTTGAGGATTGATTAGTAAAAACACTTTTGGAGAGATCAACCTTGGATGCACCTTTGTTTTCAAACTCACTCTCCTTTGGAATTGTATTATTTTGTACCAGCTCCTTAGCCTTGTCTTCCATTTCCTCAAGTGATTTTAGGTCTATAGTACCTAAACAACCAAGAGTTAGTCTCAGAAAAAACTCAAAGCTAGGTGGAAAAATGTAAAAAGACAATCCTTAAATGCTCAATCGTGCCTTTTGATCATATATAGGGTTCTCTAAAATTACTGGTGAAACATCAGATCAAATGAACCATTCATAGTATCATTGAATAAAAGTACAACCATACCTTCTGATAGTAGAAACAACCTTAATTTATTGAGAGTATGTCATATTAGACTATGACACACCATGATCAAACATTGATAGGATGACCGTGGGATGTGCTCGTATGATAAGTACCTTCTATTTAGACACTAGTACCCTATAATGATACAAACTAAAACTGTACTTCTACAACACATTCATAGTTTATGTCATTGAGTGCACTAATACATAGCAGATTTAAACACCATGTTTTATGCCATTTAACAATTTTTAGATCCTTATTAACCAATATTTTTAGATATAATAAGTACTCACACTTTTTCTCTGTTTTCAGTCATTCAAAACACACACCCATCATTTATTTCATAACTTACTACTTTTCCTCACCTATTAAACCCAAATATTTGATCATTACTTGTTCATTCAGAAAAATAGAAGCACCATGCGAATGGGATTAATAAATTTTCCTTTGATTATTGAAAATTCTAAGGGGTTAGAAGTGAATGGAAAATCAACATACTGGGAGAACTGACTTTGCATAAATAAGAGGGAAGGAATTTTAAATTTTCACTCTTTTGATTGCAAGAAGTTGAGGGATTGTGAGATTGAATGATTGAAAATCTTGACTGAGTCTCAGGTATGGTCTAAGTGTTTAAACCCTATCTAGGCAAGGTAAGATTGAGTCCTACTTATTTAAGTGGACCCAATATATGACTATCTCGTATAATCATGGTATCAAAGACCGATTATTCCTCATTATAATACCAATATAGCTTAAGTAAACTAAACTAGGCACCTACAAACCTTAAGGACAATCATGATATCTAACCACCATAATTCTTTAAAATTCTAGGTTAAATGTCCTGAATGTTGGTTTTCAGTAGTTAGATCAGATGATTTGCACCAGGATCAATATATCTGGGTATGATTCTGATGACCAATCATAGGATAATCTTATACTTAATCCCGCTATACATTTGTGTATTTAATGCAGACGACTTAACCTATAATTGTCTAATCTTCCAAAGGTCATGTGATGCTTCATGGAAACATGACACTTTCAATGCTTAAAACCCTAAATTTTTGTGTGTACTTAGGTTGTTTTTGTAGATATGATGCACTTTGGTATTGATTATAGGCAAAATAGGTCTACAAGAATGTTGGGATGAAAATCGAAGAAAAAGACCTGGACAACCAAATTCTAATAAAGATACGAGTTAACTCATGAGTTGTCAACACACCAAATGACTCGTAAGCACAATACAAACCAAGGCCAAACTGAAAATCTATGTATGTAGAAGATACAACTAGAGTATATGAGTCATAAGTTGAAGGTACGGGTCATGACAAGGAATCATAAGCATTATAAAATCTAAAGCTACCAACCAAAGTAGAAGTCTCACAAGTATACGAGTCAAAAGTCTAAGTATGACTCATATAGGGTGATCGTAAGTAAACTAGTGCTCAAAGCATAGAAATACAGAAGTCCCAGGTGGATACGAATGAAGACCATGAGTTATATGGTCATGGTACAACTTGTGAACTGATGTCATTTGAACATCAGAAAGTTGAAGCCTTGGGAGATCAAACACTGGAATGGATACGAGTGACATAATACGAATCATATGATGAGCATATGAGTGGATGAGTGAGTTATACCATGTGCCGACATAACTTTACATTTCCTATTTTTATTATAATTTATGAGAATTCTTAAGATACTAAAAATACCCAAGGGTTTATCTTTTGTTAGATTACATTCCTTAACATCTTTTATTTTTTATTTGTTACTTGGTATATGACGGTGTATGTCAACCATTATGAAAAGAGGCAATCCCTTACTCCCTTTTGATCCATAGCCAAAAGGAATTCTTCAAGCACCAATAACGATGACTTAACAAGTTTATGATGGTGTTATGGCTGGGTTTTAAGACCCTCATAATGTGCCTCCTTCTTCAGCACCAAATGATCCATAAAATGTTACTGACAAGCATACAGAACAATTATTAGCAGCAGCAGCCAAAGAACGTAAAGTGTCAAAAGAGAAGGCCCGAGTTGAAGAGTTGGGATACTTTAGAATGTACTGCAACCCAGGACAAGACAAGTGCCTGGAAAGAAAGGGAGAATCCTAAGAGTCAGAGCTCCAATGATTTTTGCTTATCGCCACCTTCAACTACATAAAAAAGATGAAGATATAAAATTTTGGTATCATTGTTGGGGATATGTTAAACCTAAAGAAATAGGAGCCATCATCTATTCTGTATTACCCCCTAATGTTAACTTTGATTTTAACACTGTTATGATCAAATTGGTCCATCTGAAGGGTGGATTTTTGGGATCAATAATTGATGATACAAACATGCATCCTGCTAATTTCAGTAGAATGGTTTGTCATATGCTATTTTAGGGGTAGATCAGTAAGCTTTAAGACTACGGATGTTCCTATTTTTATTGACTGGAGAAATATCACTATGGTTAGGGGATCTTCGAAGAGGCTCATTCACCACCTGACATGAGTTGCATAAATAGTTTCTAGATAGATTTTTCCCTCTTCCAAGGATGCTACAGTTAAAATATAAGATTTAAAAACTCCGACAATTACCTATAGAATTCTTGTATAAAGCGTGGTTTAGATTCAAGAAGAATCTGAGCATGGTAACTAATAATAGAATCAGAGGATCAAATAGATCATTGAATTTCAATTTAAGAGAAATGGTAGATACAATTTTAGAAGGTGTATTCATGCATCTTTAATGGGATGTTGCGTAGGATATGCTGGAGGATATTTTGGTTCCAAATAGAGGTTGGTATACTAGAGATACTGAGCGAAGTTTTGGTACATATGCTATTAGAGAAGATAATGCATATACAACTAGTCATGATTTGGTAGGATAAGAGGTAGAACAACTTCGGATAGATATTGGGTGCTTACAAAATTGTTTGCAATGATGAGTGTTGTGAAAATGAATGTGGTTTTTGCATAGAGATCTACTTCCAAAACTTTTGAGATTGAATCTAAAGATAAAGCGAAGTATTTTAATCATAGGTTGGTAGATTTTTAAGCCCAAAGGCAAGGGAATAAAGTTCAAAACTATTATAATGACAAATGTAGAGATAAAAGTAGAGAGAGATAGTGATTGGCAGCGGAAAAATGCCTATAAGGACAAGAATGGAAAATACATTCATCTGAGTAACCAGGATTCAGAATCTAAAATAGATGCAATGCTGTAAAAATAGGTCAACAGGTAAGAAACTCAAAAGAGCTATCTTAAAAAGACTAAGCTAGACCTTTCGGGGGTGAATCAGAAAGTTGAGTCATATGCTACCATCAATAAAAACCTAGAAAAATAGTATGGTCAGATCTAGGTTACATTAAATTAGAGACAACCTGGCACTCTTCCCAGAAAAATGATTGCAAATCTAAATAATGATGGTCACTGCAATGCCATTACCACTCGGAGTTACAAAAACACTATGATCCCATCTATACCCACTATTGATGAACAAAATAACAATATTGATGTTGTTTATGAATAGAGTACTAGCAAGAAAGACACAAAAAAGGTGAGACTCAGGAGGGTATTCTGAATCCTATTTTGTGACCTCGTCCTTATTTTCCTTAAAGACTAAAAAAACAAGAAGAGGGTAAGTACCAGAATTTTTTGTCTATGTTAAAGGAACTATTGGTCAATATCCCACTTGTAGAAGCATTTAAAAAAATGCCAGGATCACAAAGAAGAGATCACTCAGCTATGAGCCATTTGACAACATTCATCATAGGAGTGTTGTAGAATCTAGATCTTTTGTCAAGAAGAAAAAGGATTTGGGTGCTTTCACTATACCTTGCACCATTGTATCTTTTAACTTTGCTCGTGATCTATGTGATTTAGGGGATAGTATCAACATTATGCCATTAGCTATATTTAAGCATTTGGGGTTGAAGGCTCCTACTACAACTACCATGAGACTAGTGATAGTAGATAGGGTTGTGAAAAAGCCAGTTGGTATGCTATATGATGTATTGGTTAAGGTATCTTCTTTTATCTTTCCTTCAAATTTTGTGATACTAGATTGTAAAGTGGATTTACAAGTCCTAATTATATTAGAAAGACCATTATCGGTTATAGAAAGGACATTAATTAATTTAGAACTAGGACATCTAATGATGAGACTCAATGTTAAACAGTTAACATTTAATGTAGTGAAAGCCATAAAGCAGCCTGATAAGTTGAGAGTTATATCTGTGATTGATGTGTATTATAAAGATATAGACTTTCTCTATGATGTTGATTATGTTAATATTTTAGAAGATAGTGTTGATGATGTTGTTCCAATTGAAGAAAGGTTGGGTGTTGAAGCACTAGCAGCAGTGATCATGAACTTTGATAGTGATGTTATTGAGGATTATGATGAGATGCTATGTGCACTCAACCCGCTCATCTATATGTAGCTAAATTGGGTGACATAGAAATAAAAACCTTGCTATAAGTGCTACAGAGATTCAAGTGGTCCATAAGGTAGTCCAATATAGATATTGTTGGTATACCATCTGGTATTTGTAATCATAAAATTCAACTTGAGATGTATTATATTTGAAGTATAGAGCGTCAGTGTTAACTCAATCCTTATATGCAGGAGGTGGTGAAGAAAGAGATAATTAACTGGTTGGATGTTAGTATAGTGTACTACTGATAGTAAGTGGGTTAGTCTGGTAGAATATGTTTGTAAGAAAGGAGGTGGTGAAGAAAGAGATAATTAAGTTGTTAGATGTTAGTGTAGTGTACTACTGATAGTAAGTGGGTTCGTCTGGTATAATATATTTTGAAAAAAAGAGGGATTACTGTTCTGCCTAATGAGAAGAATAAGACAGTTCCAATGAGGCCAGTCACAAGATGGAGAGTATGCATGGACTATAGAAAATTTATTACATAGACTAAGAAGGATTATTTTCCCATGCCCTTCGTGGACCAGATGTTAAACAGATTAGCGGGCAGAGGATGGTATTTACTTCTTGATGGGTATTTAGTTTACAACTAAATAACTATTGCACTTGAAGAATACCTTCACTTATCCTTATAAAATCTTTGTATTCAAACGTATGCCATTTGGGATATGTAATGCTCTAGCCACATTTCAGAGATGTATGGTGTCAATCTTACGTGACATGGTAGAAGACATCATTAAAGTTCTTATGGATGATTTTTTAGTCGTTGGTGATTCTTTTGATGATTGCTTAGTTCACTTGGAAAAAGCTCTTTAGATTGTGTCAAGAATGCAACTTGATATTAATTAGGAAAAGTGCCATTTTATGGTTAAAGAAAGTATAGTTCTTGGAAAAAAAATTCAAAAAAGGTTATTGATGTAGACAGAGCTAAGATTGAAGTGATTGAGAAATTATCCAACAATTTCTATTAAGGGCGTTCATAGCTTTTTGGGTTATGTAGAATATCATAGGTGGTTAATCAAGGATTTATCAATGATTGCCAACCCTCTTTCAAGGATTCTTGTGTAAGAGGTGAAATTTGAGTTTACTGAAGTATGCTTGAAGGGTTTTTAGTGTCTACAAGAGAAGTTGATGATTGCTCCTATTATATCCTTAAACTTCTCGTTGCTATTTGAGATTATTTGTGACGTGAGTGATTTGGCCTTACGAGATGTACTAGGTCAACAAAAAGAAAAGATCCCTAATCCTATTTACTATGCTATCAAGGGACTAAATCCTGCTCAAAAGAACTACACTGCAATGGAACAAAAGTTGTTGAAAATGGGTTTTGCCCTTGAGAAAGTTTAGGACGTAATTGATTAGGAAAAAGGTGATTGCGTACACTGGTCATGAAACATTGTGCTACTTAATGATGAAAAAGGTTGCATAGCCTAGACTTATTTGATGGGTGATATTACTACAAGAATTTGATTTTGAGGTCAAGGACAAAAATGATGCTAAGAATCAAGTCATGGATCATTTGTGTAGACTTAAGGAGGACGATATGCAGAATGCTGCAGATGGGCATGAGAATGATGACAGTTTTCCAAATAAGTAGATATGACAAGCTTTCTAAGATCTAATTCCATGGTTTGAAGATTATGCAAATTATTTTGCAAGTGACTTCACCCTAGAATATCTTTCCTTTCAATAGAGAAAGAAGTTTATGCATGAGGGAAAGAAATTTTTTGGGATAAGCCTTATTTATTAAGGATTTATGCAGATTGTTTTATTTGTAGATGCATAACTAAGGTGGAGATAATAATTATACTTAAGGCTTTTTATTCTTCACTAGTTGGGGGTCATCATAGAGAAACCCGCACAGCCCACAAAATCTTTTAATGTGGGTATTATTGGCGAATAATCTACAAAAATGCACATGATTTTTCTTCTGTTTATGATCAATGTTAACGACAAGATAACATCTCTAAAGTACATGAATTTCATATGACTCCTATCATTGAATTAAAATTGTTTTATGTATGGGGTATAGGGTACATAGGTCCTTTTGTGAGTTCGTTTTGCATAAGAGATATACTTATGGTTGTGATCATGTGTCTAAATAGGTGGAAGAAGTTTCACTACCCAACAATAAAGCACGTGGTGTCATTGCATTCTTGAAAATCATATCTTTTCTTGATTTGGCATGCCATGTTCTATCATTAGTGACAATGGGTAACATTTTTGTAATCATCTATTCAAAAGTCTTCTTGAGAGGTATGGAGTGAAACACAAGGTGGCGACACCTTATACTCGTAGACTAGTAGACAAGTTAAGGTGTCCAATAAAGAAATTAGGTTCATCTTGGTGAATACGGTAAATGCAAAAAGGATTAATTGGTCATAAAAATTAGATTATGCATTATGGAATTACCGAACAACATTCAAGATCCCAATAAGTGCTTCACATTATCAGCTACTGTATGGAAAGGCTTGTCAGTTGCCTGTTGAGCTTGAACATAAAGCATTGTGGGCTTTAAAGAAGTTGAATTTTGTGTGGCAAGATGCAACGAAGTCAAGGATGAATAGTATAAATGAGTTGGATGAATTCTGACTCTGGGTGTATGAAAGTTGTGCACTTTACAAGGCAAAGATGAAGTTTCATCCTGAAAACAAAATTGAGAAAAGAATCTTCAAAAAAGGTGACTATGTATTACTCTAAAATTCAAGGCTTCGCTTGTTTCTAGGTAAATTAAAGTTTTGATGGCATGGTCCCTTTACTATGCTAAGAGTGTTTCTATAAGGTTCTTTGGAATTGAAGTGGGATGGTGAAGCCCCATTAAAGGTGAATTGGCAAGGACTCAAGCACTATATAGGTAACACTATGGAAATTAATGTGATTTTTGGGATGGACCTTGGAGAACGCTAAGTGACTAAGGAAATTGCATTATGCCACAATGTTAAATGAATTTCTCCATGAGAGGAAAGCCACGAGGCTAGTTGGTGAAATCTGAGTACCCAACTTTGCCACGTCGTGCCGCGATATTAAATCAAGCGTTGAATGTAAGGCTACCTATGTTTTTGTTCTTATTTATTTATAGGGTAAGATGTTTATTTAGTGTTCAGGGATAAAAACTACAGAAAAGACTAAGAGAAGTTCAAGTAAATAGGTGATACGGACTATTCACGAGTTCTACCTAGGTTGTACGACCCTTGAGTAAGAGTTGAAAGGACATGGGAGAAAATTCAGTATAATGTAAGAGTATTTGTAAAGGATTCAATTCTAAGAATAACTCGTACCCTTAAGGTACAACTCGTTAAATTGAGTTGTATCCTCTCTAAAACCAAAGTAAGGTTCTAGGTCTATAAAAGTTAAAGAAACGACCCATAAGCCTTGGTACAAGTCGTGCACATGACTCATACCCAAACTTAGCAAGCGGGGGTCACGGGTCAATTTGACCCAGCAAGCTTGATTGAAAAAAGGAAATAGGGCGACTAAGATGGGTACCCGAAATCCAAAAAGATCCCTAAACCAAAATACCTCCATATTTAATCAATTACAGAGCTCCAAAAGCATGAAAACACTTTGAATTAGTTACCAACTTGCTCAAATTCCTCACTTTTTGTGAATATAAGCAAGGATTTGGGAAGAATTTCAAAAAATTAAAGCACCCTAATTTATCACTCATTCAAGTAAGTGTTCAAATCTAAATTGCTCTATTTTTTATGTTTAAATCATAAATGTGAGTTAGTTCTAACTTTCTTTAAGTTGAAATTATAAGTAAGGTTCCAAGTCTATAAGAGTTAAAGAAATGACCCATAATCCTATGTACAAGTTTTACAAATGGCACATACCCAAGCTTACCAGGCCAGGGTCGCGGGTCAGCCCAGCCCAGCAAACTTGATGTAAAAAAGGAAATAGGGTAACTCATACGGGTACCCAAAATCTAAAACAACCCCTAAACCAAAATACCTCCATATTTTATCAATTTTTGAGCTCCAAAAGCATGAAAACACTTTGAATTAGTTACCAACTTTCTCGAATTCTATACTTTTCATGAATATAAGCAAGGATTTTGGGAAGAATTTCAAAAAATTAAAGTACCCTAATTTCTCACTCATTCAAATAATTGTTTAAATCTAAATTGCTCTATTTTTAGAGTTTAAATTGTAAATGTGAGTTATTTCTAACTTGCTTTAAGTTGAAATTACTTGGTTGCTTCATTTTGAAACCCTAGCTCTTATGTTTAGGTTGAAAATATAAGTGGAGAAAATTGTGATTCTTTTATCTGGCTATTTTGTGTATTTCAGATTGATATGGGGTATTAATGATCTATAATAGAAGGGTAGTTTGGGAATTTTGATTTTGAGTCAACTTTCAAAGTTGAACTTCTATGTTGCAGTGGATACATGACACCTTACGATTTATACCAACTGCTAACGGGGTTTAAACGGGTCTCGTACCGACTAAAAACTTAGAAGTATAACTAATTTTTGATTTTTGTATGTGTACGTAATGCCTAAATGAGTCGTACCTAACCTATACGACTCACACACTCAAATCTTACAAACCTAGGAGAAACTTAAATGTTATAAGTTGTTTCTGATGTGCTTATGACTATTTGTAAAGAGTTATACCTTGTCGGTACGACTGGTTGTAGGACTCATATGCACACTAGTGAGTAATTATCATTACACTGAACGTTATACGACTTGGACATACGAGTCACACCCAGAACCTACGACTGGTACCACTCACTCATACACTAGACAGAATAGGCATACTAAACATTAACTTTTTATTTTTGTTTTCTTTTGTTTATTTCCTTACTAATCAATGTGTAATTTATGGTACAATGACTCCAAAAAATACATCTTCTTCAAAATATGAGTCGAACAAGGGAACCAAAAAGACACAATCCTCCAGCATTGAGACTACTGAGTCACCCAGCAGTAGTGGTGACTTGTACGACTACACAAAGAAGGGCAATGAATAAAAGTACTCAAAGGGGAAAAATGTAGCAACTATGGAGAAAACACTCCCACAAGGTTCAAGGACAAAAAACTCGACTATCTCCCCTTCTCACTCACCTCCACCTTCTGAGACAAAAGATGATACTGAATCCAGTTATTAAAAGGATACCGATATAGAAGAAGTTAATGCTACACTGATCGATAGATAGGACCCTACCCTAGCAACTTACCACAACTCGGTTCCCATTATTGAATGATGGTGGTACCCCAATATGCAAGACACATTTAATGATGGCCTGATCAAATTCTATAATGGAAAGGTCAAATAGGTCTTATATCAGGAGAGGAGATTAAATATTATTGGGATGAAAGAGTTACATAGGTTCGAGGAATATTTTAATCAATATGGAATTTAGTGGATGATGAGAGCACCTGGGAAATACAATTAAAAGCAAGTGAAGGAATTCTATTCAGAGAACAAAAATTAGTTAAAGAGATAATATCCACAGGGTCAATTGCCAAAATTTTGTGACCTTATCGCTTTACTAACTATTCGTGGAGTAAGGTTAGACATTTCCCTGCACACTATCTGCTGATTTTTGTATGCGACAGAATATCAGCCTAATGAACACTATATAAATGGACTACCGTGTGGAGGAGATGCAAAGATTATGCTAAAATATATGGGGTTGGATAAGAAAATAGGTTACTTTAGGTAGATTTCTAAAAAGATAGTGAAAATTGATGATAACATTGTGTAGGTGATAAGAAGTGCGAGAGTTGTATCAAATAAGTTAGAAAAGAACACTTTAAATTTCATGGCCAAAGCATGGTATAAATTGGCTAGGTGCAGGTTATGTCCCACTATAGGGGACAATGTATTAAGTCTAGTCTGTGTTGCACTAATTAGGGGATTTATGGCCAGATATGAGTTTGATATAAGGGAGTTCTTAGCTTGACAGATGAGGGAATGAGTTATGGATGGAGAAAAGTCTCTACTTATGTACTCATGCATGATTACGTAGCTGTGTTTGGATTCGAGAGTACAAGATAGCTAGAATATTGAATCGATGATTGAGGATACCAATATTATCGAGTTTGGGATAACCCGAAAGGCAACAACTTTGATGGCTAGATAGGCAAGGAGAGCATTAGATATGCTAGCTGATATGTGTTGGAAGATTGGTGAGGTTGTGACTGCTGAGGTCTATTAAACCAGGTGGACAGATAGAGACTACACAGACTAACCCAATGGGTACTTCTGGTGATCCTGTTCTGATAGATTTTGTACCACCTAGGCCATGAGGTATGCCTTCTTGTTTTCTAATTATTTCACAGTACATATGGACCAAAGTAATGATGATATTAGGCACGATGGAGGCCAAGGTCCACAACATGAAAGGGGGCATGAAACCTTGGGTGGACCGCAATTGAAGAGTCAGGACAGACGAGTATAAAAATGGCTTGATGCATCTTAATCGAGGAATAATCTATTATTGGGCAGTGATACTTCTTAACTCACTCCCATAATTTAAAAGTGAGGAGATCATTGTCACGTAACCTA
The DNA here is from genome assembly GCF_002878395.1 of Capsicum annuum. Taxonomy (NCBI): domain Eukaryota; kingdom Viridiplantae; phylum Streptophyta; class Magnoliopsida; order Solanales; family Solanaceae; genus Capsicum; species Capsicum annuum. The sequence goes on from NC_061115.1 coordinate 96,177,935, forward strand.
ATTTGAATTAGGGTCGAATCTCAAAGAGTGAGTTATAGACTTCAAACCCTAAGGATTCTCTAATTACTACAAGTTTACCCAAAATGATAACAAAAAAATATGTAAAATAAATTTGGGGGGCGTGGTTGGAACTTTATCTACAATCTTTAGAAAATGATCAAGATATGATACTTTTGTTTTAAGCAACAATGTTTGGGGAAATCTTGGGATTATGTTTACCTAAAGGTAATATATGTGGGTTTATATTGATTAAACATGGAATTTAAACATTAACAAAAGGATAGGCTCGGTCGAAGATCATTAGGGTTAATCTTTAACAAAACTACAATAATTTTACCTTTTGGCTCTTTGGAGGACCTAACAAGTGTGCAATTTTTTGTGATTACCCAAAATTTCAATCAAGCATCCATATTTCTAGGATGATTCTCTTGACATAATTTATACTCCCAATACACTTATTTCAAATATTGCAAAAGGTAGTAAACTATAGGCTCAATCCTCCATCATTGCCTTGTCCCCCTATAAACGTCTTTCGAGGATGTTATAGGTAACCTATTGTTCACCTTTATAACTTTTTTGAGGATGATAAAGGGTTACAAGAGTTTGGTGTTTTAAACCATCAAACCCATTCAAATATTTGGTGTTTCCACCCATTAAATTAAAACCTATAAGCTCCAGTAATGGTGGAATCCATACTCAACATCTAAAATCCATACAAATACAAAAATACCTATGCACAATTACCCTCTAGTTCAACATAATCCCAAGACTAAATTACTTAGCTACTCATGAAGAAAGTAAAGAGAAATATACCATGAGGATTATCCAAAACATTCATTCCTCACAAAATCACTAAGAAATTAAGCCTTCTAGATTAGTTACAAAATTTCCCTATTAGGGTTTCTTCTTCTCCAATCAAAATTAGTTATGAGGTAAGCAATGTCTAAAGAAGAAAGGGTTCTGCTTATATATGGTTGTGGATTAGTCTATTGGCTTTTACCGTCTTCCTCTAGGCATATTCCCACTAAATTGCGATAGTGCATGACTATCTATGACCTTATCCACGCGACCATAGTTTTGTGCCACGAATGCATTTTGTTGACTATTTTGAGTGACCACAAATACGGATTGAGGACTAAGGTCGTGACAACTGATGCTGATGTAGTCCAGGTCTCTAGATGCACTCTTCTTTTCTCCCTTTTATCATTTTTAGCTCCAATCCACATCTTTTGTTCCTTTAAACTCTGTGCCTACAAAGAGTGGATATTAGTGCATTTTATCAGCCACATGTCTCATTTATTTATTCAATACAAGGTAATGTGCACAAATGTTTAGTGTGAATGTGTGGAATAATCACCTCTCATCAACACCCTAACCTAAGCCCTTGATTGTCCTCAAGAAACACTACCTCTAAACATGAGACAATTTCATATGTATTTCTTTATTCTATCACGCAATGATCATGATGACTCAAACTTGATTGCTACCACCCAAAGCTTTTTACACATGGGAAAATAGGCTTTTAATGACTCTCCACATGATAAAATAAAATAGTGAAGAATGCAATAGACTTTGGGGGGAAACCATGTGACAACTACTAACACTCTAGAAATCACTCAGATGTTGACTACATTCATGCTATACCTCCGTTTACCTCAATGTATGGAAGATGACAAAATCATCCACCTCAACTAGATCACATTCCTCCTCATGAGAATGAAAAATTTCACACACCTATTTACCAACCACTCTCTCAAGAAATTCTCGATGTTAACAAGTACCATGCAATAATCTTGCCCCTATTTTCAATCACCACAATAATGACCTGACTTTGTTGGGAATCATAAAATAACCTTATGGTATTGTAATATAGGTTTAAGGTAGGTTAGGAAATTATCTTAAGATGATAAGGCTACACCCTTCTTGAACTTCTACATCATAACTCTTTCATACATTGCTCTTTGGGCCACTCCTTATTCATTTACTAATTTGCCTACTTTCGGTTTTTGCTTTATTCACATTCTCTTTTCCTCTTTTAGCATGTCTTTAAAATATTAGCATTTCATTCTTTTAATGGACTATCTCTTTGTTCGAATCAAAATTATTACTTGCTTAAACTTGTAGGTACCTTCTTACCACTTCATGGCTCAAGTATACTTCTTTGTCTTTCCATCGCCCCTAACATAGTATTTTACCCTCAATTTGTATTCTTTTGTTTAAGCAGGATGGGGTTTAAGAGGGGATGAATATAACGGTCATGGGCATCAAACAAAAATCGAAAGCCTAAAAGTGGGTTACTAGACGTAACTCCTATGTATTAGTAGTCTCTTTAGGCTAAAGTGGGCTTCCAAAATCACAATATGGCCTATGATCATTTTACCAACCAAGTAGAATTAAAATTTTAGCTTTGAAAGACTAATGGTGCAAAATTCTAGATAGTACAAGTACACACAAAATGAAGACAATTAACTTAACACACATGGAATACAAATGTTGTCGAGAGGGTTAAATTGTTCTACCCTCTCAAGACAAATATGGAGTATTCACTATTTTTATAAATTTAAATTATCGAGTCAAAGAAAGAGGGAAAAATCACATCACCATGTTGTTCACGTCCATGCCTTCTAATTTTGCAAAATTTTTGGATGAAGGGAGTTGTTTGCTTTTCTATCTGCACCACACTTAATTTGCTAATCATGGCAACCATCAAAGGTATCGTTTCACATTGCAAATCATAGTTCAAGGGACCCACCACATGGTAACATAGACTTCACCAATAGATATTAATGCAATCCCAAATTATCAATGCTATAGGTACTCAGACTTTTCTTGCATTCTATAGCCTTGGTGCCATGGGTACTCAAACTTCCCCTGCACCCAGGGTGAGAAACCCAATCACAATGGAAAATTTCATCTACTAAAGCTAAAATAAAGTAACAAACTTAGAACAACATAAATATTCCATGAAAATGTGGGCACTATCAGAGTGCCCGAATTTTATAACACAAATAAAAATAAAGATAGGAATTTTCCAAAAGAGTAGAAAGGTATGCAAAAATATCAATAATAGATTCCCAAATTAAATGAATAAGAATAAGGAGACACCCTCAACTAAAAAGGTAGTATTTTCCCTACTGCATGAATAATCAAGGGTAAAAGTGATTAGGGTGCTCCTAAAAACCACATCAAGGGCTACTATCACTGGCGAAATCTGCATCATCACCATCTTCCTTAAGATTGGACCACTTGGCTAGGGCCTCACCGCTACTGTCCACGCAAGAAGAAGAAAGTCTATCTCAAGGCCTTTGGACCTTCCATATGACCTTCACACCCTTTCATATCCTATCCAAGAATCCATCCCTCTTCTTCTCACTTGTAACTATTTTTTCATGCGTGATTCGAAGGTCTTGATATGAATCTCCGAAAGAGCATTAGTCCTTTTCAAGCTTATTAATGGTAGTTTCTTTTTTCTTTTAGTCCTCGTTGTACTTCTCATAATTGGTACATGACACATAAGAATGTTGAGTAGTGGAAGGCTGTCTCAATTCTTGGGGCAAACTAGACGTAAGCTCTTCGATGGTTGCAATATTTACTCCAATCTCCTTAAGATGTCCCATGGTTGTTGTCCTATGAGACTCAATCTCACTGCACATTGGGTTTTCCAAGTTGATCTTTTACTTCTTACTTTTGTTCGTTTGCCCTCACCTATAATCCTCAAAGGTTAAATGGGGGCATTAGGGTGCATAAATATATCACTAACATACAATTCCACCCTCGATCTATTGCAAATCATTATAATAAAGGAGGGGAATAATTGATACGTACCGCCTTATTTCTTGAAATAATCTCTTTCAATAACCACGAGTTGACCAACATCTAGAGGGATGCCGTCAAGAATAAATGCAACCATCCCCACACATAATTTATGGATTGCTATATTGTGGGTATAAGGATAAAATCGGGTATAGATGATATGCAACCATGTCTAAGCCTCAAAAGCGAAGTCGTTCATGGAAATATTATTCTTAGTCTTGGTCCACAATGGTTCCTTTTCAAGGAATGCTTCCTATTCGAGGAGTAGTCATTGTGCCAACCAACTCCCCGATTTACACCCTAAGTTTCTGAATTCATCATGTGAGCATGATTAAGTTCATAAACATCATTGATATGTTTAAACAAACTTTCATCGGCTTTTCAGGAATCTTGACACTCACATTGAGCCGGCCTGAAAAAGAGACTTCACTGATGTTTTCATAAAATTCATGAACCCTTAGCTCTTTTGCAATGCATGGATCTAGTATGAAGCACTTCCACCCTATGGCTTTAAGTTTTTCATGAAGTGTCTGTTGTTTCTCCGGCATATTTCCAAGCAAATTCCATGGTAGTAATGAGTGTGTCACTTGGGTGACATGAATCAGATATGATCATACTTATCCATGAGGTCATCCTGAAAGCACTAAGCACACATTATATCTTTCGATGACATTTAAATCAAGCAAGTTGTGCTATATTGATCTCTAGAGTTTATTTGACTAGGTGTTTGATGTTGCTTGACTAAAAATTTAAAGTACAGGATTTTTGGTAGGGTAGGAAATTTTCCTCCGTTACTGCGATCGTGAGTCAGGAGCGCATTCAAATTTTTGAGATTTCGATCTATGACCACGGTCGCGATACTTGAGGGCGGTTCTGTTGTCAGTTATACATGTTTAGATTTTTTCAAATTTTAGGCTACTAGCATGCTCTACAATGTTGGTGCATATGAAGATCATTTGAACAGCCAATATCATTTGGGCAAATTTTCAAACACTTGGGTACACAAGATTTACACTTATTCAAGCAGCCAACATCTCCCCAATATCATGTAACACAACATGGAAAGCATAACAATTAAAACTTTAGGCCCTCTCTTAATTATGCATTCTAAGGCCTATTCTCATAAATAAAAGCACATATTCATAACACTTCCTTTAATTGCGATGTAGGAGGGATGCAAGGATGCTATTTGAGAGTTTACAAACATAGCAAATAATCATCCCAAATTATAGAGTGCAAACTTGAAAGGGAGTTTGATGGAAATAAATGAAACTAGGGTTTAAATGATTGAAATGGCCACGACCGTGGTCAAGGGAATGTAATCAGAGACACCCGCATTACTGAGATCATACTTGGGGACCGTGATCGCACTTGGTGACCACGATTGCAATAACTGAGAGCAATTTTTTTCCCCTGTTTTCCCCTATTCAGCATTTTACTCAATTTTCCTCCCCTTTTAAAGCTATTCTAATGCAATCCATGGTGCCATAAATGCATGGGTTATTAACGTCTACCCTACAAAAACATACCAAAAGGATACGTGCCACTCTCATGTCATTTGTTGTTTGCCTCCCACCTAGCTCCTAGTTATTGTCATGGCATGATGTTTTCCTTCCTTCATTTAAAGGTGAGTCTTCGAACTCTTCTTCATTCATGTTTTTATTTTCAACATAAACCACGGATACTACTTTCAACTCTGCATTTTTCTTCTTTGACATACAAATTTTGTAAGAGAATACATCCTCTTATACTGTAAATTTCATCTTCCCCAGCTGTAGTCAACAATGCCTCTCCCGATGGACAAGAAACAATGACCAAGAATGATAGGCACCTCTAGGTCCATTTAAAAATCCAATACCACAAAATCCGCTGGGAGAATGAACGTGTCCACTTTCACAAGGACGTCAAGTAATATACCAATCGACCTTTTTATAGACCGATCCGCCATCAAGAGCTGCATAGAGGTTGCTGAGGTTTGAACTAAATTCTTGAATACTACTAATATCTGAGCTAGGTACTAAACTGAAGCAGGAATGCTAATGATACTTAGATTAGTGAGATTTCTTAAGTTCTTTAACTTTATAAAAGTACCAATTTTTAACTAACTGAGTTCTAAGGATCGTGGATTGACTGAGGTTATCGTGAAAACTGAAATTGGCTCTAGACAATAGCTAATCTGTCAGGTATAAATACCTCTAGGACTTGATAACACAAAAGTAAAACATAATTATTCTTGAATAGTCATGACTATGGACTTTCATTCACCATTACAATCATTAAAGCATCCCTTCAAGCACTTGGAAATCATAAACATATGATATTATTGGGAGACATGTTATTGGCTCATACACCATTCAACAAGGTCTTACAACAAACACTTAACATGATTAAACTTACACATAATTTGGGATTTCTAGTCAACAGGCTGTAATGGCTCTAATTCCTTCAAAAAAGCATTTTATCAAATATATAGGGACCATGCCTTGGTTATTCAACAATTTATAAAGCTAATTATCATAAATACATCAATCAACATACAACTTTAGGGATTTAACATGGACATAATGCAATACAACTCAAATCAAGATCAAAGCTTGAAACTTGTATTCTAAAGCATGAACTATATCTCAACAATAACATGAACTAGAACATCAATTCACATAAATAATGAAAAACTCATAAAATCACAATCTTTGAATTTAAAAAGGGATTCTTGAACTTATTGGGTGGAAGGAACCCAAGAATCAACATCTGCATACCTTACAATCTTGAATCTTAAAAGATAACTAATGTTTCTTGAACGTTCTTGGATTGGGAAATACATATATTGATGTTTTCTTGATGGTTCTTGAACTTGAAGAGCTTTAATATCTTAGTTTCTTGAAGAACGGTTTGAATCTTGTTTTGGGGTTTTCAATCTTGAAAGAAACACTAGCTTTTGATGTTGTAGATGAATATGAAGTTATGAGCCTTGATCTGATTTAAATATGCATTAAAAATGATGGAAAAAGACCAAAAAGTCCTTTTAAAAATGACTTGAAATTACTGAACAGGATCTATAATGGTTGGCGTGATGGTCCGTCGCTGGGTCGACGGTCCATCGGACTGACCGTTGCACCTGGACCATAATAGGGATTCACTACCTCATCTGTGATGGTCTATCACTTGCTCGATGGTTCATCGCACTAAGCTAGAGAGTGGAGTCACTGTCTCAGTTGTGATGATCTTGGCAATGGTCCGTCTCTAACTCAACAGTCAATCGAACATCTCTGTCGCACCTGGGTAGTTCCTGCTGCTTTCTGTAAAACGTCCATAACTTTTTACCCCGATATCAGATTTTTACGAAATTGATATAGTTGGAAAGGAAATTTAATATACCAAATGATAAAAAGTCAAAATACTGAAAATACCACATGGAATAAAAGGTATTCATCAATTAATCAATATCTTTGATGTTACAAATATGAATGGAAGCTAGATAGAAGTACGGGGTATTACAATATCTCCCGCTTGGGAACATTCTTCTTCGAATGAGACTGATCAAGTTGAGAATACTAGTAGGTTGAACTAACTTGCTGTACATGAGAATGTGAAACATGACTATATGACTGGAACTACTAATATACTAAATTTTCATACCGAACATGCATATCCGACTGAGTTATTCTCGTGAAAGCTTGACTGAAATTACTAATAAGCTGAGCTTCTTCAACCAAACATGAATGTCTAATACATGAATATCTGACTGAAATGACTCTTGAATGCATGATTGAATATACAATGAAAACGAATATTAACTTTGTAAAGAGCATCTAAACTTGCAGCTAAATTGGTTTAAGGATATGAAAGCATCAGGGAGTTATAGGGTATCTCCCCTTTGGGACACTATGTCCCTCTAAGAACACTTACTTTACCAACATACTTGAGAAAACCGAGGCGATGCACAAGGAACCTATGAACTGTATCATAATAAAACCTCGGGAATCTGAAACTAATGCATGACTGATGAACTGAACTTATCTTACAACTACTAGCACTTTATACTTTCAAATAGTTATCTTTCGTGAGACTTCTGATAGCATGATTAGATGAGAAGATGAGAAAACAACTATATGATTTGATTATCTAACTGCTAAACTGACTTACTGGTGTTACTAACTAACTCATGCTGAAACATTAGCTCCAATGGCAGAAAGGAATCTAAAAATGCATATCATAAATATAAAAAACTTATAACGTACCCGAATCTATGTTAGGGGAACCTTCTGGGTCATGACCAGTTTGGAGTACATAAAAACTATTCTGATGCTGACCACTATTGGTGTCGTGCAAACGCGAATCTTTACCCCTCTGTGCTAGCACTCTACAGTCCTATATCTTATGGCCTAGTTTATGACACCCAAAAAATACCTCGCAGCCTGCTCTAAACATACCTAGGTAATTCTTGCTATATTCTTCGCAACGCGGATAGGTACGATCACTTCTTATGCTACTTTGTGCTTTGGATCCTGGCCCTCTATTATAACTAAAATCCCTGAAGTTTTGTGTGGGTACACTAGCTTAGGAGTGAGCTGGGACTAAAAACTTCTGACTATGTTGAGAATGGTTACCACTCTATGACCCTGCTTGAGAGAAACTATAACTACTTATTTTGGCTTTCCTATTCACTCTCTCCCATTTCTTCATCTTATCTGCCTCAATCTTCTGAGCGTACATCATTAGCCTAGCCAGATCCACATCTCTATTAAGCATAACAGTCCTACACTCTTCAATACCAACCCGAATACACCAGTCACAAACTTCCTCATGCTAGATCTAGGGTCAGCCATCAAATCAGGAGCATACTTAGCTAACTGGTTGAACATAAGACAATACTCCTTCACTGTCATGGATCCTTGACTTAGGTTCATGAACTTTTCTACCTTAGCTTCTATCTTCTCAAGCGGGAAAAACTTATCTACAAAAGCATCCTGAAAAACCTGCCAAGTCATGAAGCAGGATCCTCCCCTCTACTCTTCTTCCACATCACTATCCAATCATGAGCAACATCCTTCAACCTATAGGATGCTAATTCTACACTCTCTTCCTCAGACACATGCATAATCTGGGTAATCTTCTTTACCTCCTCTACATAAAGCTATGGGTCCTCACCGACTAATGAACCAAATAATTCTAGTGGGTTCATTTTTCATGAACTCTCTAATTCAGGCTGCAGCTGAGCCCCCATCTTGCTAAGGTGGGACTATAACCTGATAGTTTCCCTAAACACTAGTGGTCATAGCTTGGGCTAGCACCTAAAAAGCTGCTCGAAACTCTACATATGACATATTCTCATTCTCGAGATCTACTAGCTGAGGAGGATGGTTATCATCCCTACAGGCATTAGCTTTGTAAGAAGGCATAATCTGTAAATGAAAAGAAGAATGGATTAGACTGAGGATCAACTAGGACATATGCATACTCGCACGACATGAACACTTAAAGAAGGGAAACTATTCCAAAATCATCTTATAGCCTCTTGTACATAAATATGACATGCAACACACCCATGCACAAGACTCTACTAATTACGTCTATCAGACTTCCAAAGATACTGTTGAACCTTAGGCTCTGATACCAAGTTTGTAACACCTCGAGTATGGCACCCCGAATGCTACACGGTGCTCATGACCCCGAGGGTTCACAAACTATCCATTTCTATTATCTTTAATTGTGTACTACATAGTATTCTAAAATAAATATGGAAAATTAGTGGAAACTCGCCATAAGGTTTAATGCTTAAAGTACAACTAAAACAAAGTTAGATGAACTTTATGAACATCCAAACTAAAATATCTATCTAAATAACTAGTGTGAAAACTCTGTTGTCTGAAAGCCTCTAAGCTATCTGAATAAGGAGTTGATGAGAAATGTCCCCAACTAACTCCAACTACTGAAATAATGAAACTAGTAATAAGATGAAATAAGAACCATCCTCAAATAATGAGGACACATTGCTAGGTCTACTGCTGCTTACTTTAATTGAGCTATTGTGGGTGCTCTGGATCTCGTGCTTCTAAACTGTATCTGAGATCAGTCATACCTAGTGGGTGATCTCTAAATTTGATGATACTGAAGACAATTAATTAAATCTGAGACCAGTCCTATCTAGTGGGTGATTTCTGAGTCTAGTGATAATCACAACGATTGACTATATCTGACAGTCCTTACTCTGTACTATAGAGCTAAGTTACTTTACTGAGACTGATTCTAAAACAAAGACTATGGGAAGTAGTCATCTATGCGACATGCCCCGAATCTTAAATTCTAGGGTCCAACCTGTAACCCCTGTTGGAAGGGTGTTAATACCGTGCCATGAGTAAAGACACTATTATTATGGAGTCAATCCTACCTAATGGGTGACCCCTAGGATCAATCTTATAGATATAATATACTAATGGATGATCCCTGAGTATGTCAGTCTATCTAATGGGTGACATCTCATACCTATGTTGGCTATGTAGTTCTGAAACTCAGGGATTACTCTAATGGATCTCAGTTCTCTCTAGCGGGTGAGCTCCCATCCCTAGGTTCGCTCGGTGCTAAATCCTACTCCTCTTTGAAAGACTCTAAACTGATTCTTTTTCTTAAACTGTACTAGACTAAGCTGAATCTATTAATGATCATACTGATTAATTGAGTTAAGCTGAGTTCACCTGGTTTTTAAGACTGATGAGATACTACTAAATCTCGTTATCTCACTTAATGATACTAAGTTCTAAATTGATTTCTTGAATGTTACAAAGGTCAAAGCTTAATTCTTGAATACTAGTAAGATCTAAGCTGACTACTGAACTAAAGTTGGAATGCTAATGCTACTTAGATTACTGAGATTTCTTAAGTTCTGTAACTGTCTAAGAGTACTAAATTCTGCAATTGACTGAGTTCTAAGGATCGTGGCTTGACTGAGATTATCGTGAAAACTAACACTGGCTCTAAACATCAGCTAATTTGTTCAGTATAAATACCCCAAGACTCGATAACATAAAAGTAAAACATAACCATTCTTGAATAATCTTCATCATGGACTCTCATTCACCATTGCAATCATTAAAGCATCTCTTCAAGCACTTGTAAATAATAAACATGTGATAGTATAGGGAGACATGCTATTGGCTCATACTCGATTAAATAAGGTCTTACAACAAACACTTAACAGGATTGAACTTATACACAATTGGGGATTTCTAGTCAACATGCTATAATGTCTCTAATTCCTTCATATAAGTATTTTATCAAATATATGGGGAGCATATTTTGGTTTATCAACAATTTCTACACCTAATTATCATAAATACATTGATCAACATGCAACTTTAGTGATTTAACATGGACAAAATGTACTTCAACTAAAATCAAGATCAAAGCTTGAAACATGTATTCTAAAGCATGAACTCTAACTCAACAATAACATGAACATGAACTTCAATTCAAATGAATCATGAAAAACTCATAAAATAACAATCTTTGAATTTAAAGAGGGATTGTTAAACTTCTTGGGTGGAAGGAACCAGACAATCAGCATATGCATACCTTAAAAGCTTGAATCTTGAAAGATAAGTAATTTTTCTTGAGCGTTCTTGGATTGGGAAACAAAAATCTTGATGTTTTATTGATGGTTCTTGAACTTGAAGAACTTAAATTTCTTAGTTTCTTAATTAAGGATTTGAATTTTGTTCTTGGTTTTTCTATCTTGAAAGAATCCCTAGCTTTTGATGTTATAGATGAATATGGAGTTATATGCCTTGATATGATTTAAATAGTTGTTAAAAAAGGTAGAAAAATACAAAAAAGTCTTTTTAAAAATGACTTGAAATTACTGAGACAAATCTGCAATGGTTGGTGCGATAGTCCATCGCTGGGTCGACGGTCCGTCGGACTGATCGTCGCACCAGGACCAGAATAGGGGTTCACTGCCTCGTCTGCGATGGCTCAGGTGATGGTCCATCGTTATCTTGATGGTTCGTCAGACCTCTCCTTCACACTTAGCTAGAGATTGGACTCACTGCCTCAGTTACAACAGTTTAGGCGTTGGTCCATTACTAACTCGATGGTCTATAGGAGTTCTTCGTCGCACCTGGGTAGTTCAGACTGCTTTCTGTAAGACGTCCATAACTTTTTACCTCGATATTAGATTTTTGCAAAATTGGTATCATTGGAAAGCTAATTCAATTTCTCACGTTATTAAAAGTCAAATTCTTGAAAATACTATAGGGATTAAAAGGTATTAATCTATGAAGCAAGATCTTTGATTCTCTAAGGACGAATCGAAGATAGATAGAAGTACGGGGTATTACACCTATTTTGCTTGTGCTATCACTCATTGTTCCATTAACACTCCAATCACAAAAAATAAGAATTAGAAACAATAAATAAAATAAATGACATCACTCCGGTTATTACCATGTAAAAATCACACCGCACATATGAAATCTATATTTCACTTCCCAGCGTAGGTGCCATTTTGATAATGCTCAACTCACTCCCATAAATAAAGGGTGAGGCGGTCGTTGTCAAGTAACCTGATTTGAATTGGGGTTGAATCTCAAGGAGTGAGTTATAGACTTCAAACTGTATGGATGTTCTAATTGCTACAAGTTTAAGCAAATTAATAATAAACAATACATGTAAAATAATGTAGGGGAGTGATATGGTTGGAAATTTTCATTCACTCTTTAGCAAATGATCAAGAAATAACACATTTGTTTTAAGCAACAATGTTTGGGGAAATCATGGAATTTAGTTGTTAATTAAAGGATAGGATAGGTCGAAGATCATTGGGGTCAATATTTAAACAAAACCACAATAATTTCACACATTGTCTCTTTTGAGCACCTAAAAAGTGCACCATTTTTCATGATCATCCAAAACCTTAATCAGGTATCCCTATTTCTTGGATAATGCTCTTGACATGATTTACACTCGCAATACACTTATTTCTAATATTACAAAAGGTAGTAAACCATATGTTCAATCATCCACCATTGACTTGTCTCCCTATAACCCGCTTTCGAGGATGTTATAAGTTATCTAATGTTCACCTTCATCCCTGTTTCAAGGATGATAAAGAGTTTAAAGAGTTTAGGGTTTTCACCTTTCAAACCCATTAAGAAATTTAAGGTGTTTACCCATCAAATTCCAACCCATAAGCTCAAGTAATGGTGGAATCCATACTCAACAACTAAAATCCATACAAATACAACAATACCCACACATAATTACACTCTAGTTCACTATAATCCCAAGACTAAATTACATAGCTACTCATGAAGAAAGTAACAAGAAATATACCATTAGGATTATCCAAAACATCCATTCATCACAAAATCACTAAGAAATTAAGCCTCCAAGAGTAGGTACACACTTTCCCAATCAGGGTTTCTTCTTCTCAATTCAAAATTAGTTATGAGGTAAGCAATGCACAAGGAAGAAAGGGTTTTGATTATATATGGTTTGGGATTTGTCTAAGTGCTTTAAAGATCTACCGCTGTACAAATTTCCCCTAAACCACAATCATGCATAATTGTCCACGACTGTGTCAATATGACTGTTGTTGTGTACCGTGACTGCATTGTGTTGACCATCTTGACTGACTGCGAATGCACATTATGGAATGCAATTGCGGTAACTGAGGATGATGTAGTCAAGGTCTTTATCTTTACTCTTCTTTGCTCCCTTTTTATCATTTTAAAATCCAATCAACTTATTTTGATCTTTGCAACTCTATGCCTAAAAATAGTATATATTAGTGTATTTTGTCAGCCATATGTCACATTCATTTATTCAAAATAAGGTAATGTGCACAAATGTTTATTGAGAATGAGTGGAAAAATTACCCCTCATCAGGTAGCGAGCAAATGCCTGATATTACTGAGATCAAGTCTGAAATTGTTGAGATTAAGAAGATAGTAGCAGAGTTGTACAATAGACCAATAATCTCGGAGCCCGTGATTGGGACAGTTATTCCCATGGTCTATGTGGACAACATTTGGACTATTCCTAATTCGGTTTTGGAGACTTATGTAGAAACCCAAGAGGATAGAAGAGAGAGAAATAAAAGGAGTAAGGAGAAGGATGCTACACAGAAAGCTAAGGTAGCTAGCCTATAGGATTAGTAGGACCGAGAGGTGCAGGACTGTGAGATAGTTGCTGGAGCCGGTGGCTTGAGACTACCAGTTATTGATGCTGAGGGAAAGATGTTGTTCCCCTAACTACTACTATTTAATCAATCCCGCTGGTTGATAGGATGATTGCTGATGAGAGTGGGACCCGACCAGAGGGCTCATATGTTCATATTGCATGATTCGGTGCCTTGAGCCCCCATGTATGACTTTTTATCCTAGATTTACACTTTCTGGCACTGGGGACAGTGCAATATTTTTCAGATGGGAGTGGGGGTAAACATCTAAATTTGAATGTCTAGAAGTAGATGAAAGTGTTATGGCTTGCAGGTTCGGTGCTGAAAAATAGCTGAGATAGAAGGAAAATCTGCACCTATAGCAGAAGAATGATTTTTTTATTGATTTTAAAATTATTATGTAATAAGCGGTGGTTTTTGAAATTGATTTATCAGTTTGGAAACATGAATGATTGTTGATTTGAAAATAGTATGCTGAAAGTATTTGTCTAAAATTGTTGAGGCCCTTCCTTAATTTTTTCAATTGTGTGATATGGTGTATGTATGTGAGACCATTGTAAATCTGTTAATGGCATTAGGACTAGGGATAGAAGAATTAGGGAAAATAGTTGCATAACTAAATAAGTAGTACTTAGCAATCTAACCCTGTGCAAGTACATATAAGGTATTACTAAGTTTTCGATGCTTTGGAATTTAGAACTTGTTCGATTTCTTTTCTTAGGTTTTGGATAGTCAAGTATGACATGATCATACGCTATTTTTATTGTAATTCCATTTAATCCTAAATGCCCTAACCAAATGAATGAATTATTTTGATCCAAATATTTTACCCTTAATTAACAAAATTTTGTTGTTTACACTAATTTCACCTTCCTATTCCATTACAACGAACCTGTTTTGGCCCAGTCCTCATTGGACATTGTGTGCCTCAACTCAGGAAAAATTCCTAAGTTGAGGGTGGTTATTATAAGGGAGAGTTTGAGAAAACGAGTCTCAAGAAAGTCATGTAGTAGAAAAATCAGAAAGAGGACATGTGCTGTGAAAATAAAAGAAAATAAAAAAAGAAGAAAAATTACAATAAAATAAAAAGAAAATGAAAATAAAAATAACGTGAGAAAACCATACATGGACCAATCTAAATGTGCAAGAATTAAAAAATAGACGTAAAGGCAGAAATAAAATTGAAGAATAAGTGGACCTCAAGGAAATCATAGTGTAAAGGAGGCATAGTCACTAAATAACACCCAAAAGGATATCATAACAGCCCCAATCCTATGTTACAAGCCAAATAAAGCCCTATAGTGGTCCTACCTCTAATATCTGAAAATTTAGGAAAAGCGTATAAGGGCAAGCCTATTGTATTTTGTATTCACCGGTGATACTTCTTTGTGAGAGAGAGAGTCAATTGTTATATCCCTGAATAAATTGAGGGATCTATATTGAGAGTGAAAGGGGTTTCTTTAACAATGAGAACATACGGGTTATGTTGCTAGGTTGCTAGATTCTTTTGTGAATGTAATTTGTGTCTATGCCCAGTTTTCTATTACTAATGTAATTCCATCATCGAATTCTCTTGTGTTCCTCCGTGTTTTAAGTTGTTATACATAGTTTGAGGCTTGAAAAGTTAAAATTTGGAGGGGAGTAATATGGATGAAAATTGAGTTCAAAATCACTGTCATAGGTAGCTTAAGATTTTCCTATTGAAGCACTGTTTCTTTGTTTTGAGATAGATTTTGATTTTTATTTGCCCCAGTACATGCAAAAGTCTATGTTGAGGGTGGTGATGCGCCTTTGAAATACGACACTTTAAATGCTTATAACCCTGAATTTATGCATGGACGTAGGTTGTTTTAGTAGATATGATGCACTTTTGAGTTTATTATAGGTAAAATAGGTCTACAATAGTGTTGGGATGAAAATGGAATAAAAAGACCTGGAAAGACAAAGTCTGATTAAGTAACAAGTCACCTCATGAGTCACAAACATGCCATACGACTCGTAGAATGACTCATAAGAACAACAGAATCAAAGGCCAAACAGAGAATCTAAGTATGGAGAAGATATGACTAGAGCATCCAGGTTGGAATTCCAAGTATGAATCGTATAGGGAAATCGTATGGAAGCTAGTATTTAAATCTTAGAAATACAGAGTTCTAGGTGGATACGAGTGAAGGCCACAAATCGTATGGTCAATGTACGACTAGTGTGACGAAGTCATATGAATATCAAAAAGTTAAAGCTTTAGGAGATCATATACTGGAATTGATACGAGGGGTATGATATGACTTATATGATGGGCATACGAGTGGATGGACATGTCATACAAATGAGCATACGAGTGGATGAGAAAGTCGTACCATGTGCCGACATAACTTTACCTTTTCCATTTTTATTAGTATTTCTGAGTATTTTTGAGATACTATAAATACCCTGGGGTTTATATTTTATTAGGTTACATTCTTAAACATCTTTTTACTTTCCCTTATACTATATTAAATACTTTTGCATTGTTCTTGAGATTTTGGGTGTTTATTCAATCGAAGATTTCAAATTTTTTTCTTCTCATTATTGTTCAATTAATTACATTATTTCTTTATTAATTATCATAGATTGTTGCATGAACATAAATGGCTAACTTGCCTGACTATATTTGTGGGAACCTTGGCGGATTAACTATGCAAGGGAAGTGGGAAATTCATGTATTCTAAAGTAAACTTCATGTATCTGACCTCGGAGCTACTAGAGAAGCTTGGGAATAGCTTGTATTTGTAAACTTCCGCACAAGGGAGTTTATGATTAGGAAAAAAGTATTAAAATAGTAATTTGAGATTCACTTCTATCTTATTATTTCATCATCTCATCTAATCATCTTGAGACACAGAAGGTGAGAGTTGAACTGAAATCATAGACAAGGAGCAATAAGGCGACACCCTAAGACTCACAAGGTAAAAGGTGAGATTTACCAACACGTTCATAAGACTATTGATAATCCATTCCTTATCGGCTTTACATACAGAGTAGAAGAATAGGTGGGTTGAACATGAGAAACTTCTGGAGTTAAAAAGCTAGGGGAAACAGATTCCTAGGTGTTTGTCTTCTATTATTTACAACTCATAGCATTCAAGTTTGGTTAGTTCTTACTGATTACTTCCAAAATCCCCTATTTACTTTTCTTCTTTTCTTGTGAATTACCTAATGTTAAGTAACTATTCAACGTCTTCCCTATGGGTTCAACCATAACCTAGTTGGGTTACTATATTTGGCATCGACTGCAGCATATTGCAATCATTTTATGACTTTAGTGTTTATTCTAGTTCTGAAGGTTCTTTTTTACTCCATCCTTGTACAAGTGACATACATTACCCTATAACATAGAAAATTAAAAAATCATATGTTTCCTTACAAGAATTTGTTAATTTAATGTCCCAACACGACATAGATAAGTTGGTTAGTCAATGTCTACCAACTAGCATATGGGTTGTCTCCCAAGAAGCAATAGTTTAAGTGTCGCGCACGACTCTCCCTCCCGTGAAGCACTAATTTAGTGTCGCGACATGACTCGAGTGTGCCTGAAATCTCCAGCAGCGTCTAAGTCCACATCACATATTAATTTCACCTCATCAATGGACCAGAGATAGTTTTACACCCTTTGGTCATTCACCTTAAACTTATGTCCCTCCTTATTTTCTAGCTCAACTGCACTGTAAGGGAACACTCTGTTCAATCTATACAACCCTTTCCACTTTGATCAGAATCACGGATCAGAATCTATCTCTGTCAACTCTTTTAAACATCATTATTAGCCTCTTTTACATATAAGTTATCCACTAAGTTAGGCAATTATTATTGTGGGGAAATCTATTTTTAAGATGAAAGTGCGTTTTAATGCTTATTTAGGAAGAATAGTCACAAGATTAAATTTAAAATTGAGGCACATCATGTAGAGATATAATGATCATAAATGTACCGAATCTACGCATGCCATCACCAGTATATAAATTAATGAAAACATAAGGATCATATTGCATCTTCCTCCATTGCATACTAAAGATATGTATACATAAAAATATAAGTATATTCATAACTATAACTGTGTCCTTTACAAGGATAAATACTTCTTGGATATCTAACCCATATCATAACATGATCTTTGGCCCAATAATGTATCCGAGATAATTATATCATAATCATGACATTATGCCCATATACTTATCTGAAACTCATATCAGTAATCATGTATATAGATTATCTCATATCTATAAGTCGAAGCATATTTAGAAGGTACAAAATCACTATAAGATGTAAAGCATATCTATACTCATCTCATATGGAGATGGCATCTCACTTCAAGGATATATATCACCAGTATGAAGAATATCATCTCTATAATCCAATTATCATATCTAAGTGGAATATCATCTCTCGAGGCCTAATAATACATCTAATAGGAAATAACATCACTAAAGGACCAATATGATGTCTAAGAGGAAATAGCATCTCTAAAGGCCCAATATCATGTCTAAGTCAAAATAGCATCTCTAAAAGTCGAATATCGCAGAAACCCTAAAGTCCCAATATCATGTCTAAAAGTAAATAACATCTCTAAACACCCAATATCATGTCTTATTGGAAATAAAATCTCTAAAGTGCCAATATCAATTACATAAGGAATATCATAGCCATAAGTCATTAGTCATAATGTAGGGTAAGTCATAGTAATTTACCATGTCGTGAAGTAAACTTATCCAAAAGGCTTGATACTCTCAACTGTTCCTAACATCCGTAACTAAGTTCACAAGGTCTAACACAAGTCTTGGCCTTTGTGGGATAGACGATCCCACTTCTAACCCTTAATTTACATATTTGGGCAATCTATGACCCAAACTAGAATAAGGCATCTAGTTTAACTTCTAGATGTTAAGTAAGTCATAACCCATCCTAAGATAAGAACTTCATACAAAAACATGGGAATTTAAGATAACTCTACTCGCATTACTATTTAAAGATCTCTAGACTTACCCAACTAACATTCTTCATACTAACCATGATTCCAACACATCAACCACATCCCAAACTTTGTATCAAATCATATCCATAATACAAATTAGTCTAATTTTTGGAGAATGATATAGGGTCAGAAAAGTGTAATAAGAATGTCACATTATGGGTCTAAGACCCATATACAACCTTAAACTTCAATAATCAAGACTAATTCATTGTACCTATAATCAATCTTAACATTTAAATTCACACGCAATATATATCATATATCATCTTATGAAGAAGAGTAGATAAAATCCTACCTCAAAGCTAAACCAAAAATCCTTACTTCATTCACCCAATGCCCATCTTCACTTCACAATTCCAAAATGTCATCACACTATAAAAATTATAATCTACTCATCAATACTAGAATAAAGATGTTGTCATGACCTGAACTAGGGCGTGGACATGATGGGCATCTCCAATCCAGTGTGGACAAGAGACCATCCTCTAAACCTAACCAAACATCATACACCACCCAACATTGGCTGAATTCCAAACATATAACAAGATAGGCCAAGGCATGTTTAAAGAATAAAAGTTATGTTTGTAACCAATACCCAACAACGGACTAAACACATCAAACTAGCATCACCCAAGTTCACAGTAATCCAACAAAGCTTCTATGCAAAAAGAACTAAAAACCAGTCTTGGTCGGGATATGTCCCCGACTCTAACAATGATAATGATAATGTTAATGATAATAGAAATTATCAGCCTAAATCAAAGAACGAAAAGTGATGAAATGACTAAGCCTTCCATAGAATGGAAGCTCACCACATCACCAACCGACAAAATCTATGCAAGAGTATTTTTGGGAAATTATACAAACATTGTGGATTTAATTATTTTATCTGCATTGAAGATTCAAGAACATATTCTTGTAACCTTTCTAAGTAAATCTTGAATTTATTTATGAATTACACAACTATGCTTCCTATTTCTTCCATGGAAATGTATGATTAAGCTCCCATAACTACGGTTATGGGATCCTTGATGTGAAAAACAAAATTTAGTGTGTGAATCCAATTGAACTTTATGAGGAATTGATATTTTATAAATCTTTCTTCATTTTCATGATTCTTCTTGGTTGCAAACTTGAAGAGTAAGCCCTTATACAATCACTTTTTTTAATAGAAAAGTGTTTATTGGGAAAAGAAAAGGTTTACACAAATATGAAGGCTTTAACCTTTGGATTGAGGGTAGATGCCTTAATTGGATCAACCCATGTGAGAATACAATTGAATTATTAATCCATTCCTTAAGTTTGTGAAAATTAAGGGATGAGCTAATCATTTAGGTTGAGAAACTAATGCTTAAACCATAGATATCAAATACTCTTATAATGGAAATCATTAACTGGAGCTCATAAGTGATTCACAACCCTAATTGTTCAAGTATCTTGGTAACCATAACTCTGGTTTGATTAACATCATTGAATTACTACTTACAAAATGAATCAATCGTTCGAATACTCTCGTTACAATTAATTAGGACATAATTCACAAATTAAAAACCCCCATTTTATCTTTTCGTATCATTTATTTGAATTCATCTTGTAGCTATAGTTTCAAATTAGTTTAACCACCACTCTCATTGTTCCTTGTGGATTTGACACCCGGCTCCAAAGTTGGGTAAATATATTCACGATGACCGCCCTACACTAAATTGATGTGTAAGTTGAGCATTATCACCCTGCATGCCAAAACTAATATTATTCTAAAAATGACGATCACCCGATGTCTTCACATATGGAGTATTATCCATAGAGTAGGAACCAAAATTTTCCAACTTCTTCTTAGACTATTTTCCACCATCTCTACCACTCTGCTGCTGACTTCCACCCAGAACTGAATACCAAAACTTCTTATTCTTCCTTTCATTTATCTCTACTAGCTTTTTCTTCTCATCTTCCATTTGTTGAATATACACCACAAGTCTAGATATGTCCATGTACTTATTCAACATGGCATCCTTACTCTCAAAAATTAACTCACGGGATAACCCAAAATCAAACTTCCTCACTCTAGCACTTATGCTAGAAATCAATTCCGAAGCATATCACGACAACTGATGAAACTTCAAGGAGTATACTCCTTCATTATAATCCTACCTTATTTTAGGTTCATAAATTCCATAGCATACCCTCCCTCAACTCCTAAGGGACAAAGCAAATAAGAAAAGCACTAGAGAAGTCTTCCCATAAAGTAGACTCACAATCATCACTCTTAGACTTATCCTACTCCTTATAACGCTGATATGCCACATCCTTCAATTAATAGGCACGAAACTCCACACCCTCTACATCCATAGCATGCATCATATGGAAAATATTTTTCATCTCATCAATGAAATTTTAAGGATCTTCCTTAGCTTTAGAACAAGTGAAAGTAGGAGGCCTAAACATCCTAAAATGGCCAACTCCGGTGATCTTAAACAATCGAGAAACAGATGCAACATGCTCTATCTGGGAGGCGACCAACTCTTAAGCAAATGAATTGACTAATGAAAATCAGCATTATAGACATCAGCTTCAGGGGTCCAAGGAGAGCTAGGGGAACAGGTGGAACTCCACTAGGGCAATTAAAAGCATTTCCCCTAGACCGTGTCTAATCTCCTTGACTAGGATGAGCTCCGTCCACATTGTCCTCAGACAGAACAAAAGAGTTTCCAGGAGTATCAGATCTTCGAAGAGGCATGATCTGAAAAGAGAACATACGGGGATTAGAGGAGAATTCATGACCTTAGACTCTATAGCTCAAAATAGAAAAACAAGCAAGGAAAACATTCCTAAATGCCTTGTAGCCTCTCCATGATAAGTTAAGCGTGCTACACACCAATAAAAGAAACTCTAATTAAAATGGATTTATGGACACCTAATAACTCCAAACCTTAGCTCTAATACCAACTATGTTATGACCTAAACTAGGGCCTAGCCGTGACGGGCATCTCCAATCCACTGTGGACTGGAGACCCCCCTGTACTAACTAAAGACCATACACCTCCCAACATTGGCTGAATTTTGAACGTCTAACAAAATAGCACAAGGCAAGTTTAATAAATGAAAGTTGTGTCTGTAACCGATAACTAGCAATAGATCGATCAGATCCAACCAACATCACCCAAGTCCACGGTAATCCAACAAAGCCTCTATGTAAAAAGTACAAAAATCAGTCTTTGTTGAAACTTATACCATACTTTGAATCTTACAATGATAATGTTAATAATAATGAAAACTATGAACTCAAATGTAAGAATGGAAATAGATGAAATTTCAAAGTCTTCCTGAGAATGGCAACTCACTACTTCTCCACAACAAACCGATAGACCTGGCCAATCCTCAAACCTCTCAGAATATAAAGGTAATACAAGTACCTAATTATGTAATATAGTATGGGGGATATGAACCAGGCAATCCAATGATGATAATTAGGGAGACTCAAACCAGCCGGTCATGTAAACACCTGCATCGTCAACCGTAGTTTCTAGTATTGGTCCATCAGGACCTCTACTTTCATGACTCGGCTATACAATCTCTCTTTAAATCCTAATTAAAATATTTATCACACATTCCCATTAATTGAACCACATTACACATTGAGGCATACATTGTTGGTATCATGATACCAACTACACTTGGAAGGTAAAAATAACATGTCAAACCAATTAACATTACTTAGAGGAATTCACAACCCCCTTAGTTTAATTATACTTTAGCTTGGGGCATTACATAACCCCATAAGGTTCAATTCTAAAATATTATGGTTCATTGAATTTTCACATTATCCAATAGTTCAAGAGTAGTTCAACATGCATACATCTTATATTAAAAACAAATTTCACAATGTGGGGTTGAAGCCACTACCAGTTCAAAAGTCACAAGTTGGGAAAATCACAATCCCCTCATTTATTCACCCTACTCATGCATCCCACATGTTCAAAACCATAATTAAAGCATGAACAATAATGTTGAATCATGGGAAACATTATTCAACAACAACAATCATAACCCTTAACCCTTGTTCTAAAGCCATTATCTATACCATATGAATAACATTTTAAGACATACATTTTTAAAAAATTATCAATTGGGGAAGAGTAACATGCCTGAGATACCATGTTTTATGGAATGAATTTAACCCTTAATCCCTTTGATGACCTACTTCTTAGAGACCCTAAGTATCTTTCTTGAGTGGATTTAAAGAGAATAAAGAGATGCTTTGATGCGTTAAAGTATAGAAAAACCTCCCCAAAAGTGTTTTATGGATATGGGATTTAAGTAGTTAAAGTGGTAAATGTCCAAAATGCCTTAAACATAAAAGATAGAAAGTGTCGCCAGTGACGATAGGTCACACAGTGACTTGGAACAACACCTTACGACTTGTCACCATATGTCGTCACTAAGATAGTCCTAGGGGGCACTCATACTGTTGACCCTATGACTTATAACATATGACTCGTATCCTGACTCTATGACTCATGAGGTCTAAGTTAAATGAAATATAGAACTACTTGGCCCTTACACTGGTCTCCCTACGATTTACACCAATTGACTCATAATGAGTCCTCATGACTCTTAGTAAGCCACTTGTACTCTAAACAAAGCTTAGCAATAAACTTAATATTTAGGATATGATTGGGTCCCTAGGACCCATTAATACTCCTTACGACTCATAAGGAGGAGCCGTAGTCGTGGTAGTGAGGATAAAATTTTAGAAATCTTAAAGGAACAAAATTTGAGATATTACAGATACCCATATTGAACCATTATGCTTTGGGTCCAAAAATGGTACCAAAATCCTAAAGTGGGCCTCAGTTATGAAAAATATATTTTCGAGGACAACCCTCTATGATATCAAGTTCATAGAATCAAACCCCTAAAAATGGGTGAAAAACAATCAAATTTTTGGCTAATATCAAGCCCTAAGTGATTTGGGTCTTTGGATCAAAAATTAAGAAAATTCACCTAGAAATTGATGAAATCTTACCTTAAATACAATGATAATCATGATAATAAATATTTAACAAAATCCTAAGTCACCTAAAAGACTCAATTTTGAGTTATCACACCTTTTTAATGTCATATTCTCTTAAGGATGAATAGAAAATGACCAAAACATTGCAAAAATTGTCATTTTAGACCCATACCAATTATGGGGATATTGCTATTGTAGACCAGGGATGGGAATCACACTAGGCCCATCATAATACACCGTGTAAGATTGTGGTATCCCCCCTGTGCATCAGATATCAATAAAGTCAAAAACTTTATTGACCCTTAAAATACATTCGGAACCCTATGAACATGATCCAAAGTGAAATTTGAGTGTAAACCAAATTTCAGAGCCAATGGAATCAT
Source organism: Capsicum annuum (assembly GCF_002878395.1). NCBI lineage: Eukaryota > Viridiplantae > Streptophyta > Magnoliopsida > Solanales > Solanaceae > Capsicum > Capsicum annuum. The sequence goes on from NC_061115.1 coordinate 96,202,327, forward strand.
CAAAATTTTCTTCTGAGATCGTTTTGAAAAAAAGTGGAGCACACATCTATAGTTTCATTTTTCACATAACTTTGAGAGTCATGATGATATTACTTAGGAATGTCTTTATCAAAATATTTTACCTTCACTGTTCAATAGGCCAAATAGGTTTTTTGATTTTCCATTTGAGGTTTTTTGACAAAATATGGATCCCACACCCATATTTTTAATTTTTCAACTTTTTGACCAATAGGTTGAAATAAGCCTAGGTGCATATGTATCCATACTAAGGTTCTACCTAGCCGAAAACTGATATTCCAAAGATGTTGGAGTAGTTGTAATTTGCATCCAAGATTGTTTTACTGATTTTTTTTCCTAGTGGCTATTTGGAACCAGTGAAAACTTCTAAATAGGGAATTGGCTCTAAAAACCAAATGAATTGCCCGGTATACAAACTTCAATCACAGCAAGTCATAAATGATATGTGGTAGCTATGTATAAGCTCTAATATTGAAAATAAGTGAAATATGAAAAATGTCTTTAAGGGTCATTACAATGTCAACTACTAAAATGAATTTTGTCCCTAAAAGTTAACGAAAAAAAAAGAATCCCAAAAGCTAGAAATGATGAGGTACTGGGCCCGCATGCTACGAGAATGACCTCCTAATTAAGCTTCACAAAGAGACAAAAATTCCAAGGTATTTTTCCATAGGTATCCCGTTTTCAACTAGTTGTAAGACCTCGTGAAGTTCTCTCATAGTCTGAGGCTTAGAGTGTGTCAAGTGAAGTGTAATTCTGGCCCTAAAAGATTGAGAAAAGACTTCTCAAGTAATTATTTGTTAAAACATATATAATTTTCATAAATTTGACTTTTTGTCATGTAGAGAATTGAATTAGCTTTCCGACGATACTAATTTCATCCAAATATGGCATTGGGTGAAAAGTTATGGCCACTTTACTGAGAGTTATCAGAACCACCAAGGTACGATTGATCATCTGACAGACCATTGAATCTACAATGGACTGTTACTTAGACTTAGTCTCATTTTGGCCAACATGCAATGGAAGATCCAACGAACCATAAGGCTATGATGTATCATCACTTCATCTATCACATCAAGGCAGTGTGTTCTTTTTTCGACTAGCATGTGACAAACTATTTGATGGACCGTCAGGCTAACGACGGACTATCATTTTGACCATCATAGCCCCAATTTGGTATTTTTAACTCATTTTTAAAAGGGATTTTTGGTTTTTCCACTCTTTTATACCTTGACATATTCCAAATGAATAAAATGGCTTCATTCATCATCTAGAACACAAAAGAGCTAGTGTTTCTCCCTCAAGATCAAATCTAAAACCCTTCTCCAAGAAATCCAAGAACTCACCATAGATTTTACAAATTGAGTTGTGATTTAAATTGCACAAGTTCAAGGGTTGAAAAAACCCTCTTTCAAGAGTAAAAAAAAGAGTTTGAAGAAAGTTTTTTCATTCAATTTCATCACATAAGGTATGTGGGGTTTTGAACATGGGTAATCCTTTCACCCTTGTTCCCAAAGGCTTATTTAAATTATAATTTTTTGCAACTGAAGATATTTTACATAAAACGGAATTAGGGTTTTTCATCCATTGTTATTGGTCGCAAGCTTTTGATGTTTCCCATGAATTGAGAGTCTAATGACATGATTTTTTACATATTTTCTTAAGAAATTGCAGTTGGGTCTATACCCTATGATTTCAATCCTTGAGAAGCTAATAGTTGAAATGTTTGAGATATTGAAGTATATGAGTTTCTTGAGATTATGAGCTAAATTGCTTTAAATTCAAGATTTCTATATGATTTATAATTCTATATGCTATTTATTATGCATTATGATGAGTTTTCACTTAAGATTGAATTATGGTTTATTAATCCCTACATGAGAGTTGCAATTTTATGAACTTGCATGCTATAAGCACCCATGATTTGATTATTCTGACTTAATTGACAAATATTTTGACCAAATGGTCATCGGTCTTTAAAATCCACTTCACTACATGAAATTATAGATTTGATTTTTGGGTTCTTATGAACCATGAGATTATTTTGAAAGTACATTTTCATGAGATAAGAGAGATAAGCTAAAGGGAATAGTATTTAGGTTCGAGTTGCATAAGTTGCTATGGTTTCTTACCCTAGAACTACATGCCACCGTAGGTTTGAGATTTTGGGCTTGAGATTAAGATGATTGGGCCCAAGACGAGATAAGTGATCACTTAGTTAAGTTTATACTCCTTGGCAAGAGTATGTCACCTCTCCCCAATGTGTGGTTTCTTCCTTAAGAGGACAAGTCATTGAACTCCATTTAGCTCGTATGGTTTATGATGGCTAAGAGAACCTCCGTAAACAAAAGTATTTTCCATTGAGATAGAATATTTTCCCTAAATATTTGAGATGATATATTTTATAAAGTTAACGAATTACTTTTGAGTATTTTCCATAGAATGAAGTAGTGTTCTCTACTAATAAGAGTTGGTCATCAATTTTTAAACCAAAGTCATACGATTCCGAGTTCCAAGTGTTTGAGTTCAAAAGAGTTATAAGTTCTTGAACAATAAAAAAAAAATTTCCCTCCATGTGATATATGCATGAGTTAAAAGTATTGTTTAAAGCTTCGTTCATCCTATGAGTAATAAGAATAAGACGAGATCACAGATTTTAAAGCCAAAGTATAATGACTCACGAGATTTATGTTACGTGATTCATTTTACATAATTTATGAGCTTTACATCTTAGACTTATTCAAGACATGCCAGTTATTCCTATTTGTATGTATGATTTGATTAAAGAATATTGATATTGTTTTATGTAAATGCATACCCCCCGACATACTCAGTACATTCCCAAGTGCTGATTTACATATACGTCTATGTGTTACATTATCTTATAAAGTAGGTTTAGGTGCCCATTCCTAGCCTCGTTAGTGATTTTCATGTGTCTTTGTCTATATCTCCACAGTGGTGTGTCCTAATGGTTTGAGGAAATATCTTCAGATATTTTAGTATTTGATGGTTTATGTTATTACTTTCAATTTCGTTTGAGTTAGTTTAGGACCGGTATGAATGGCTCTTGAGTTCATGGAGTAGTAGAGGCTTTGTCAGACTAGTTATCAGATTATGGTTGTGTTGACATTTCAAGTTTTATGGTCATTTAGACCAAGTATTACCTTCATATTTTCTTTAATTTCATATGATAGAGCTAGTATTTTATGTGTTTCTTCTTGAATAAGTTATTATGAGAAGTGATAGTCTCAAAGAGTTATATTGGGGCTACTTGTAGCTGTAAGCATCGTGTGACATCCCGAGAGGTGATTTTGGGTCGTTAAAAACTTAGTATTAGAGCTGGCTATTAAAAGAGTCCTAGGGAGTCTGACAAGCCATGTTGAGTAGTCTTAATCATCGGTTTGTAGCACACCAAATCTATGAGCAAGAGGCTAGAAGATGTTTTGGGAAAACGTAGTTTCTTTCTTTCAGATTCTATCGTGCCTATAGTTATCCCTCTCATCTAATAATTCATGCTCTCTTATTTTAGAAAATCTTCTCCAAAGAAAGAATGCCCACAGAAATAATAATGAGCAACACCCACCTCTTGATTCTTTGGATGAGAGTGTGTCTTATTCTAAGTTTCGGGCAGCCTCTCAGGCATTAGCCCAAGTAATCACTGCTAATGTTCAGCCTAATAACTAAGCCATAGTTGTAGATCAGCAGAGAGGTAATATAGCTGTGGCTAGGATTCCTGATTTCATGCGGATGAATCCTCCAGAGTTTTATGGGTCCAAGGCATATAAGGACCCATAGTTGTACCTTGAGGTGGTGAGAAAGAGCACATAGGTGATGCATGTTTTTAAGGAAAAAAGTGGTGAGTTAGTGTCTTACAGGTTAAAAGACCTAGCTTATGATTGGGTTGCATCGTAGAGGATTAGTAGAGGTGAGGATGTTGCTCCTATGACTTGGCAGGTGTACCAAGATACATTCTTGGACAAGTTCTTTCCACTTGAGATATGGGAAGCAAGGATTGACAACTTTATGAACTTGAGGTAGAGCTCTATGAATGTTAAGTAGTATTTTTTAAAGTTCAACCTGTTGGCCAAGTATGCTCCTGATTTGATTTTTTACACCTGAGCTAGTATGAGCAAGTTTGTAACACCTGTTATTGGTTTAGTGCTGAAAGAGAGTAGGACTGCGATGTTGTATAGGGATATGGATTTGTCAAGGTTTATGATGCATTCACAGTAGATAGATATGGATAATATTAGAGAGAGAGATAGAGTAAGAGGTAACAAGAGTGCTAGATCTAAGCATCATGAGTTTAGTTAGCCTAGTTTTTATACAGGAATCTGCCCTTAGTTTTAAAGAAGTCCGCCTATTTTACTGCCTTTATCATCTAGTGCTCTAGCACTTAAAGGTAGGAAAAATCAAGGGGGCAGGTCTTCTGTCTAGGTTGTAGAATAGTATTAGTAATAGGCCCCACTATCCTCCTTTTTTTAAGTGTGGTAGGGATCATTCCCGTGAGTATTTCACCAATATAAGGGGTTTTTTAGTTGTGGCAAGTAGGGCCACAGACATAGATATTGTCTGCATGCTAAGGGAATAGATATTTTCTCCATGCTAGTGGAACAGAGATGCCTGAACTTAGGCAAAGACTACTAGTACACCATCTCCTATCACTCATCTTATCCCTGTTCAGGGTGCTTCATCTAGCACTGTTGCTGGTCAGTTGCAGAATAGATTCTATACCTTACTATCCTATCAGGAGCCGGAGGACTCTCCCGATATTGTTACTGGCATGCTCTGCATCTTTTGTTTTAACGTTTATGTTTTGTTGCACCTTGAGTTAAGTCTCTCATATGTGACCTCACTAGTGGCTGTGAATTTTAAAAAGTGTCCCAAAATGATTCCTGAGCCTTTCCTAGTTCCACAACAGTAGGGGACTCAGTTGTTGCTATACAAGTGTATTGATATTATCCTATTATTGTTCTTCATATAGTCATACTTCTGGGTAAGGATTGGCTTCATAGTTATTATGCATCTATAGACTATTGTACTCTTATGGTCAAGTTTAAGTTTCTTGATGAGCCAGTTTTTGAGTGGTCCAGGAGATTGGTATCTCCGAAGAGCTATTTTATCTCCTATTACAAAGCTAAAATGCTAATATCCATGGGTTACTTATATCACCTAGTTAGAGTCAAAGATACTAAGTTTGAGGCTCTAACTATTTAGTCAGTTGATATTGTCAATGATTTTCTAAATGTTTTTCTAGAAGATATCCCAGGGGTACCTCCCGATAGAGAGATAGAATTAGAGATTGACCTTCTTTCCAATACTCATCCCATTTCTATTTTTCCATACCATATGGCATCTGCAGATCTTAAGGAGTTGAAAGAGAATCTCAAAGATCTTTTAGACAAAGTTTTCATAAGGCCCAGTATTTCTACTTAGGGTGTACCTGTTCTATTCGTGTGGAAGAAAGATAGTTCTTCGCGTATGTGCATTAACTATCTTTAGCTTAACAAGGTCATAGTAAAAAATAAATTTCCTCTTTCAAGAATTAATGACCTGTTTGATCAGTTGGAAGGTAGGAGTTATTTCTCCAAGATAGACCTTAGATCTGCCTATCACCAGCTTAAAGTGAGGGAATATGACATTCCAAAGAAAACCTTCCAAACAGTCTTACGGGCTAACCAATGCCCCAACAACTTTTATGAACCTCATGAATTGAGTGTTTAAGGAATATCTTCATATATTTGTCATAGTATTCATAGGGTACATCTTTGTCTTCTCCAACAGTAAGCATGATCATACAGATCACCTTAGAATTGTCTTGCAAACTCTTAGAGGTCACCAGTTGTTCACCAAATTCAGTAAGTGTTAATTTTGTCTAAGGTCTGTATCCTTTCTGGGTTATATTATTTCCACCGAAAGTATTGGAGTTGATCCCCAAAAGACTGAAGCTGTAAGAAATTAGCCTAGACCTATCTCTCTATTTGTCATTAGAAGTTTTTTAGGTCTAGTTAGCTATTACAGTCATTTTGTTAAAGGTTTCTCCTCTGTTGCATCTCCCATAACCTAGTTAACCCAATAGAAAGTTAAGTTCCAATGGTCAGATTCTTGTGAGAAGAGTTTTTAGGAGTTGAAGACTAGACTTACTTCAACCCCAGTGTTTACTTTGCATGATGGTACAGATGGTTTTATGGTGTATTATGGTACCTCTAGAATTAGTTTGGGTTGTGTGTTTATGCGCAAAGGTAAAGTTATAGCCTATGCCTCAAGACAGTTGAAGCCGCATGAAGAGAATTACCCAACTAATAATCTTGAGTTAGCTGCTATGGTATTTTATTTGAAAATTGTTAGACACTATCTTTATGGTGTTCATGTTGATGTGTTTACTAATCATAAGAGCCTGTAGTATGTGTTTACTCTGAGAAAGTTAAATCTTAGAAAGAGGAGGTTGTTAGGGTTGTTCAAAGACTATGATATGAGTATGTTGTATCATATGGGCAAGGCCAATGTAGTGGTGGATGCCCTTAGTAGATTGGTTGTGGGTAATGTAGCTCATGTAGAGGAGCATATGAAAGAGTTAGCTCATGATGTTTATTCTCTTTCTAGATTGGGTGTTAGGTTGCTTGATTCAGCAGAGGGAAGTACTTTGGTTCAAAGTAGTTCCAAACCCTCTTTAGTTTCAACCGTAAAAGAAAAGCAAGATAGAGATCCTAGTTTGGTCAGACTAAATAAGGCAGTTAAGGACCAAAAGGTAGAGGTTTTCTCCCAAGGGGGAGATGGTGTGTTGAGATTGTAGGGTAGATTGTATGTTCCGTGTGTTGATAATCTATGGCAGAGGATTATAGTTAAAGTGTATGGAGCGCGGTATTTTATTCATACCAGCATTACCATGTGTATCGCGATATGTGGGAAATCTATTTTATGGGATGGTATGTAGAAGGATATCGGTGAGTTTGTAGCAAAGTGTGCAACTTTCCAATAGGTTAAGGTAAAACACCAAAGACCTGGTGGTGTGATGCAAGAGTTTGGTATAAATACTTGGAAGTGGGAGTTGGTGAATATGGACTTCATGACCGGGTTACCTCTTTTGCATCATTATCATAATTCTATTTGGGTAGTTGTAGACAGACTGACTAAGTCTGTGCACTTTTTGCCCATGCATACATCTTATACAGCTGAGGATTATGCTCGTTTATATATCCGAGAGTTAATCAGGCTACATGGAGTTCCCTTGTCTATCATTTCAGATAGGGGTACTCAATTTACTTCTCAATTTAGGAGGGTGGTTCAGCAGGATCTTGGAACCCAAGTTCTTTTGAGTTTTGATTTTCATCCACAATCAGATGGTCAGGCTGTGAGAATCATTCAGACCCTAGAAGACATATTGAGGGCATGTGCTCTTGATTTTAGAGGTAGTCGGGATGAGCATTTTTCATTGATAGAGTTTGCCAATGATAATAGTTACCATGCTAGCATCGAGATGTCACCATTTGAGGCCTTGTATGGTAGAAGATGTAGATCACCCATAGGTTGGTGTAAAGTGGGTGAAGCTATCGTGATTAGGTCTAATGCAGTGTTTAAAGCTATGGAGAAAGTCAAGTTGATTAGAGAGAGGTTAAAGATAGCTCAGAGTTATCAAAAGTCATATGTCGATATGAGGAGAAGAGATCTTGAATTCGAGGTAGGTGATTTGGTGTAGTTGAAGATTTCATCTATGAAAGGGTTGAAGAGGTTTGGTAAAAAAGGAAAGCTTAGTCCCTGTTATGTTGGCCGGTATAGAGTCTTGAGCTGAGTTGGTAAAGTAGCCTATGAGGTTGAGTTACCCGCAGAGTTGTCAGCCATTCATCCTATTTTTTTGTCACTATGCTTAAAAAGCATATTTGTGAGTCGATTGTAGTAGATCCCTCAGAGAGTATTAATATTCAGAACAGTCTTTCATTCGACGATATTTCTGTTGAGATCCTAGATTTTCAGATCCATAGACTAAGGAACAAAGAGGTTCCCTTGGTCAAAGTGTTATGGCGAAACCAATTAGTTGATGGCGCTATATAGAAGGCCGAAGCAGACATGCGAGCCAAGTACTCGCACCTCTTTTCTACGAGTTCAGATCAATTCAAAGGTATTATTCTTCCTTAATTCATCCTTTCTAATCTAAAGTTTAGCAATATATCTGTTCTTTGATGAGTTTTTGCAATTTTTGAGGTATTCAAGAGTTTAGAAATATTTTGAGCCCGTTCAGCATATTGCTTCAACTATGTATATCTATTTTCCTGTGTTCATAGTCTAACTAAAGATATTCGAGGATGAATGTTTCCAAGAGGGAGATATCGTTAAACCCTGCAAAGTTCTCTTGTAGTTCAAACCTTGGAATATGACAAGTAAAGTGTAATTCCAGCCTAAAAAATTTAGAAGAGACTTCTCTGGAGGTGATTTTGGATCGTTACAAACTTACTATCAGAGCCAGGTTTTAAAGGAGTCCTAGGGAGTATGACAAGCCACATTGAGTAGAGTCTTAATCATCAGTGTGTAGCGCGCTATATCATGAACAAGAGTCTACAAGATATTTTAGGAAAAAGTTGTTTCTTTCTTTTAGATTCTATCATGCCTACAGTTGTCCCTCTCATCTAATAATTTGTGCTCTCCTATTTTAGAAAATGCCTCTTCGAAGTGAGAATTCCTATAGAAAAAATGATGAGCAAACCCCACCTGTTAATTTTTTGAATGAGACTATGTCTTATGCTCAGTTTCGGGCGGCCTTTCAGGCGTTAGCCCAAGCAGTCACCGCTAATGTTTGGGCCAATAGCCTAGCCACAGTTGTAGATCAGCAAGGAGGTGATGTAGCTGCGGCTAGAATACATAATTTCATGCGGATAAATCCGCCAGAGTTTTATGGGTCTAATGTAGCTGAGGACCCACAATTATACCTTGAGGAGCTGAGAAAGATCACAAAGGTGATGCATGTTTTTAAGGAAGAAAGAGTTGAGATGGCATCTTACAGGTTGAAGGACATAGCTTATGACTGGGTTGTATCATAGAGGAAGGGTAGAGGTGAGGATGTTACTCCTATGACTTGGCAGGTATTCCAAGATGCATTCTTGGACAAGTTCTTTCCACTTGAGATAAGGGAAGCAAAGATTAAGGACTTTATAAACTTGAGGTAGGGCTCCATGACTGTTAAGGAGTATTGCTTGAAGTTCAACCAGTTAGACAAGTATGCTCCTGATCTGATTTCTGATACCTGAGCTAGTTTGAGCAAGTTCATGATAGGTGTTTTGGGTTTGGTGCTGAAAGAATGTAGGACTGCGATGCTGCATAGGGATATGGATCTATCTAGGTTGATGACATATGCATAGTAGATAGAGGCGAATAAGCTTAGAGAGTGAGACAGAGTTAGGGGTAATAAGATGTCTAAATCTGAGTAACATGAGTATACTCAGCCTAGGTTTTATGGAAGAAACCACCCTCAGTTTCAGACACGTCTACCTATTCCAGAACCTTCACTAGCTAGTGCTCCCGTCCTTAGAGGTATGCAGGAGCAAGGGGGCAGGTCTTTTATGTCTAGGTAGCATAACAATATTAGTAATAGGCCCCGTAATCCTCCTTTTGCTAAGTGTGTTTGGGATCATTCTGGTGAGTTTTTTGCCTATTTGAGGGGGTTTTTTGGTTGTGACAAGTAGGGCCATAGACTTAGATATTGTCCGCATGCTAGGAAGGGGAACAGAGATGCCCGACCTCAAGCACAGACTACTAGTACACCAGCTCCTATCCCTCGTCCTGCTATTCTTCAGGGCGCTTTATCTAGCACTGTTGGCAGTCAGTGCCAGAACAGATTCTATGCCTTACCATCCTATCAGGAGTAGGAGGACACTCCCAATATTGTTACTGGTATGGTCAGCATCTTTTGTTTTGATGTTTATGTGTTGCAGGATCCCGGGTTAAGTCTCTCCTATGTAACCCCACTGGTGAGTGTGAATTTCAAAATGAGTCCTGAAAAGATTTCTGAGCCTTTCCTAGTCTCCACACCAGTAGGGGAGTTAATTGTTGCTGAACAAGTGTATAGAGTTTATCCTAGTACTGTTCTTCATAGAGTCATACTTGCTGATTTGATAGAGTTAGACATGGTGGATTTTGACCTTATTCTGAGTAAGGATTGGCTTCATTCTTGTTATGTATCTATAGACTATCGTACTCTTGTGGTCAAGTTTTAGTTTCCTGATGAGCCAGTTTTTGAGTGGTTTAGGAGATCGGTATCTCCCAAGAGTCATTTTATCTCCTATCTCAAAGCCAAAAAGATAATATCCAAGGGATGCATATATCACCAAGTTAGAGTCAAAGACACTAATTCCGAGGCTCTAACTATTTAGTCAATCGATATTGTCAATGAGTTTTCATATGTTTTTCTAGAAGATCTCCTAGTGGTATCTCCCGATAGAGAGATAAAATTTAGGATTGACCTTCTTCCCAACACTCATCCTAATTCTATTCTACCATACTGTATGGCACCTGCAGAGCTTAAGGAGTTTAACAAACAACTCAAAGATCTTTTAGACAAAGGTTTCATAAGGCCCAGTATTTCTGCTTAGTGCGCATATGTTCTATTCCTGCGAAAGAAAGATGGTTCTTTAAATATGTCCATTGACTATCGTCAACTTAACAAGGTCACGGTAAAAAATAAGTTTCCTCTTTCGAGAATTGGTGACCTGTTTGATCAGTTGTAAGGTGCAAGTTATTTCTCCAAGATAGATATTAGATCTGGCAATCACCCGCTTAAAGTAAGGGAATGAGATATTCCAAAGACATCCTTCCGTACTAGCTATGGTTAGTTTGAATTTCTAGTCATGTCTTTTGGGCTAACCAATGCCCTAGCAGGTTTTATGGACCTCATGAATCGAGAGTTCAAGAAATATCTTGATGTGGTTGTCATAGTGTTCATAGATGACATCCTTGTCTACACTTGCAGTGATCTTGATCATGCAAATCACCTTAGAATTGTCTTGCAAACTCTTAGAGTTCACCAGTTTTTTGCCAAATTCAGTAACTGTGAATTTTGGCTAAGGTCCTTTCTGGGTCATATTGTTTCAGCTAAAGGTATTGGAGTTGATCCCCAAAAGACAGAAGCTATGAGAAATTAGCCTAGACCTATCTCTCCTTCTGATATTAGAAATTTCATGGGTCTAGCGGGCTACTAGAACCATTTTGTTGAAGGTTTCTCCTCTATTGTGATTCCCATGACCCAATTTACTCAAAACAAAGTTAGGTTCCAGTGGTCAGATTCCTGTGAGAAGATTTTTGAGGTGTTGAAGACTCGACTTACTTCAGCCCCGGTGTTGACATTGGCTGATGGTACAGATGGTTTGGTGGTGTATTGTTATGCCTCTATAATTGGTTTGGGTTGTGTGTTGATGCAAAAAGGTAAATTTATAGCCTATGCTTTTAGACAGTTGAAGCTGCATGAAGAGAATTATCCAACCTATGATCTTGAGTTGGCAGCTGTGGTCTTTTCTTTAAAAATCTAAAGACACTATCTTAATGGGGTTCATGTTGATGTGTTTACTAATCATAAGAGTGTGCAGTATGTGTTTACTCAGAGAGAGTTGAATCTTAGGCAGAGAAGGTGGTTAAGGTTATTAAAAGACTATCATATAAGTGTGTTGTATCACCCAAGAAAGGCCAATGTAGTGGCAGATGCCCTTAGCAGATTGTCTATGGGTGGTGTTGCTCATGTATAGGAGGGTAAGAAAGTGTTAGCTCGTGATGTGCATTGTCATGTTAGATTGGGTATTAGGTTGCTTGGTTTAGCTGAGGGGAGTAATTTGGTGCAAAGTAGTTCCGAATCCTCTTAAGTTTCGAAAGTGAAGGAGAAGCAAGATAGAGATCTTAGTTTGGTCAGACTAAAGAAGATAGTTAAGGACAAAAAAGCAGAGGTTTTCTCCCAATGGGAAGATGGCGTGTTGAGATTGCAGGGAAGATTGTGTGTTCCTTATGTTTTTTATCTGAGGTAGAGGATTATGGATGAAGCGCATGGCGTGTGGTATTCTATTCATCTCGGCACTACCAAAATCTAATGCGACTTGTGGGGAATGTATTTGTGGAATGGTATGAAGAAAGACATAAGTGAATTTGTAGCAAAGTGTGCAACATGCCAACACATTAAGGTAGAACACGAAAGACTTAGTAGTGTGATGCAAGAGTTTATTACACCCACTTGGAAGTGGTAGGTGGTGAATATGGACTTCGTGAATGGGCTACCTCTTTCGCGTCATCATCATTATTCTATTTGGGTTGTTGTAGACAGGCTGACTAAGTTTGTGTACTTTTTGCCCATGCATACATCTTATACAGCTAAGAATTATACTAGATTGTATATCCGAGAGTTAAACAGGCTGCACGAAGTCCCCTTATCTATCATTTCGGATAGGAGTACTCAATTTACTTCTTGGTTTTTGAGGGGGTTTCAGCAGGGTCTTGGTACCCATGTTTTTTGAGTTCCACTTTTCATCTGCAGACAGATGGTCAGGCTAAGAAGACCATTCAGGCCTTAGAAGACTTGTTGATGGCATGGTCTCTTGATTTCAAAGGTAGTTGGGATGAGCATTTGCCATTGATAGAGTTCGCCTATAACAATAGTTACCATGCTAAAATCGGTATGGCACTATTTGAGGCCTTGTATGGTTGAAGATGTAGATAACCTTTAGGTTTCTTTAAAGTGGATAAAGTTACCGTGATTGGGTCTGATCCAGTATTTGAAGCTATGGAGAAAGTAAAGTTGATTAGAGAGAGGTAAAAGATAGCTCAGAGTCATCAAAAGTCTTATGCTGATGTGATGAGAAGAGATCTTGAATTTTAGGGGGTGTTTTGGTGTACTTGAAGATTTCACCCTTGAAAGGGGTGAAGAGTTTTAGTAAAAAGGGAAAGCTTAGTCCCCGTAATGTTGGCCCGTATAAAGTCTTGAGCCGTGTTGGTAAAGTAGCCTATGAGGTTGAGTTGCCCTCTGATTTTTCAGCCGTTCATCCTATTTTTTATGTCTCCATGCTTAAAAAGCATATTGGTGATTCTGTTGTATTGCATCATAATGAGAGTGTCAATATTCAGAACAATCTTTCGTTCGATGAGATTCTTGTTGAGATCCTAGATTTTTAGATCCATAGACTAAGGAACAAAGAGGTACCCTTGGTCAAAGTGTTTTGGCGGAGCCAGTCAGTTGAGGGCGCTACTTGGGAGACAGAAGCAGACATGCGAGCCAAGTACCCGCACCTCTTTTCCTTGAGTTTATATTGATCCGAAGGTATTATTCTTCATTAATTCAGCCCTTATAATCTAAATTTCAGCTATATATCTATTCTTGCATGAGTTTGTACATTTTTTAAGGTATTCAAGAGTTTAGAAAGCTTTTGAGTCCATTTAGAAAATTGCTTCAGCTATGTGTACTATGTTTTCCTGTGTTCCTAGTCTACCTAGCGACATTCGAGGACGAATGTTTCCTAGGGGAGATATTGTAAGACCATGCAAGTTCTCTCGTAGTCCAAGCCTTAGAGCCTGTCAAGTGAAGTGAAATTCCTACCCTAAAAAATTGAGAAGAGACTTTCCAAGTTATTGTTGTTTAAACCATATAGAATTTTCTTAAATTTGACTTTTTTCATGTTGATAATTGAATTAGGTTTCCAACAATACCAATATCATCAAAATACGGCATCGGGTTGTGAAGTTATGGGCGTTTTACTGAGAGTTGTCAGAACCACCCAAGTGTGACGGACAATCCGACAGACCTCGAGTCTGCAACGGACCATCGCAACCGAGGTAGTAACTCCTTTTCATTGACCAAGAGCAACGGCAAGGACGATGAACCCTCAATGTTGCGATGGACTGTCGCTAAGACCATCACCATTGAGGCAGTGTGGTCTCATCCTTGCAAATGTGCGATGGACGATCTGATAGATAGTCAAGACTGCGATAGACTACCACTACGATCATCACATCGAGGCAGTGTGTTCTTTTTCTAACCAGCATGCGATGGACGATCCGACGGATCATGAGGCTAAATACAGACCGTCGGTTCGATCGTCGCAACCACTATTTAGTATTTTTAACTCATTTTTTAAAAGGGCTTTTCTGTCTTTCCACTCTTTTATACCCTGATGAATTCCAACCGAAGAAAATTTCTTCATTCATCATCCAAAACACAAGAGAGATAGGGTTTCTTCCTCAATATCAAATCTAAAATCCTTCTCCAAAAAATCCAAAAACTTACCATAGATTCTACAAATTAAGTTGAGATTTAAGTTCCCAAAGTTCAAAGGTTGAAAGAACCCTCTTTCAAGAGTAAGAAGAAGGTATGTGGGGTTTTGAACATGGGTATTCCTTTCACCCTTGTTCCCAAAGGCTTATTTAAACTATGATTTTGTACAACTCATGAGATTTTACATAAAATTGAATTAGAGTTTTTCACCCACTGTTATTGGTTACAAGATTTTGATTATTCCCATGAATTTAGAGTCTAATGGAATGATTTTTTACATGTTTTCTTGAGAAACTTCAGTTGGGTCTATACCCCATGATTTTAATCATTAAGAAGTTAATAGTTGAATTGTTTGAGATATTGAAGTTTATGAGTATGTTGAGATTATGAGCTAAATTGCTGTAAATTCTAGATTTCTATTTGGTTTATTAATCTATATGTTATATATTATGCATTATGATGAGTTGTAACTTGAGATTGAATTATGGGTCAGTAAGCGCTACTTGAGACTTACAATTTTATGAACTTTTGTGCTATAAGCACCCATGATTTGAGTATTCTGAGATTCTTGAGAAATGTTTTGACCTAATGGTCATAGAGCTTTGAAATCAACTTCACTACATGAGATTAAAAATTTGATTGTTGGGTTCTTATAAACTATGAGATTATTTTGAAAGTGGATTTTCATGAGATGAGTCAGATAAACTAAAGAGAGTAGTATTTAGCACCGAGTTGTGTAAGTTACTACGGTTTCTTACCCCAGAACTACGTGCCATAGGAGGTTTGAGATAAGTGATCACTGAGTTGAGGTTATACTCCTTCGAAAGAGTATGATGCCTCTCCCCAATGTGAGGTTTCTTTTTTAGGAGGACAAGACGTTGGACTCCATGTAGCTCGCATGGTTTATGTCGGTTAAGAGAACCTCCCTAAACTAAAGTATTTTCCAATGAGATAGAATATTTTCCCCAAAACTTTGAGGTGAGATATTTTCTAAAGTGAACGAATTACTTTTGAGTATTTTCCAAAGAAGGAAGTAGTTTTCTCTACTAATAAGAGTTGATCATCAGTTTTTAAACCAAAGTCATACGATTCCAAGTTCCAAGTGTTTGAATTCAAAAGAGTTACAAGTTCTTGTACAATAAAGAAGTTTTTTTTTCTCTCCATGTGATATATGCATGAGTTGAAAGTATTGTTTAAAGCTTCTTTCATCCTATAAGTAATGAGAATAAGAGGAGATCACAGATTTTAAAGCCAAAGTATAATGACTCACGAAATTTGTGTTACGTGTTTCATTCTATATGATTTATGAGCTTTACATTTTAGATTTATTCAAGCCATGAGAGTTATTCCTATTTGCATGCATGATTTGATTAAAAAGTATTGATTTTGTTTCATGTAAATGCATACACCCCCACATACTCAGTAGATTCCCAAGTGCTGATCCACATATATGTCTATGTGCTACATTGTCTTGTAATGTAGGTTCAGGTGCCCATTCTCAACCTCGCCAGTGATTTCCAAGTACCTTTGTCTACATCTCCACAGTGGTGATTCCTTATGGTTCGATGACCTATCTTTAGTCATTTTTGTATTAGAGTGTTTATGTTATTACTTTCAGTTAAGTTTGAGTCAGTTGCGGACCTATCCCAATGACTCTCGAGTTCATGGAGTAGTAGAGGCTTTGTCAGACTAGTTATCAGAGTGTGGTTGTATTGAGATTTCCAGTTTTGTGGTCGTTTGGACCGAGTATTACCTTCGTATTTTCTTTCATTTGATATGACAGTGCTAGTGTTTTATGTATTCCTTCTTGAATGTGTTATTATGAGAAGTGATAGGCTCAAAGGGTTAGCTTGGGGCTACCGTATGACGTCCCAGGAGTTGGCTTTCTGTCGTTACACCAGCACTCTCACTTCTCTTGCAAACAGTAAAAAATTAACTTTCACTACTAACTAGCCTCCGACTAAACAGAAAAGGTTGATGCATGAAAATATGAACCACAACACACTAATACCATCTCTATGCCCATAGTAATCAATAAAGGCTTATCTAGGACAAATCTAACCCAAGATATAAATCATACAACTGACTACAAATCTACATATAATCTTCCTTCACTATTACACACTTGCTATCTAAACCAAACAAGGAGGAATATCACCTGAGTCATGTCTGCTCAATCATCACAGAGAACTCGAAGAACTTAAGTTGATCCACAAAAATCATATACGACAAACATGAGAATAAGACCATAAGGTGCTATCTAGGGACACAAATAGAGATAATAAAGGAATGCAATCTATGCCTATGCTATAGCTAGTCCGGAAGGTGATCAAAACTAAAATCCAATTCATCAAGGCATAACTACTCAACATTGAATATTTCTCTCGAGGATGTCCCATCAACCGAGAACGAAGACATACTGAATCAAACTAAAGTATATTTCTCCGACTAAGTATATCATCCAAAATTCTCAAAGAAAACTAAGGACCTGAGGTCAAAATTGAAGGAACCAACACTGGGTCCTTGAAACATCATCTAAACACTTATCAACGATAGATAATCAGTAGTAGAGAATACTGAATAGGTAACCACGGAATATGCTCAACCAGCCTAAAAATGAGATGCTAACTGAGGTGAACTGAAACGAACGTTGCACTCAACTTCCAAACTCTAAGATGAAATCTCAACACCCAGGTCGAACTACTCAATCTTCAACTACCCAAACCGAACCTAAAGGTGGATAGGAATCCATACTCAAAATATATAATAACTTCTAAATTGTAATTCCAAGGCCTCAAGTAAAAACTGAGCCCTATACCAATGCCAACTACTCAAATATACTTTACATCTAAATTTGACCTATCTAAGATAAATTATACCATGCCAAAATCGAGACATAGATGAAGAACAAAAGCATCATAGGGGTAAACCATTGACTGATATGCAATAACCAACTCTATATCAGCTAGAGGACACTATAGCCATAGAAAAGAAACCATGTCGAAGGATAAATCACCAGTGGAGAAGTGTAAATAACCCACGCCATATCCGATAGAGGGCATGAACTGTCCAAATATACGAAAAAACTCCTAAAGGCCACAACCCACACTAGTAGTAGAAAAACTCTAGTGACTCAGAGAAATGAAACTTTTAGCCAACAACCAATTAATCCAACACTCTAACATGGCAAAAATATCCATAGGCACCTATCATCAATGAGAAACACTCCAACAAGCCTCATTAGGCCAAAAAAGCTTTGAAATGGGATTTACTAAGTCCACCTAAGTAGGACAATCAAAACTTAAATAAACCGTGAATCACCTTACCGAGGAAGAAAATACTAGTCTGAACATCAATAGCTAGGCCAAAACCACTACTAAAAAATAAACCAAACAACTTAAAACAAATATTTTTTTATTTTCCAACTTAAGAAGCAATCATAGGAAAGGCCACCTACCTCTAACTTTCCAACTTCACTTTAGATAAGAAACACATCACCACAGTAAAGGAGCATCCAATCTCCACATTAATAAAAAGGGCGAACAATCACAAGGGAATTAACCTAGAAAATCTAAGATATGATTCTAGGACATCTCGACCGTAATATCAAAACCATTATCAGGAGATGAAATTAAAACAAATGAAGAATGGTCCCAAAATTGGTCAAGATAAAAAAATGGGCTATATGAAAAATGATAGCCAATACAACAACCTTCACAATCTAGGAGGCAAGTCTAAGGATCTCAACTCAATAACGGGCAATGTAACTAAATTGCGAACTCAAAGCCTTATAGAACCACCAAAGGACTTACCTTTAAAACCATAATATATTCTCGAGTCAATCTAACATCACTAATGAAGAGGGAAAAGAATCAACATCATAGCACTGTGGGAGAGAAATCATCAAATCGGGCTATATTAACTCAATACACCGAATTAGATCACAAAGAATAAATTTCTAACTAAATAACACTAGTTGAAACAGTTACCCTTTGAGAATCTATTTCATCAAGTAAGAGGATCTATTTTATCAACATAATGAATAGGTGGTACCAAAATGAATATCAATAGCAAGTAACACTCAAGTCCATAACGAAGCCAATATGCCAAGATAAATAGGGATCAAACCCAAATGCTACCTCTATAGGGAGAAAAATATCAATATAGATCTACTCTATCCATAACTAAAAATATTACAACCACGGAGTAGTCACATAATCCTGAATTCAATATCAAGTCACACAATAACAAATATCAACTCATCAAGGCATATAATCATCAGTAGGTATGAAAACCCCAATACACCTAATGAAAAGATAACTACAAGAAAATAAAAGGACACCCATCATGGTAAAATCCATAATCACATGCCTGACGGATCTGTGAGAGGATAAATTTGAATAGGTCCAAACTCAGATTGACAAACTAAATTATCAACTGAAGTGCTAAGTGCACTAGCTCTAACAAAGATGCCACAACATGAAGAGGATGATTTGAATGAGTTGAATGATAAAAATCCCATGTCATGGACACTCTATAGACTAGTAATTAATCTCTTATAGTAATGACAAACTCTTAAAGCTCTAATCCCGAAGAGCTACATAAGCTAAGCCTAAATAGATATCAAACTAGCACTGAGAGCAATTACTAGCATAATGTCCATATTTCCTAAAATCATAGACTAACTCAGGAACTCTAGGAAGGTGTGGAATACATGCTAACTTTGTCTAATCAACTAACCAAAATTGAGGGGTACTCATAGAACAAATGTCTCATTCATAAGACCATACAATATCTTGGACAAAATACTCATAGCACTCTACTAATGGAAGGCCTCTTGTTGTCACCTTCATAAGTACCAATATATTTTCTCTTCCTAGCCCACATATAATAAAATATCTGAAATAAGGGAAACCCAACTGCTATCAGATGCTCTAATAACAAACCGAGTGACAATGGTAGTCCCTTAACAAATCCATTCACCAAATTTGGCTCATAAGAATATAGCATAAAATATGCCAGGACCACTTAAGAAACCTAATCTTATTCTTAGAAATTGGTAAAGAACCCTGATAAACACCAACCAATCTAACTTTAGCTCGAGAATTATGCAAGAACTCGAATAGCATCCTTGAATATGAGAGACCTGTGACCTAAGTTAGATCCTGAATACTGAACCTGGAAGGGTTGAACTAGTTAAGAGCTCAACTAAAGCCTTAGCTTGCTCCCTAATCCATTGGTTGATGTTGAAGGTTTTTGATATCCATCTCCAAATCTGTAGTCTGATGCTCTACTAAAACTTTAGAAATCCACGTTGAAGTCTCATCCGCTTCTGTCGGCAACATCGTATCATCCTTCAGGGATAGAATAGATTCAAAGAATGTGTTCGACGTTTATAGCAATGTGGACCCATTAAAAGAAGTTATGAAGTGAATTTCCTAAAATGTCTTTATAGCCTCTATAAAATAGGTTACATATATCTCTGCATCAATCTGTAGGACTCTACTAAACACTTAGCTCTTACACTAATACACTAGTGAAACCTAGGCTCTAATACTAATTTGTCACTACCCAATTTCTCAGGTCATGACGGCGCCTACTGTAAGATATCAGCAGGCAATTCAATCTCGTAGTCTAGAATTGCTAGTAACGGACTACCCAAATATATATAGAAAAGAATGTAGAATAAAAAAAATAAGAGAGTCAAATACACAACAAAATCTCAAAACTTGGTGGTATCAATACGAGAGCATCTAATATAACAAGAGTACAAGAATAAAATACCACAGGAATTAACTGTTACAAATTATCTTTGAATACTACTTGAAGACTAATCTAGTACATAAAAGGGAGGTATGTAATACTCCGAATGTTAGGAGCTCACTCTAAGCCTCTGAAGCATGGTTGCTTCGCATGATGCACACATCAATGACGATAATCCTTATTATAATCTACAGGCTGCAAAAGTATAGTGTGAGTACCAAACATGTGGTACTTAGTAGGTAACTGCAAACTGAGCTCCAAAGATAAAGTAGATATATATAACATAAAAAAATGAAGAACTACGCCCAAGTGTCCAACAACCACTTAAAATAGATGATGAGATAATAAAAATAACCTATCCTATTTATTGCTAAGAGACTATCATAATAAGGCTAAGAATGAATCAAGGATGACCTATTCTATTCCAGCCATGATTAGAAATCTCAAAACTATATCATATATCCCTAGATAATATACGAATAAATGGCAAAAGAAGAATATATAACAATATACAAGGTTAATGAATGACTATACAATCTGAACAAATGAAGAGAGGGGTATGTAATAATACCATAGCTACATATAGCAAGCTTTACATATATATATATACACACACACATATAAATATGATGTCAACTCAAAGCATAACCTAGATCATTATATCTTTATTTTAAGGTCTCACAATTCTAGCAGGATTTAGTACTAACATGCTTAGGATTTTAATTCATATATCTAAATAGGAATTAATCATGCATAATCATGAACTCATAATATAGAAGACACTAGAATCATACCTCAAATCTTGATAATGAATTAATGACTAATCTGTCATAAGCCATCCATAATAATAATCATAACAATCATGATAATAATATCTTTGACAACACAAGTAATCGACTATTCTGGACAACCATATACCTTGTCGAGCCTATGTGTACCCCCACCACTCAATGCTCGGAAAGTTCTATCAGTATACAATAACACAAGGCAAAGTCATCACCCATATCTATGCAACCCTCCCATACAAACTGATAGTATAGGTATATACTAGTGATAGCTGATGCACACACAACTATGAATGCAACAAAATCCATAATATCATAACACCAATTGCAGGACCATCACTATTATAACTATTATCATTATAATCATCATTATAATAATCATCCTAATCATAATCATTCTCCGGCCTTATCAGGTACGAATATATTGTTTCCATACCTAGGGCTAGCCGAACATGAACCAGTAGTTGTACATGTAGACACATTAATATAATTATCCTTTGGACTTTCCATGTATTGTATCATCATCACAACATCCTCTGTCTATGTCGGGTGTAAATAAATCATCATAATATCCTCAAGCCTAGTAAGGTATATAAGCATATCATCAAAATTATCAATATATTCATATATAATAGCTGCACAAACTCAAGTCGTGGCTAAAAGAGTATAAATCCATAAATATATTTCCCAAAGTAAACTTCAGGACTAAATCATTATGAAAGTGTAGAAAGGGTTAGATTTCCTCACGACCGGAGTAGATAATAGTGTAAATTCATGGAACAAAAACTGTCTTGGTCACTTTTTAAAACTTTGTTGTTAGCCTCTTTTATATGTAAGTTATCTACTAAGGTAGGCAGTTATTATTGTGAGAAAATCTATTTTTTAGATGAAAGTGGGTTTTAACTCTTATTTAGGAAGAATAGTAAAATTTCATAATTTAGCTAGAATCACGTTGTTTACAGATAAAATTATCATGAATGAACGGAATCTATGCATTCATTCACCAATATCCAAATCAATAAAACCATAAGCATCATACTATGTTTTTCTTGATCCCATACCGGAGAGATGTGTATATAAAAATTATTTATATTCACAACTACAATTATATCCTTAACAAAGATAAATACTTCACAAATATCAAACCCATATCATAACACGACCTTTGGCCTAATAATGTATTTGTAATAATTACTACATAATAATTATGGCCTTAATCCTACATACATATCAAAATTTCATATCAATAATCATGTACATAAATCATCTCATATCTTTAAGCCATATTGTATTCATGAGGCATAACATCTATATAAGTTATAAAGCATATCTATATGTAATTAACATATAAGAGGCATCTCACTTCTAGGAGATATATATTAGCTATGAAGATTATGATCTCTATAGGCCAATTATCATATCTAAGGGGAATAACACATCGAAAGGCCCAATATCACATCTAAGAGGAAATAACGTCTCTAAAGGCTCACTATCACATCTAAAAGGAAATAGCATCTCTAAAGGCCCAATATATTATCTAAAAGGAAATAGCATCTCTAAAGGCCCAATATATTATCTAAATAGAAATAACATCTCAAAAGGCCCAAATAATGTCTAAGGAGAAATAACATCTCCAATGGCCCAATAACACCGCCATAAGGAATATCATGGCCATAAGCCAAAGTCATCATAATTTACCAAGTTGCAAAGTAAACTTACCCTAAGGGCTAAATAGTCTCAACTAGGCCTAGCATCAATAACTAAGTTCACAAGGGCTAACACAAGTCTTGGCCTAAGTGGGTCGGACGATCCCACTTTTAATCCTCAATTTCCATATTTTGGCAATCTATGACCCAAACTAGGCTAAGGTATATAGTTGAGCTTCTAGATATCAAGTAAGCTTCTAGATGTCAAGTAAGCCGTAACCAATCCTAAGATAAGAACTAAGTCTAAAAACATAGGAATTTAAGCCAACTCTACTAAAATTACAAATTCAAGATCACTAGACTAGCCTAACTACGGTTATTCATACTACCCATGATTCCTACACTTAATCCATATCCCAAACCTAGAATCCTATCATATCAATGCTACAAATTAGTCCAATATAGGGAGGAGGAAATAGAGTCACCTTATGGGACTAAAACCCTCATCTAATCCTTAACACTAAGTCATTCTTCCCATAATCTATCTTAACATTCACATTCACACATAATATATATCATACATCATCTTACGAAGAAGAGCAAATAGAAGCCTACCTCAAATCTGAACTGCAAATCCTTACATCATTCATTAAATGCCCATCTTCACTTTATAATACAAAAATATCACTACACTATTAGAATCGTAATCTCCTCATGAATATGAGAATAACAATACCCATATAAACCTTGTTCTTAGGGTCCAATAATGACACCAAAAACCCCAAGTAGGTCGCAATTATGGAAAATATATTTTTGAGGTCAACCCAACATAATATGAAGCTCATGGAATAAAAACCCAAAAAAGGGGTGAAAACTAAACAAACTGGAGGCTAAAATTAAGCCCTAAGTGAGTTGGTATTGTGCATCAAAAACTAAGAAAATTTGCCAATAACTTGATAAAATCTTACCTTAAATCAAATGATAATCATGATAATAAATGCTTCTCAAGCTCCTAAGTCAACCAAAAGACTTAATTTTGAGTTATCATACCCTTTTGGGGTTTTAGGCTCTCAATAATGAAGAAGAAATGACCAAAATATGGTTAGAGGGGTTATTTTAAACCCATACCAGGTATAGAGATATTGCTATCATTGTCCAACGATAGCAATCGCACTAGGGAGATCACAATACCCCTTGTGCAATCATTGTATCTCCCTTGTGGACCATATATCAGCAAAGTCAACAACTTTTTTTGACCCTCGAAACTTATTCAGAACCCTATGAACATGACCCAATAGTGAAATTTGTGTGTAAACCATGTTTCAGATCCAATAAAATCATCTAAATTTTTACCTAAGTTCCTTTCAGTGAAAAGTGGGGTCCACACCTATAGTTTTATTTTTCATAAAATTTTCTAAATAGCCCAAAATAGTCTAGAAACCTTAGGACCTAAACAAAGCGTCCCCTAGCCTAAAATCTATGTTTCGGGTGCTATAGAGAAGTCAAATTTTCCATCCAAGTTTATTTTAACAAAATATGGATCCCACAGTTATATTACCAATTTTCTAATTTTCCAACTAATAGGTTGAAATGAGCTTGGGTTCGTCGGGACCCAAACCAAGGGTCTACCTCGCCTAAAATCAATATTTTGGAGTTACTTGAATAGAATGAATTTAACTTTGAGATTGTTTACTAAATTTCTTGCCCGATGACCATTTGGAACCAGCGAAGACTTCTAACTAAGGAATTGGATCTAGACTCCAAACAAACTACTCGATAAATAAACTATCAGTCCCATCAAGTCATGCATAATTTGGGGCAGCTATGGAGAATCTCTAATGACAAAAATAAGCAAAAATATTAAAAATAGCAGGAAGGTTCATTATGCATACTCACAAAGTTCCCATATAGTCAATTCCCTATACATCAAACGACTCAAGCTATAGAATAGTAGTCATTAGAAGGTCTTGCTTTTGTGAGATATTTCCTTTCCTTTATTATTTGTCATATGCCTTGGCATAGTCATGTGCATCTTTATAAATGGTGTGCGAATAAATTCCATATTGAAAGATCTTGTGTGCAGTGTGTGCAACACTATGATGACCCCCAACTAGAGACGAAGACATGCCTCTAAGATACTCATTATCTCAACTTCAGGAATACATCTTTGCACCACTCAATGGAAAAACTTTAGAATAACTATGGTTTACTATGGAAGAAATTTCTCACATTATGCATGAAATTTTTACGCTGCTGAAATAATAGATCCTCCGGAACCACATTAATCACTAAATAATTAGAAAAGCATGCAAATCACAAAATCAAATCTTGTGATGCGACTAACACTTGCTCCTCTAATAAAGTATTATCGATTTCAAGCTCAATTTTTAGTTTCAGCATTATGTCATCTTCAAGGCACTATAAGTGGTCAACCACTTGACTCTCAGTCCTTCTTTAGTCCTTGAACTCAAAGTCAAACTTCTGCAACAAAAGTACCCAGTAGATCAACCTTGGCTTTATATCTTTCTTTACCATAAGGTACCTAAGAGTTGTGCGGTCACTATGAACAAAAAATTTTGTGCTAAGAAAAAAAGATTGAATATGGCCTAGGAAAACACCTAGCTCAATACTATTAACATCATAGATAACCTTGAATAGCATAGACCAATCAAGTGATAGAATGATAGGGGTTGAAATCAAGTTTTGTTTCAAGCAATCAAACGCTAATAGACATACATCATCAAACATAAATTTAACTTACTTCTCTAATAACTTACACAAAGGATTAGCAATTTTAGAGAAGTCCTTTATGAATCTTTAATAAGAACCTACAAGCCACAAAAGGCTATGAATACCCTTCACATAGATTGTTGCAGGCAACTTTTTAATTACCTTAATCTTTGTCTTGTCAACTTCAGTCCCTTTTTTCAAAATCTTGTGACCAAGCACTATTCTTTATTTAACAATGAAGTGACACTTCTCCCAATTCATTACAAAATTTTACACCTTACATCTCCTTAAAATATTAGCTAGATGAGCTTGGCAATTTTAAAATAAATCACTTACAGCTGACTGATCATCCATAAATACCTCAACAGTGTCTGCCACCATGTAAAAAAAGATAAACACCAAGCAATATTAAATAGTTGTGGGTGAAGTACACAAACCAAAAGGTATCCTCTTGAATGCAAAAGTATCGTATGGATAAGTAAAAGTAATTTTCTCTTGGTATTTAGAAGCAATAAAAATCTAATTGTAACCCAAATATCAACTAATAACATAATATCATCCCCTACCAGTAAGACTCTAATACCCAATCCATGAAAGGCATAGGAAAGTGATCTTTCTCAGTCTAATATTTTAACTTTCTAATGTCCATGAATACACATGAACCCGTAATTGGCCTCACAGGAATTACCTCAATTTTCCCATTTGAAATAATAGTGAGTCCATCCTTCTTTAACATATATTAGATCAGGCTTATCCACTTGCTATCAAAAATTGGATAAACCATACTTGCATCTAACCACTTGATGATTTGTTTCTTTACTACATATTACATAGGAAAATTCAATCCTCTTTGATGCTCAACATTGGGCACACAACATATCTCAAGTTGATTTTGTTTGTGCAAAGTCCAAGAGGAATTCAAATTATATAGCAATAGACGATCAAATGGCTATTTTAGATATCTTAAAAATAGAAATCAAACCTTCAACTTTCATATCTACCAAAATAGTTACAATAGTAATCGTAAGATATTGTTGGCTCCTTAAAATGCATAAAAAATATGAGATAGAAGAGCTTTGAGCTCTAATACTGGAGGCTCCTTAATAAATGGCCAAGATCGTAGGGTTACTTTGTCCTATAAATGAAGATCTAAATGTTTTGGTGCATAACTATATTAACCTTTACCTTCAAGTGTGCATCTTATCATAGCCGTTAATATCATCATACAAGGTCCTTAACTTTAAGCCTCACTTTAGTCAGAGCTACAAAATCATCCTGATAGACTATATCAATAATAGATATCACACACATATCTTTTAACTATTTTATGGACTAGAATACATTGAAGTTAACCTAGTTGTTATTCAACTAAAACATTATATACCCAGTGTCGAGGAATGGACTTTTAAAATTAATGGGCACCTAAAATTTAACCTCAGAATCAAGAATCACAAAATTAGCTGGAAAGATAAAGGATGGAACCTTTACCAAAACATCACATAAGATCCCCACTATTTTCTTTATAGTACATTCTACCATGAGAAGTCTCATCAAAGTCCTGTAAGGTAATCCCAACCCAGACTCACACTGACTGTAAAATGCTAGCTACATAAAGGTAATACATGCACTCAAATCATACAAAGCTTTGAAAAATCCTAAACTTGCATGGAATTTTAAATACTCCTGGTTCTTCCTTCTTTTAAACTAACTATCTAGAGGCTATTAGATTATGATGAGGTATATTGTAAATGGGCTCAAAGCTTATCATCCATTAGTTATTCACTAAATCCTAAATAAAATTTATGTAACTAATGATTTGTTCAAGTTCCTTAACTAGAGGGATAATCACCGTCACCTCTTTCAATATAAAAATGAACTATTTTCACATTCCCTTTTTGGCCTTCTTTTTAAATTTTTATGGAAAAACAAGAAGAGGTCATAGAATGGGAGACAACACTTATAAGACTTGTAAAATAGGAGGAGGAAGTCTTAGCTTGATTCATCTCTTAGTTGCATGCTTAAGGGCTTAAGGCTTGAAATTTTCACTAAGTGTTAGGGGACTTCATTATTTTTAAGACCCCTAAACATTGAGGATTTTCATTTTGGTATTCCTGACCCCAAGACGTTAGTTTTGAAGTTAATTCATATTCAGGGATTTAAGAAGTACCTCTCGGGGGAGTTTCAGAATTTTTAGACAAGGTTTGGGTCATATTTAGATCATGAATCTAGAAAGTCACCACGATAGGACCGCGTCACGGTGACAATCCCTTTGGCACGTACATCACATTATAGTGAAGATATTTTCATCTACTTCTTGATTTATAATTTGAATGCATATGTCATAATATTTATCATAGTGTATTAAGTGCTTATGAGGTGAAACATATTCATAGAAATTGCTTAGAACAAACTTGATCTAAGAGCCTTTGATTTATCCAAAGTTTGGTATTCGATTCTACAATGATCAACTTTGAATATGTATCAATTTTGATATACATGACATTTTACTTCACAATAACCATTAAATTTTAGATAATTGAATTATCCTTCCAATGATACCAATTTTGTTTTAATCTAACACCCGAGCAAAACGTTATGATCTTTTTCGTTAAAACCAGTAAGCCACAGTGATTAGACCATGTCACGATGAGCTTTTAATCCACATTTCAGTTATGAATTTTTGTTTTACACGATTTAGGGGCAATTGGGTCTTTTCCCACCTCAACCCAATTGTTCATAACATGATTTGGGCACTAGTTAGGGCATTATTTTGCCCATCTTCTCGAATTTTCCTCACAAGAAAACCCTCCTCATCCCTCAAGATTATCAATTCAATTACTTTCACTTCCAGGAAACTAAGAATTCAAGTTCCCCAAATTTATGAACCTTTATGAAATCATCAAGATTGGTGTTTCTCTTTCAAGTTAAAAGCTTAAGGTTTGTGGGAGTTCATCCTTAGGTTCTCTTTCACCCGTGAAGCTCGAAAACTCTTTTCTTTCAATTTAAGAATGAATCTTCTATGATTACGATAGTTTGTATGTTTAAGAAATACTAAATTTCATGTTTTCATGGTAATTTAAATGCAATTAATCCTATGTATGATTCAATGCAAGATTTGATTTTCTCATGCTATGAATTTATGTTTCCCATGTCCTATTACAAGTGAATTTCATGTTAAATCCCTAATATATGATTTTAGTCATGTAATCATGCTATCTCTTAATGTTTAAAAGTAACCCCATATTAATGTCTTGATATCCATGTGTTTGATGGAATGCCTAAGTTATGGATTTTGACCAATGATTCCCATACTGAAGTTTTCAGTATTGATATTGTGCTTTATGATCATTCAGGGCTGGGGGGTTATGAACACCCGATAGTAATATGTTTTTACATATTTCTAGTTTCCAGTTTTTAAGTAACAAGTTATTCAGACCATGGTTTCAATACCATTTCATACCACTATGATCATGTTGAGCATTACCAGATTAAATTTTAATAATTACCTCAGAATCTGTATCCACTGTTATTTTTAGAATACCATGACCTAAGATTATTAGTTATTAGTTATTAGTGTATATACTAGTTAGCCTTTCAGTGTCATTCAGTTGGGAGTAGGATTTAGCACTGAGCAAACCCAGGGATGGGGGCTCATTTGTCTGTAGAGGCTTTGACCTTTAAGATTTAGCACTTAGCAAACCCTGGACACGTCATTAAATTTTTTGTAAAATTTCCTAAGTTGGGCCCTTGGCACGACATGGCACTATCACGTCGTGTCACTGCAAATTAAAAATTAGAAAACTGTACGACGGCGCGACGCAGAGCTATCTCATTGCCACCTTGTCTTTGACCTGGAAGATTGGCACGACGTGCCAGTATCATGGAGCAACATTGAAAATTGACAATTACTATTTGAGCTACCTCCGCAATGCATTGAAGGCTCAGATCAAACACTGTCTCACTAAAAAGGCTCAAACTCTTTACCCCGGTGTTGGATTTATGAGAATTATATATCAATGGAAAGCTTATTCAATTTCCTACGTGATAGAAAGTGAAAATTATGGAAATACTACGTATATATGAATGAATGTTTATTTCTAAGAAAGTTCTAACATCCTTGAGATTATTTTTGACCTAAGAAAAAGTATGGGTATTACAATATCTCCCCTTTAAGGACATTCTCCTCGAATGAGACTGACTGAGAGGGAAAACAATGAGGTGAACATGAATAACTGGAAAATGATCTCATGATGGACGTGACTGACAAGCTGAACATAACATACTGAATATGAATATCTGATGCATACATAACTAATTCATAAATGCATAACTGAAAGTTCTGAAGAATTAAGTTTTCTCACAATGATAATGCATGTCTGATATATAACTATATAACTGATCTAATACATTAATGCATATGCAGTGGTATTTAATACCAAGCATATAATGGGAACATAAGCATGAGATTGAATAGTAAGTTAGTGATGCACACTAATCATGAAACTGAGTAAGCTTAAGAAGAGAACTATTACCTTGAGCTTGATATGAGTTGACGGGGAAGAGGTGAGGATACTTGCTACGCATATCTTCTTCTGCTTACGAAGTAGCTCCCTCGACGGACTGATTTCGTCAAAGAACTTTAACTAGAGGGACTTCTTTGTTCCTCAATCTATGAGTATGATAGTCTAGGATTTCAATTGAAATATCTTCATAAGAGAGGTTGTTCTGAACATCAATGCTCTGAATAGGGACTACTACTGATGGGTCAACTATGCACTTCTTGAGCAAAGAGACATAAAAGACTGGATGAACTGAGGCTAGATATGAAGGTAATTTGAGCTCTAAATCTACCTTCCCAAAATGACTGAGAATCTTGAAGGGACCGATATATTGAGGAATTAGTTTTCCCTTCTTGCCGAATATCTTCACTCCCTTCATAGAAGAGATCTTGAGGTAGACAAAGTCACCAATCTCAAACTCAAGATCTTTTCTACGAATATCTGTATAAGAGTTCTGTCGGCTCTGAGCAGCCCAGAGTCTTTCTCTAATTAACTGAACATTCTCTAAGGCGTCGAATACTAAGTTAGAACCTATGACTGAGGCCTCACGAACTTCGAACCAACCGATTAGAGATCTATATCTCTTACGATAGATATCTTCGAATGGAGCCATCTGAATACTGGAATGATAGCTATTGTTGTATGTAAACTCAATCAAAGGCAAGTGGTCATCCCAACTACCTTTGAAATCAATTGCACATGCCCTTAGCATATCTTCTAGAGTTTGAATGGTCCTTTCTACTTGTCCATCTGTCTGAGGATGAAAGGATGTACTGAGATAAAATTGGGTACTAAGACCCTTTTGGAATGCTTTCCAGAAAGAGAGGTAAACTGGATACCTTTGTTTGAGATAATACACAACAGAACATCATGCAATTTGACTAGCTCCCTAATGTAGATGTTGGCATAATCCTCGACTGAATAAGAGGTATGAATTGGAAGGAAAAGAGCTGGTTTGGTTACTCTATCTATAATGACCTAGACTAAATAATGTTGATGAAGAGTTTGAGGCAAACTTGTCACGAAGTCCATGTTCACAACTTCCCACTTCCAAGTAGGAATACTGAACTCGTGCATAGGACCACTAGGCTTCTGATGCTCTATCTTAACTTGCTGACATGTAGAGCACTTAGTGTCAAATTTTTCAATATCTCTTTTCATCCTTCTCCACCAATAAATCTCCCGCAAGTTGCAGTACATCTTTGTGGCCCCTGGAGGAATAGAGTAGCGCGCACCATGCATTTCTATATGAATTCGCTACCTTATGTCATCTATGCTTAGAATACAAAGATAACCCTAACAACGAAGGACATCATCTCCCCCTTGGGAGAAAACCTCTATTTTCTAATTCTAAACTGACACTTTTAGCTTGACAAGGCTAGGCTCCTTATTTTGCTTTTCTTTCATCTCAGAACCTAGAGATGATTCTGAACTACTCTGAACACATGTACCGCCCTCTGAAAGGTCGACTAAGCGAACGCCTAGTCTAGCAAGCTGGTGGACTTCTTATGC
Source organism: Capsicum annuum (assembly GCF_002878395.1). Classification (NCBI taxonomy): domain Eukaryota; kingdom Viridiplantae; phylum Streptophyta; class Magnoliopsida; order Solanales; family Solanaceae; genus Capsicum; species Capsicum annuum. Next base: position 96,233,576 of record NC_061115.1, read on the forward strand.
TAACTTCTTCTTACTATCATCAACATGAGAAATACTACCTATGGATAGTCTACTAAGAGCGTTGACCATTACATTGGCCTTGCCCGAATGATAGAGGACACTCATGTCAAATCATTTAAGAGCTCTAACCACCTTCTCTGACAAAGATTGAGATCTCTTAGATAAAAGACATACTAAAGGCTCTTATGATCTGAGAAGACATCCACATGAACTCCATAGATATAATGCCTCCAAATCTTTAAGGCAAATACTATGGCTGCTAACTCAAGGTCATGAGTAGTATAATTCTTCTCATGGGGTTTAACCTGTCTAGAGGCGTAGGCTATGACCTTGCCATGCTGTATGAGGACATAACCTAAACCCACTCTAGATGCATCACAATAAAATACAAGACCAATTTGCACTAACTGAATATGGCGAATAACTGATGATTTCTTAGAGTATGGAGTACTACTCTAAGATGGTCTGCATAGTCGTGCTTAGTGCCAGAATAGACCAAAATATCATCTATGAAGACTATGATGAACATGCCCAAGTAATACTTGAAAACACGGTTCATCATGTCAATGAAAGCAGTTTTGGCATTGGTAAGACCAAATGGCATGACTAGAAATTCGAAGTGACCATACCGCGTACAAAAAGTTGTCCTTAAGATGTCATATTCTCTAACTTAGAGATGATGATAGCCATATATGAGGTCTATCTTAGAGATATAACTGGTACCCTAAAGTTGGTAAAACAAGCCATCGATTCTGGGAAGAGGATACTTGTTCTTAATCGTGACTTTATTGTGTTTACGGTAATCTATATACATTCAGAGTGAACCATCTTTCTTGCACATGAAAAAGACTGTTTTGCCCATGGGAAAATACTAGTTCTAATGAATCCCTTATATAAGAGACCCTTCAACTGTTCTTTTAGTTCTTTGAGTTCTGTTGGTTCCATTTTGTATGGAGGAATAGAAATAAGCTGAGTGTTTGAAAAAAGATCGATACCAAAGTCTTTTTCCCTTTTGGGAGAAATTTTTGAAAGATCTTCAGGAAAGAAATCTAAATATTCATTTACTATTGGGACTGATTCAGGACTGAGAGCCTCATAACTGGAATCTCTAACATGAATTAGATGATAAACACATCCCTTAAATATCAATTTCCATGCCCGAAGGTAGGAAACAAGCTGACTACTGGAAGCAAATACACTACCCTTCCACTATAGGACGGATTCATTTAGGAATTGAAACTGAACTATTCTATTTCTAAAGTCGATTATGGCATAGCAGGAATGAATCCAATCCAGGCCGAGAATGACATCAAAATCATTCATCTCTCTTTTGACTAAGTCTTCTAAAGTGACTTTCTAAAATATCATAACCAGGCAGTTCCTGTATACCCATCGGGCTATGATGGTTTTACCCACTAGGGTAGAGATTGTGAAGGGATCTGCTAGAATTTCGGGATTGATTCTGAGATCAAGTGACATATAAAGAGTAGCAAAAGAAAAGGAATCTCCTGGATCTAGCAAAGCATAAACATACACATGAAAGATCTTTAACATACCAGTAGCTACGTAAGTAGAATTTTCTTGATCGTGTCGAGTCTGAAGAGCATAGAGACGATTTGGGCGTTGCTTGCTTCTAGCACTGGAAGTGGTACCTTGCTGATTTGCATAACTGGACTGAGCTAAAGAGATTCTGTTGACCCTAAGGACCTGGATGAGAACATTCTCCAACTCTATGGCCTGGCTTGCCACAACTAAAACAAATGCCACTACCTGCTCTACACATACCCTGATAGTGCTTATCGCAAGTCTAACAAAAAGGATAGGTGTAGGAACTACTAACACTGCCCTGGGTCTTAGATTTTGGCATTCTATCTTTGTTACCCTTTCTGAACTTAGGAACTAGAGCACTGGCTATAGAGGGACCTAGAATTGATTACTTAGGACAACACTGAGAACAGTTTCCTATTTCTGATTTAGGTTGACCAAAGTTAAAACTACCTATCTTCGCTCTCTTATTCTTCTTCTCTCTTAGCTTAATCTTCTGCTCCTCTATCTGTTGAGAATGAGTCATAAGCCTAGCTAAGGTTACATCACTATTTAGCATAGAAGATCTGCACTCATTAACCATGCTGTTGTTCACTACCAAAGTGAACTTACTCATCTTGGATCTACTATCTGCAACCACATGAGGGGCATACCTGGCTAAGTAAGTGAACTTAAAAGAATACTCTATCACTATCATATTACCCTACCTGAGGTTGATGAACTCTAGCACCTTGGCTAATCTAAGCTCTTGGGGAAAGAACCTATCTAAGAATGTAGTTACAAACTCTTCCCACTCTATAAGACTTACATCGTCTGATCTTTTGGTCTTCAATTATTTGAACCAACCATGAGCCACATCCTACACTTGGTATGTAGCTAGCTTAGCACGTTCAACAGTAGTCACCCCCATGGCTTATGTCACTTTCTAAACTTGATCTAAGAATTCCTAAGGGTCTTCATCTATGTTAAACTCGAGGAAATACATAGGATTCATTTAGGTGAAGTCACAAATCATAGCTGCAGCTGAATTGGCCACTGGGTTGGCTGGAATGACTGCTAACTATTCATTATGAGTAGTGATTGATTAAGAAAGAGTGGTAAATGTGGTCATGAACTCCGTATGAGAAAAATGATTGCCTAAAGATTCTTCGGGCTGAGGGGCTGACTGATTTCTTCTCTTAGGAGGCATGTTCTAAAATAAAGAGAAGAAGCAGATTACACTAAGAGACTAACTTGTGATTATGCTCATAGGTACGACATGAATAATAAAAGAAGGGAAAATGTTCTTATATATCTCATATCCTATTGCACATAACTCTACTAGATGCGGCTTTCAAACTTCCTAAGACTCTACTAAACCTAGCTTTGATACAAAGTTTGTAACGACCTGATTTGCTGAACTAGAATGCTACACGGTGCTCATGAGCTCAAAAGACCACAAGCTAACCCATGGCTGATATATGTACCTATATACTGCATAAGATAACATAATAATGCGGAAACATATACTAAAAATCCATAAGGTTCGATCATGAACATAACTATATAATGTAACATCTGTGTGGGGTAATAGCTTACACAAAATAAAACTGATGTCTAAAACATGATAGCCTATAACTCATCTGCATCTAGTCTGAAAGCCTCTACTGTCTGAAGAATCTGATTAAGGAGTTGATGGTACATGCCCCAACTAACTCCAACTAATAAGCTAATCAATGGGATAATAGAAAATCATTATGTCCTCGAAGAATGAGGACTCACTTCTATTCTGACTACTGAATCTAGAATCTAGTGCCAATCTGGAGCTCGTGTCTCTAACCCTATGGTGTAACATAAAAAGAAAGCACCCTAGCACGAATGCATCAGTACATATGTCCCGAGTATACATGTAAAGTAGGCTAAATGCAAGGGTTTACATACATGCTAATGCTAACTGACTATCTAATATGAATGTCAGAATGCATATATATTTATGTAACTGTAACTGACAATATGATATCGTGATTACTAAATTTGAATATTGATCACATAACATGACTTATAACATGAATGAATGCATCTGAGTATAATTGATAACATGGGTGACTGTAGCTGACAGTCCTAAATCTGATGGAACTATCTGAGTTCCGTACTGTATCTGAGTTGACTGTGTCTGAAAGTCCTGAAATTTGAAGAACTATCTAAGTTCTATTACTGAGATTGATTAACTGTATCTAACGGTCCTAATTTTGTAACATAAAACTATCAAAAGCAGTATTTAATTGACATGGCCCAAATATGCTATAATATCTAAGCTGGGGTCCAATCTATGCCCTAATTGGAAGGGTGTCAATATCACACCACTAGTAAGGACAATATATGAGTAACCCTCATATAATAGGTAACTCTAGTAAGAACGGTGGGAACCCTCGCATAACAGGTTAATAAACCTCATATAGCAACCTACGATGTCTCAACCTATGCTTGCTACATAGTTTTGGAATGTAAGTATTGCTTCTCGGAATCATACCCTCATATAATAGCTGAGTACCCATTTTTGGGTTCACTCGGTGCTAATTCTTACTCCCATCTGAATAGAAGCTAAACATGATTTACTAAACTAAAATGAGAATGGATTTAGTTACTAAATTTTCGTGACTAACGGAATACTACTGATATCTAAAAACTAGCTGAGTCATGGGATCATAGAGATTTTTCCTAAGTCATAAGACTATGAATTCTATGATTTCATGGCCTGACTAAGAGTATCGTGAAAAACATGACATGGCTCTTGGCACACAACTAATATTTTAGGGACAAGTACCCCTAGGACTCGATGGAAGGAAACTGACATGACTTGATATTCTAAAATACATAAACATCACCACAATACGTTTATTGAAGCATTTCATCAAACGTCTAATAGGAATAAAATTGTATATACATGGGGATGTTTATGATATCATGCTAGTTAGACAAATTTCTTTTATCTAAGAATTTAATCAAACATATTGTAGGTATAGTATATGTAAAGAACATTATATAACAATTAAACATCATGCTTCAATTCCAATTCCATCGTACAAGGTTTTAGTCATGAGATTTCATAAATCTTTATCTATACTAATCAACCCATATGGAATTTATCATCAAATCATTGAATAGAAATAAATTCCTCATTTATCAACATGAGAGAGAACATACAAGGCATGAAAACATGAATAAAATCCATAACTTGTAGTTAAAAAGGATTCTTAGACTTCCTGGATGAAACGAGTCCATGAATGAACACTATACATACCTTAGTATGTGATTTTATGAAGATTAATAGTGAAACCTTCCTGAATGTGAATCCCCAATAGAAACCATAAATTGTTCTTGAGATAAACTAATATGTTTTGGGTGAAAAGTGGATGAATCGCGTGTTAAAGGGAATATATAGGGGTAGGAAGTTGACCCTTTTAACCCTGGACATATCATTAAATTTTTAGTAAAATTTCCTAAGTTGGGCCCTTGGAACGACGCGGCACTATCGAGCCGTGTCACTAGAAATTGACAATTGATAAAATGAACGGTGGTGTGACGCAGAGCTATCACATTTCCACCTTGTCTATGACCTGGATGTTTGTTGTGATGTGCCAGTATCATGGTGTAACACTGGACATTGACAATTCGCCCAGTTGTCGGATTTGGGCGAATTATATATTGATGAAAATCTTATTCAATTTCCTAAGGGCAAGGAAATCAATTCAATTTACTAAGGGCAAGGAAATCAAGGTCAAAACTATTATAATGATAGATATAGAGATATGAATAAAGATAGAGATGACAATTAGTGATGTAAGGATGACTATAAGGAGAATAGTGACAAATATATTCCACTAAGAAGCTGAGATACAGAGTCTAGAGTTAAGAATCGCTTTTCTAAGCTAGTAAAGGGACAAGAAAGTCAAGAAAACTCTCTTTAGGATATCAAAGAAGATCTATTGAGACTCAATAGAAAAGTTGAATCATATGCAACAGCAATACGATAGTTGGAGAAATAGTTTGGGCATATGTCATCCATAGTGAATCAGAGACGTCCTAGCACTGTTTTAAGAAACACAGTGGCAAATCCCAAAAATAATAGTAAATGTCATGCCATTTCTACTTGAAGTGGTAAGGGTATTACAGATCCTCCTATACCTATTATTGATGAGCAAAAAACAGAGTAAGGATAAGGTAGTTGATGTTGGGAGCAGTAGCAAGTTGAATGATGGAGAAGATAAGTCTATAGAGCCTATACTGAAACCCATTCAAAGACTATGTCCTCACTATATGCAAAGACTGAAAAAGAAAAAAGAAGAAAACAGCAGTTAGTTAGTTATGATCCAATTGACAATGTCCATCATTATAGTACTATAGCTACTAGACCATTGGTAGAGAAGAAGGAGGATCCTAGTGCAGTCACTATACCTTGAACCATTAGATCTTTCCATTTTGCAGGATTATTGTGTGATTGGGTGATATTATCAACCTCATACCATTTGTAGTATCAAGCAGTTGAGGTTGGATACTCTAAAACCCACCACCATGAAGGTAGTCGTGGCTGATAGAAGTGTGAAGAAGCAGTTGATATTCTTTATGATGCCGTAGTAAAAGTAGCTTCTTTTATTTTTCTTGCTAACTTTGTTGTGTTAGATTATGAAGTGAACTTTTAAGTAACAATTATTATTGGCAGATCTTCTATGGCTACAGGTAGAAATTATATTGATCTGAAGCTTGGATATCTGATATTGAGATTTAATGACGAATGATGATATTCCAAATATGAAAATCCATAATTCAACTTAATGAGTTGAGGGTGATATCGGCGATTAATATGTATGATGAAGAGGCAGATTCATTTCATGATGTTGATGCAGTAACTTTAAAGGATGATAGTTATGATGCTGTTATTCCAATTGAATAAAGACTAGGTGTTGAGGCACTTGCAACTGTGATCATGAATTTTCACTCTGGTGGCATAGAAGAATACAAGGAGCTTATTGGAAAAGTGTATGGTAATGGTTACAATTTTGAACCAAAGAAGCTTGATATTGATTTAAAGAATAGATCATCTCCACCAACTCGCCAATCCATTAAGGAACCACCGGTGTTAGAATTAAATGCCATCCTATCTCACTTTCAATATGCATTTTTAGGGGCCAACAACACTTTGCTTGTCATTATTACAGCTGACCTGAGATAGTCAGAAATACAAACATTGTTGTTAGTTTTGCAGAATTTCAAAAGGGCCATTAGATGGTCTATTGTAGATATTGTGGGTATTCTACCTGGTTTATGTATTCACAAAATTCAGCTTGAGCCAAATTGTGTTCCATCAATGAAACATCAACGATTAATTAATCCTCCAATGAATGAGGTGATAAATAAATAACTAATCAAGTTGTTAGATACTGGTGTGGTGTTCCCCATTGTTGATAGTAAGTAGGTTAGCCCGATTCAATGTATTTTAAAGAATGGTGGAATAACTGTTGAGCCTACTGAGAATAATGAATTACTGCCTAAAAGGCTGGTAACTGGATAAAGAGTGTGCATGGATTATAGAATGATAAATGCATGGACTCAGAAGCACCATTTTCCAATGCCATTCATTGATCAGATACTAGACAGGTTAGCAGACAGAGGGTGGTACTATTTTCTTAATGGGTACTAGGGTTTAACTAGATTAGTATAGCATTACATGACCAAGAGGAGACTACTTTTACATATCCTTATGATACCTTTGCATTCAAATAAATGACATTTGGTTTATACAATGTGCCAGGCACATTTTAGAGATGTTTGATCTCCATTTTCTCTGGTATAGTGGAAGATGCCATTGAAGCTTTTACGGATGATTTTTTATTGGTGGGCAAATCATTTGATGATTATCTCATGCTCTAAAAAGATGTGAAGGATGCAACTAGGTGCTCAATTGGAAGAAGTGCCATTTAATCGTTAAAGAAGGAATTATGCTTGGGTACAAGATTTTGAAGCGAAACATAGAGGTTGATCGACCAAAGATTGATGTGATTGAAAATTTACCTTAACAAATTTTTGTGAAGGGAATTAGAAGTTTTCTAGGAAATGTAAGCTGGTATAGAAGATTTAGTAAGCACTCCTCATAAATTGCAAGCCCATTTTGCAAGCTTCTTAAGAAGGAGGTCAAATTTAATTTTGATGATGCATGCATGAAGGCTCTTAAAATCCTTAAAGAGAAGTTGGTTACTGCTCCAATAATAATGTCTCCAGATTGGTCCTTACCTTTTGAGATCATGTATGATATTAGCAGTTTGGCCTTATGTACTTTACTAGGTCAACAAAAAGAAAAGATTATCCCATCTGCTATACTAGTAAGGAACTAATCATACTCAAAAGAACTATACCATGATAGAGCAAGAATAGTTGATAGTGGTTGCTGCCTCTGAAAAATTTAGCTCTTACTTGATTGGGACCTAGGTGATAGTACACACTAATAATGATGCATTTTGGTACTTAATGGGAAAGAATGATGTGAAACCTAGGTTGATTCTTTGGGTGCTGTTGTTGCAAGAGTTTGACTTTGAAGTGAAAGATAGAAAGTGCACAAAAAATCAAGTTGCAGTCCACTTATCTAGATTAGAGGAGGAAGCCATGAAGAAGGTTGCTACAGGAGTAAAGATTGATGACATTTTCCCAGATGAGCAGATATTAGCAGCTTCCCAAGATCTAATTCCATGGTTTGCAGATTTTGCAAATTACCTAGAAAATAATCAAATCCCAAAAGATCTTTTATAGCAGCAAAGACAAAAATTCATGCATGCGGTAAGAAAGTTTATTTGGGATGAACCTTATCTTTTCAAAATTTGTGCAGATAGAATCATTCATAGGTGCATATCTGAAGTGGAGATAATGATCATACTTGAGGTGTGTCATTCTCCAGTTGCGGGTCACTATGGAGGGGCCAATATAACCCATATATGCTATAATGTGGATACTATTGGCTGTCCATCTACAAAGATGTTCATGACTATGTTGTTTCTTGTGATTAATATCAATGACAAGGTACTAATATTAGAAGACATGAACTACCTATGACCCATATCATAGAATTGGAAGTGTTCGATGTGTGGGGCATAGATTTCTTGGGACCTTTTGTGAGTTCATGTGGAATGAAGTACATACTTCTAGCTATTGATTATGTTTCAAAATGGGTGGAAGCAATTGCACTTCCTAAAATTGAAGCAAGGAGTGTCACAATATTTTTGAGAAAGAATATATTTTCTTGATTTAGTATGCTATGTGCTATTATTAGTGATGAAGGGTCACATTTTTGCAATTATCTATTCAGGAGTCTACTTGAAAAATATGGAGTGGATGAAAAGGTGGAAACATCTTACCATCCGCAGACTAGTGGACAAGTTGAAGTGTCTAATAGAGAAATCTCATAAAAATTTGCAAAGTCTGTAAATGCCAATAGGACTGATTTCGCAAAAAAGTTAGATGAAGCTTTATGGGCTTACCATACAACTTACAAAAATCCTATAGGTGATTTACCCTATTAGCTTATGTATGGCAATGCTTGCCATTTACCAATTGAGCTTGAGCATAAAGTACTATACGCATTAAAGAAGCTGAATTTAGAGTGGAAGGATGCAACTAAGTCAAGGTTGAATAACAGCAATGAGTTAGATGAATTCCACCTCCAAGCATATGAACATTCAGTAATTTATAATGAGAAGATGAAGTTTTATCATAATCGGAAGATCGAGAAGAGGGTATTTGAGAAAGGTGACCAAGTACTACTATATAACTCTAGGCTTCTCTTGTTTCCTCGAGAGATGAGGTCTTGATGTCATAGCCCATTCACAATCTCAAAAGTCTATCCTTATGGTGCCTTAGAACTCCAGAAGGATGGTTCATAACCATTCAAAGTAAATGGTCACAGCGTAAAGCACTATATGGGAAATACAGAAGAGGTGAATGAAATAGTTGATATTTACTTTGATGAAGTCTAAGTAATCAAGATAATTTAATCATGCCATGATGTTAAATTCAAGCACTAAATGGGAGGCAACCTATAAGGCTAGTTGGTGAAATCTGAGTATCCAACTTAGCCATGTTGTGTCGCGATGTTTAATCAAGCGCTACGTGTGAGGTGACCCTTGTTTTGTACTTATTTCTTTTATATGGTAATTTATTTGTTCATCAGAGTCAAACTTTAAAAGTTGGAATTCTATGTTGCATCAGATATAGGACTTCTTATGACTCATACCCACCGGTATGGGACTGTAATAGGACTTATACCCACAACGAACATGAAAATTTAACAAATTCAAAGTTGTGGAATAGATACAGCTCAACTATATGAGGTGTATCAAGACCTTACGACTCATACATATTAATCGTACCCACCAAGCAAGAAATATAAATGAACAAAAGTTTTTGATCAGCTTACGAATGTTGGTCAAGAGCTGTAACCTAATGATATGAATCGTAAGGTGGTGTCATAAGCTGACCAATGAACACTGATCTAACACTAACTAGGATATGACTCGAGTATATGAGTCATATCTGATGGATACGACCAGCAACCACCACTTGTACCTAATCCAAAAGGGGTACATTGAACTTTAGCTTTTCATTTTTCTTTTCCTTTTTTTACTTAGTTACTAAACTTAGTGTATTTGCAAGAAATATTCCTCCAAAGACTGCTTCCTCATCCAAAACCATGGCCAAGAAGAGGAATAATCAATAAACTATGGACAGTAAGGAAACAAGCTTCTCTGAATTTGAAAGTATCAGGGAAGAATATACTAGGACCACATCAAAGAAAGGAAGGCACCAACTAAGGAAAGGGGGTAGAAAGTAGGTCCCTAGAATTCTGATTCACCATCAAAGTGTTAGAGGAGAAACGATGCAACTGTCTCTCATCCATACACTCCACAGCCTGTGCACAATGATGATTAGGACGATTATAATGAAGTTGAATCTAGTTTGGCAAAGAAGATTTTAGATAGGGGTTGGGGTCCCAAAGAAGAGGCCACTCTGATAGATAGACAAGACCCCCTAGTCATACTGGACCCTACTCTGGTGCCGATTATTGAATGATTGGGTTACCCCGGCATGAAAGTGATATTTAACACCGGGTTGTCTCAGCTACTAGGAGGGAAGATTAAGAAATTATTATACGAAGAGGGATGGATGACTACTATAGGTATGGTAGAATTGCTCAAGTTTAAATAATGATCCTAAAATTATGCTTTAGAATAGATGATAAAAACTCCATAACAGTAGAGTGAGTTCCTCATCTATGAGTTCTATGCCGCATATAATGGTGAGTTGATATGACAACATTCATAGGGCATGCTGTGGAAGGGAGTCAAACCTATTACCTCCCTTATGATAGTTGGAGTTCGGGTCGATATATCACTTAGAACTATTGGAAGATTTTTTGATTGTCCAACATATCAAGCCCCTACCAACACAATTTAAATGGAGTACAGAATCGCTGAAATGAGGAAGATCACTAACTAGACGTTGGGTATAGATGATAAATTGATAATGCTTCAGGGGATTGCAGAGTGTATAAGTTTGAATGTTGTGCATGCTACCTAGTTTGAGGGTGGTATTGGAGAGTCTCAGCAGATCAAGAAAGTTACCCTCAACTTTGAGGGTAAGGTTTGGTGGACTATAGCTCATCAAAGGCTAGGTCCAACTATAGGTGATAATGTACTAAGCTCGTTCTGAGCTGCGATGATAGAATGTTTTATGCTTGGGTATGAATTTAATATTTGTGAGTTCTTAGCCTGAGAGCTGAGAGACAGAACTATTACAGAGCAGAAGCTGTTGGTAACCTACCCTTCCATGATCATGCAAATATGTTTAGCTATAGGAGTACTGGAGATCTCAGGAATTTATGACATAAGAGAAAACTGTCGGACTTTTGATATTCAACTAATTTGTGATGTGTCTAATCCATTGGTCAGTCTTATGAGGCAAGAAGTGGCTACTATGGTAGAGCTATTACCCCAAGATAATCAGACAAATGTAGCTGCTACTACTGAGGCCATTGAGATAGGTGTACGGACTGAGACTACACCAATAGATGCAATGAGTATTTTCAATGCCCAGTGCTAGTACAGTTTGTGCCACCTAGGCCACGGTGTATTCCACTCGGGGTTATGTTTATTTCTCAAGCCGTGTGGGCATAAATGGTGACATAATTAGCAACGTTGACTACGAAAGTAAATTATATGGAGGGTGGATTAAGAGGCTGAATGACTCATAAGTTGGAGGCATAGGATAGGCACATCCAAGAGCACTTGAATGCATTTTACTTAAGGTTTACTCGACAGTTGGGTAGTGGAAAGACACCTAATGATTTTGATTTTAGAGCAGAGTTGGCATAAATAAGAAAGATGGTCACAGAGATGTATGAGAGGTCAATGATTATTGATCCTATTGTAGAGACTATGATTCCTATAGTAGAGGTGCCAAATATTTTAGCAGTACTGGTGGATGAGTAGATTGTGCAGATCGAGGAAGAAAGAAATGAAAAAAAGAGAAAGAGGAAAAAAGCCAAGGTTGCAAAGAAAAAGGCCAGACTTGGTAGCATCCAGGATGAGCAAGACCATTAGACACAAGTTAGAGAGATGGCTATGGGAGATGGTGGTTTGAGAGATCCAATTCTAGATGCTGACGGGGTCGATATTGTAACCCCATCTGTTGATGATCCAGTCCCGATTAGGACGGTTACTAAGAAGAGTGGGACCCAATTTGAAAGCCTATATTCTTGTGTTGATTCTCTAGTTTCTTGAGTGCTTAGGTATATTTATATCCCTAGTCTTGTTATATTTTTAGTATTGGGGACAATGTAATGTTTTTAAGTTGGGGGTAGGGGTACCAAAATATTTTGGGAGAAATTTGAAATTTTTTCAGAAATAGCTAAAACTGAAAGTCTATTATGACTTCCAGGTCTGAGGCAAGCAGCTGAGATAGGGAGTAGATCAACGCCCCTAATGCAGCAGATAGTTATGATTTTGTGATGATGATTTTTATAGATTTTTGAAAAGTTGGGATGTATTTAAAGATTTTTTTACTTTAATTTTGATGTTTGTTTTGTGATTGATGAAACAGTTCTAATTTTGTGCTGATGTCTGAATTGAGATTGTGAAAAGTGGTGTGAACTATGTTGAAAAATTAAAATATTAAGCCCCCTCAAAATCTTTGTTTTATGAATTACGTAATTTATATAGTTGTGTGAGACTGTTTAGTATCTAATAATGGCATTAGGATTAAGGATAATATAGTTAGGGACAAAAATTGTTGCATAATTAGATACCAAGTACTTCGTAATACAGTTCCTTGCAAGTGTGCGTGTAAGGTTTACTTAGTTCCCAGTTATGTGGGAATCTAGAACTTGCAGGGTTGGTTTTACCTAGGTCTAAGGATGGTTCAGTAGGAAATGATCATAGGCTATTTTTGTGTGAGTACACATAAGCCTAAGATTCTTGAACCAAATCTACAAATTCACTTGATCCAAATATTTGAGCTTTAATAGCCCAACTTTTCTTCGTACACCTATCATCTTCCCGTTTAAACTTACAATGAACTTGTTTATCCATGGTCCCCTGAGACACTGTGCTATTGAGAGTGGCTATTATAAGGGTGCATAAGAGAAAAACTATAATGAAGAAAGGTGTGTATAAGGAAAATAGTTGTAATATGGGAAGGTGTGATATAAAGAAAAGAAAGATATGTACAAGGTATAGAAAATAAAGAAGAATAAGAAATAAAAGAGCTAGAAAGCAATACCTGACCCAAATGGAATGTGCTCTGAAGAAAAAATGATGTAAGGGTGAAAATAAAATAAGTCATCAATAGTGGACCACAAAAAATAACACAGTGCCTAGGAGGCTTAGTCACTTTAAAAATCGAAGCTTATCATACCAACTCTAAAACTATGTTACAAGCCAAATAAAGCCCTATAGCGATCCTACTATAACTCTATGAAAACTTAGGATAATATCATAAGGGCAATATTATGGTATTTTATGCACACCAATGATACTTCTTTGTGAGAGAGAGAGTCATTTGTATATCCCTGAATAGAGGAGTCTACCCGATTTCCTTGACTGTGAGTGCACATGGGTTATATTGCTAGTTACTAAATTATTTGATGAATGTAACCCACATATATTCCCAAGTGTCTATTGCTAATATAATGACATCATCTGGTTCTTTCAACTTTTTACATGTGTGGAATTGCTATACGCAAGTATGAGTTGAAAAGTTGAAAATTGAGAGGGGAGCAACAAGATTTAGAATTAAATCCAAAATCACTGCTATGGGTTGTTGAGATCTTCCTATTTTAAGCATTGCCTCAGGGTTAGGAAATAGTATTTGGTTTTGTTTACCTGAGGACATGCAAAAGTCTTAGTTTAGAGTGTTGATGTGGCGTGGAAACAAGATACTTTTGAGACCTAAAACTATAAATTTATGCATGAACTTAGGTTGTTTTTGTTAAATATAATGCACTTTGGTTTGAATTGTCCATAAAATAGGTTTATAACATTATTTGAACAAAAAGAGTAGAAAAATACCTGAAAAAGACTAACTTCAACCAGTATACGACTTAGACCTTGAATTGTAACCATTCGATATAACTCATATGTTGAATCATATGAGAAACGGAACCAAAAGCCAATTTGAGGAACCAAGAATAAGGAAGATACGACTCAAGTTCCCTAGTAGTAAGGTAGGATATGAGCCGTATGCTGAAGTTGTAAGCATAACAAAATCCAAGCTACTATTTATGAATTAAAGTATCAAAAGGATACGAGTCGGCAGTCTGAGTACGACTCATATAGGGATGTCATATACAAACCAGTGTTCAAGACTGGAAAAGACTAAAGTCCCACGTAGATGCAGATCAAGTACACGAGTCATATATGTAGTTACAACTCGTAAGACAAAGTCGTAAGCAAAACAGAGGATTGAATCCTTGGGAAGATTAGGCATTGGAAGAGTTACGACATGGTAGGGTATGACTCATAAGCTGAGGATATGAGTGAAGATTGAGTCGTATTAACTGCTGACTTAACTTTACCTTTCCCATTTTTAATTGGATTTTTATGTTATAGTGAGGTACTATAAATACCATAGGGTTTATATTTTTTAAGTTTATGTATAGTAACTTTCTTTTGAACATAATTATATATTATTACATACTTTTACAATTATTCTTGAGATATTGAGGGTTTTATTCAATTGAAGACTTTGGAGTTTATTCATCTTATTCTCGTGAAATTGATTTTATGTTTTATTTATTCATAATCAAGGTTTCTTTCTCAAAATGTGGGGATAATCTCCTTAGCTAGGGTTGCGAGAACCCTGACTAAATAGCTATGTAGAGGAAGTGTGACACATATCTTTCTACAGTTTATGCATATATCCAAATTCTTCTTCACTATAACTGATTTCAAGTAGCTGTAGCATGTTGAGATAAAATCCTGTATTCTTATTCTTTCGATAACCAATATTCTTGTGATTGGGAAAAGGAGATTAGGACAGTAATTTGGGATTTCTACCTCCACCCTATAGTACCCGCCTTCCATCTTATCACTTGATCCAATAACTAAGGATCAAGTGAATTGAGGCCGTAGATAGGGACAAAAAGGTAACACCCAACAAAGATTACCAATCTAAGGGTGAAATTTATCATTTCTCTTAAAAGGTGACTAATAATACCTATTTTGTAGGCTTTACATGCAGAATAATAGAATAGCGGGTTGATTACGAGAAGTCTATGGAGTTGAGAAGCCATGGGAACACGAACCTAGCATTCATCTCCTATTGAATACAACTCATAAGCATTCAAGAATTGATTACTCTTTGCTATTGATAACAAAATCCCCTATTTACTTTCTTGAACTACTGTAGTATTACATCAAGGAAAGCAACTACTCACTTTTTCCCTATGGGATCGACCCCAACCTCGTTGGGTTATTATATTTTCATCAACCTCATATACTTCTTATTGAGGTGTAGTTTTGGCCGACATCAACATTTGCCCTCTTTTAAACTTTTACCTACACAAATGAGCATTAAGTTAGAGAATAACATCAAATCAACAGAAAAGCATGATTAGGCTTAAAAGGTTCTTGGAAGTCATTAAATTGATGAGTTATAAACCCTCCAAACTTAAACTATTATTTGTCCTCAGGAAACTAAGAATAATTTAATGAGATAGGGTATTCAATCAAATTCACCCAAAATAATGTTATACTAAATGAATAAGCTAACAAAGCTCTACATAGATATTCCAAACATGTCATGGCAACAGGTAAAATAGAAATTTTCAGTAAGCACATATTTATTAAGCAAGGATACAAGTTTATATCAAATGAACTTTCAAATCAACAAAGCATCTTAAGAAGAGACACAAATTCTTCAAATATTATCTCAATGTTCACAGTGCAACTTACCTCACTCATTTACCCAAATTTAGAGTAAGAATTCACTCTCTACCCTAACGTATCGAAGCTGCTCACATGGAAGAGTTAGCTCCTTACAAACAAGGCATTTCCATTCTTAAAGGAGCTCAAATAATGAAAGAATTTGCATTCACCCCCTCAAAGAAATTAAAATACAACAAGTAGAGCCATAGGCATGTCCTTTGTGTTTTTTTCCACTAACGTATACTTAGTTTTGAATCACCAAGGTATTGTGGGCCAGGATGAAGGTTTGAGGTGTGGGAAGGAATATATATGGATCAAATGATTAAAAGACCTCCTTTAATGGAATCTCTCAACCCCATCTACCGTAAAATTTTCAAACTATCAACCTTTTTCTCCTTTAATACATTTCCTATGTTTCCCTAACATTTTTATTAGCATTTCCTAAAGAATTCAAATAGACCATATTCTTTCTTCATTTCTGTGACGTTTTCAAGAGACTTTCTAACTTTAAGCTCTTCTTAGCACCCCCCCCCCCCCGCCATTTGTCTCACTTTTCTTCGCATTCTCTGGGCTAGGATATCTAAATTTACCATAAAGTATGTCTCTTATCTCTTAAGCATATGATTTAACCACCTTACATACATCTTTCTTGGCTCACCATAGCACACCACATTCAACCGTCGAAACTTGGAGTTTGAACCACCCTTACATTACTCTCTCAACTAAACAAAACCGCCAATTTTAGGCTTTTTCCTTTATTTCATTACTTAGAATCATGTGAGACATCAAAGAAGGTTAATTTCCAAAAGGAAGGTTATAAAAATGGATTAGGTGTTTTAGTAATGTTAACATTACAAAACATAAAAAAAAAATAGGCAAACAGGTTCGATGGGGTAACTAGGAAACAATGTTAAGCTGAGAAGATGGATTTGTGATGGGTCAAAAATGGCCTCGGGTCATCCTCCAAACAAAGATTGCCTAGGATTTTTCTTTTAATACACTCGGGGCATGTTCTAGACTACAGTAATGTACAAAAAAATTTCAAAAGTCTCACCACACATGGCATCGTACATAGAGGGAAAAAAAGTTAGCTGTCCAATTAATTTGAGCAACTTGAGCTTAATAAGTTAGTCTGAGTCAAAGACTCATAAATTTAAAAAGAGATCCAAAAATTGAATTTAATGGTCTCACTTCAAAAAATAAATCTATATTTTTGACTTTTATTCAAAATCATTTCATTTTTTACCAATGACATTTTGAAAGTATTTTTGAACTTTTGCCTCTTACTAAACAATTCAAGAACAACAAAGGTAGATTCATGGAAACTTTATCATTACACTTCATGGGGTTCTTTCATCACAACGCTCAAGTTTTTGAACTCAACATAATCACAGACTCTTCACATATCGCCTATTTGCCTCATAAAACAATCATGGCACTAATAGAAAAACAAATGACCTTATACCCTTACGAATAGTGTTACCTAATGTAATGACCCAAACTAGGGCCTGGCCAAGACAAGTATCTCAAGTTCAGCATGGACCGGAGACCACCCCCTTAACCTAGCCAAAACACCACACACTACCTAACAATGGCAGAATCCGAAACATATAAGAAGATAACATAAGATAAGCTCAAAGAATTTAAGATATATCTATGATCGATAATCGTCAAATAACCAAAAACAATCAACATCACTACCCAAGTACACAGTAATCCCCAAAGCCTTCTAACAAAACCAAAATCAATATCGTATCGGGACATGCCCCGACCCTAATAATGATAATGACAATATTATTGACAATGTGAACTCTCAATTCTAATCAATGAATGAAAACTGATGAAATATACAAGTCTTTTGAAGAATAGATGCTCACCACTTCACAATCACTGACCGATGAAAGGAGATGACCCACCTAACTCTGCGCACTAGAAGTAGAAGTATCTCTGGTACCTACATCACGTAGGTATACAACATCTAAAGATAGTTAGTGGATTGTGTACTAACATGTAACTTAGGGATAGGGAATAAAATAATGCCAATTTAAATCCAATTCAAAACCATATGAACATCATCATATATATACATAACTAATATACTGGGGAAGGAAATAAGGCTTAGCATCCACTTTAAAACTTTAACATAGATTTGTGCAGCTCAACCATCATAAGAAGGCATACACAGGCTATATGCGGTCATCTCTTCCCTAGATGAAAGGGCCCTAGTGTGTGTAGCTGCACAAACTTAAAAATACACATATGCACCATGGGGGACTCTAATCTCTCGGCATATAAAGGTGACTTAAGCACCCAATCTTGTATTATAATATGAGGCACTCAACACTCCCAATCATATAATAAAGGGGACTCAAATAGTCCGATCATTTAAACCCTCACGTCGAAAATTGTGGTTTCTAGTAATGTTTACTCGGGACATCCAGTTTCATGACTTAGCTAAACAACCATCTTTTAAGTCCCATTAAAACATTTATAACACATTCCCATTCATCGAACAATAACACATATTTAGGCAAGTATTGTTTGTGTAGTCATACCAATTATACTTGAAAGGAAATATAAATATGCCATCATAATTCTATTATCTTTGGAAAATGACTCCCTTTGTTCGTCAAATCAAACCATCATGTTTCAATAACCTCTTTATATCATGCAATTGTTCCAAAAATAGTTCAATGCAATTTTACTCATACGCACAACCACTTTCATAAAATTGGGTAGGGGTTGTTACCAAATTAACTGTCAATGTTCACAAAATTTTGGGAACTCATAATCCCCTACTTCATTCAACATTCCCATGCATCAAATTGATTTCAAAACAGCCATTTTAAACACAAACTGTGCTTATGTAAACACTAAACATCACATAAACAATAATAATTCAAAACCCTCAACCCATGTTCAAAAACCACCATCAAAACCACATGAACAACTATTTAAAACACATGGTTTTACAAAGTAATTGTTAGGGAAGAGTAACATGCCTGAAATAGAAAGAGTTATGGAGAGAATTTGGCCTTGAGAGCTCTAATTGATGAACTTATTTGAAAAACTAAGTATTTTGTTTGAGAGAATTTAGAGAGAAAAGAGTGTGTTTTGATTACATTATGAATGAGAAATAAACCCCTTTTATGCTTTACGGAAGTGGGGTTTTAATTGGGTAAGAATGAAATACCAAAGGGCCCTAAACTTAAAGCTAAAAAATTATCACCAGTGACTGCGGGTCTCACTGTGACTCGTAACGACACATTATGACTCATCACCACAATTCATAGCCAAGACTGTGTCATTAGGCACACATATTGTTGACCCTATGACTTACAACATATGGCTCGTTAGGGGTCCCTACAACTCGTAGTGTCTTATTCGTCCCCGGGACAACAACACTTGGAACGTACACAAGTTTGACTATTGTTGGGAGTCACGAATCGTAAAGATTATGTATGACTTGTTGGGAGTCACTCGTTCTAAGAGCAGAAAACTTAGCCACACACATTGGTCAGGCTATGATTTGGGTCCAGCGACTCATCAAGACTCCCCATTACTCATAAGGGGCATCATTACTTGTACAGTGAGGATAAAATTTTAGAAATCTTTAAAGGCTAAGAATCTAGGGTGTTATATGCTCCCCCCTTAGGATCATTCGTTTTCCAAACAAAGATGTTAAGGAATACATATACCACATGCAAGATTATCCAAAGAGGGAAATTAGAATGGGTACTTGGACTTCATGTGCTCCTCGGCTTTCCAAGTTGTGTCTTCACGCCTTTGATTCCTCCATAGAACCTTTACCAAAGCAACGTCCTTTGATCGCAAGAAGCAAACTTGACGGTCCAAGATCATAATCATGAATTCCTCATAGGACAAGCAAGCCGAGACAAGTACAGTTTCAAAAGGAACAACCAAAGAAGGATCGCCTATGAACTTTCTCAACATCGACAAATGGAAGACAAGATGAATAGAACCCAAACTCGCAGGCAATTCTAACTCATAAGCCACTATGCCTACTTGCCTAAAAATATGAAAGGGGCCAACATACCATGGACTAAGCTTCCCTTTCTTTCCAAACCACATCACCCCCTTTATAATAGACACCTTTAAAAACACCATATCCTCCTTATAAACTCCAAGTCACTTAGACTTACATTTGTATAGGACCTTTGTCGACTTTGGGCAATCTTAAGCCTATCTCAAATCACCTTTACCTTTTACATAGCTTGGTAAACCAAGTCGGGACCATACAACCTATTCTTGCCGACCTCAAACCACCCAATGGGGAACCTACACATTCTACCTTACAAATCCTCATACGGGACTAACCCAATGCTCGAAGTATACCTATTATTATAAGTAAACTCAATGAAAGGCAAATGGTCATCCCAACTACCACCAAAATTGATCACTCTAGACCTCCACATATCTTCCAAAGTTTGTATCATCCTCTTTGTTTGTATATCTATCTGAGGGTAGAAAGTGATGCTATGGTTTACCTTAATCCCCAAACCTTGCTGAAAAGAATGCCAAAAGTGAGATAAGAACTAAGTACCTCTATCAGATATAATGGAAACTGGAGCACCATGTAACTTTATGATCTCCTTAATGAAGAGCTTAGCATAATTTTCTTTCGAATAATTAGTCCTCACTAACAAGAAGTGACCGTACTTAGTCATCATATCCATGATTACCCAAATAGAATCAAACTAATGAAGGGACTGTGGATGACCAGCAGCAAATTCCATATTAATCACTAGCCATTTCAAAATGGTCAACTCAATCTCTTGAGACAAACCACCAGGCCTCAAATGCCCAACCTTCACTTGCAGGCAAATTAAACACATAGTTACAAAATTGTCCATATCTTGGTCGAACTAGGATGAATACTGTACCTCAACTTATGAACTTCAACCAAAATCCTCTCTCATTGCTCATCAACATCTAGAACACATAACCTACCATGGTACCTTAAGATACTATCACCACTAATCACAAAAGCCATCACCCTTTGTTGACCCACATCATTCTTGATCTATATCAGTATAGGTTAAAGACCTACTTCCCTTTAACCTAAGCAACAAGTGATGGTTTCTTCATATCTTTTACAATAAAACTATTATCCTCAGAGTCTAAGAGACAAACTCCAAGATTAGAAAAGTGGTGAATATCCTTCACAAGTCCTCACTTCTACTCATCTACATGAGATAGGATTCTTATGGATAAACTGCTACGAGCATCAACAACAACGTTCACTTTACTTTGATGATCGCGAAGAGTGATGTCTTAGTCCTTAAGAAACTCAAGATATCTCCTTTGCCTGAGATTCAACTCCTTCTGAGTGAACATATATTGGAAACACTTATGGTCTGAGAAGATATCACCATAAACCCCATACAAGTAATAGCGCCAAATATTCAAAGCAAAGACCACAACCAACAACTCAAATCATAAGTCGAACAGTTCTTCTCATGTACCTTTAACTTTCTTGGAGCAAATGCAACCACCTTGCCATACTACATGAACACACAACCCAGTACCATTCGGGACCCGTCACAATAAATAACAAAATCATTGTTACTCCCGGGTATAGTCAAAACTAGAGCAAAAGTTAACTTATCTTTTGACCTCTTAAAACTTCTTTAATAAGTATCTGGCAACAAGAACTTCACCTTTTTCTGAGTTAACTTAGTCAATGGTGTAGCAATAGAAGAGAAGCTTTTCAGAAACCTTATATACTAGTGGGTAAAATCGAAGAAGCTCCAAATGTCGGTTGGATTCATGGGTCTAGGCCATTTCTTAACCACCGCAAAATTCTATGAATCCACTATGATATTTTTACTAGAAACAACATGACTGAGATAGGTCATAACATTTAACTAGAACTCACACTATGAGAACTTTGCATAGAGTCATTGATTTTTCAAGGTTTGCTACACAAAGTAGTGGTGATTGGTATGATCCACCTCACTCTTAGAATACACTAAAAATCATCAATAAATACAATCACAAAATAATCCATGAACTGATGGACGACTTGGTTCATAAGATCTATAAATGTAGTTGGGGCATTAGTCAATCGAAAAGACCTCACCAAAAACTCAAAATGACCTTACTGGGTTTGGTAACTTGACTGAAGATCAATCTTGGAAAAGTACTTAGCACCCTTAAGCTAATCAAAGAGGTCATCGATCCTAGGTAGAAAATATTTATTCTTCAGAATCACCTTAATCAAATAGTGGTAATCTATACATATCAAAAGGGACTCATCTTTCTTATGCACGAATATAATCGAAGCACCCTAAGGAAAAATACTAGGGCAAATAAAACCCTTATCTAGAATATCTTTCAGCTACTCCTTGAGTTTATTCAACTTAGTCATACCCATTCTATTGATAGGGATAAAAATAAGACATGTTTTTTAAAAAAGATCAATCACAAAATCAATTTCCCTATACGGAGGTACTTCAGGAAGATCCTTAGAGAACACTTCGAGAAACTCGTAGACCACAGGATAGACTCCAAATAAGGGGTTTCAGATCTAGAATCCTTAGCATACACTAGATGGCAGAGGCACCCCTAAGAAATCAAGTTTTGGGCTCTAAGATACGAAATGGACCTTCCCTTAGCAACTAGGGTTCTACTTTCCCACTCAATCACCGGCTAATTAGGGGAGTAGAAACTGACCTTTTGGGTCTAATAATCAAGAGGTGCATAACATAAATTAAACCAATCTATCCGCAAAATCACATCAAAGTCTAACATGTCTAACTTTATCAGATCCATCATAGTCTCCCTACCAAAGAAAGACATCACGCGACCCTTATAGATCCTTTTAGCCTCAATGGAGTCACCCACTAGGGTGGATACAAAGAAGTAATCCAAAATACACTCAGGATCAAAACCAAAATAAATAGACACATTGGGGTTACATAAGAAGAGTAGACTCAATATCAAGAAGACAATACACTTCACGAGACAAAATTTTGAGCATATCACTAACAATATTGGGGGCGCCTAAGAATCCTTGCAGATGGCAATAGCAAACAGATGGTTCCAACCACTGCTGGAGCTAGAAGAAGATGTACCACCCTTTGGTGAAGGAGCTAACGTAGTAGCAACAAGGATCTTTTTTCCCCAGAATCAAAATTGAAGGACAATCCCTCTACATATGACCAATCTAACCAAATTTAAAGTACTTGTTCCTCCCTTCTTCATAAACACCATGATGCACCTAACCATGAAATCCTCAAAAGGGATATCATGGGGCTGACTAAGCCCCACTAGCTTGAGACAGGGCATCTTGTGCCTTAAATCCACTGTTTTTATGAAAATGTCAGTCACCCATTGACTTCAGACAAGGATTGGTGGCCATAGAGTAGGAACTAGATCAGAATACCAAAACTTCTTATTTTTCCTTCTGCTCATCTTTGCTTATTTCTTCTTTTACACTTTTTTCACATACACCACCAGTCTAGAGATATCCATATCTTTGCTTATTTCTTCTTATTTCTCCTTTTGCTCATCAAAACACAGGATAAATTAAAAGAAAACTTTCTCATTATAGTCTTCATGCTGGACACTAATTTTGGATAATATTGTGATAACTGATAAAACTTCAAGGCATACTTCTTTATTTTTCTCCTACCTTGCTTCAAATTCATGAATTCCTAAGCCTTTTCCTTCTTCAACTCCTGAGGAAAGAAGAAATAAAGAAAAGAACTAGAGATGTCATCCCATAAATTGTACTCAGCATCACTACCCCTAGACTGGTCTTATTCCTCAAATCACTGATACACTATATCCTTCAATTGATAAGCATCAAACTCCAAAACCTCAATATCCATAGCATGAATCATATGAAAAATCTTTTCTATCTCATTAATGAAATTTTTAGTGTCTTCCTCAACTTTAGAACTAGTGAAAGTCAGAGGAATCAACCTCATAAATTAGCCAAATCTAGGAACCTCAGAAGATGGAGCAACATGCTCAGTCTTAGAGGTCACCAACTGGGTATGAAAATTGATTGATTGGCAAAACTCAGCATTAGACATATCAGCTTTTAGGTATCCAAGAATGTCTAAGAGGAATTGGTGGAACTCCACACAGGGCAGTATAATTGGCGGTTGGAGCTCTAGATCAAGTTTAAATTCCATACGTAGTATGAGATCCATAAATACTATACTTAAAAAAGATAGATGATTTTCCATGAGCATCAAATCTTCTAAGAGGCATGATCTAAAAAGCAAACATATGAGATAGAGATGAGATTTTAAGATCTTAGACTTTATAGCCTAAAATAGGACAACAAGTAAGGGAAATATTCCGAAATGCCTCACCTTATAAGTGTAGGACCCTACACACCCATTAAAGGGACTCTACTTGACACGACTATATGGACACCCAATGACACTAAACCTAGACTCTAAGATGAAATTTTTCATAACCCAAATAAGGGATTGGCCTTGATGGGTTTCTTAAGTCCACTATGAATTGGAGACCACCCCCAATAACTAGATAAAACACCACACACTACCTAACAATTGATGAATACAAAACATATAACAATATATAATAAGAAAAGCTTAAAGAATTAAAGATATGTGTATGATCAATAATCATCATCCAACCAAAAACATTCAACACTACTACCCAAGTCCACAGTAATCCACAAAGTCATCTAACAAAACCAAAATAAATAAACTATTGGGACATTCCCCCGAACCTGACAATGACAATGACAATATTAATGACAATGTGAACTCTTAATTTTAGTCTACGAATGGAAACTAATGAAATGTCCAAGTCTTTTAGAGAATGGAAACTCACTATTTCACCACCAACAATAAAGCTTCCAAAGATGGTTAGTGGGTTGAGCAATAGCATCTAACTCGGGGATAAGGAATAAAGTAATGCTAATTTAAATCCAATTCAAAAGCATGTGAACATCATTATATTCATAAATAAATAATATTTTGGGAGAGAGAACAGTGCTAAGAATGTACTTTAAAACATAAGTGTTGATTTCTGTAGCTCAATCATCATAAAAAGGCACCCACATGCTATATGGGTCAAGCTTTTCCCTAGCTGAAAGGGCCTCAGTGCGTGTAGCCACTTAATCCAGAAGATGTACATAAGCACCATAGGGGACTCGAACATCCTATCTTATCAAGGTTACTTAAGAACCTAATAGTGTAATATTATATAGGGGACTCAAACCTCATAATCATATAATAAAAGAGACTCAAACCACCGACTCATTTAGAGCTCCATGTCTGCAACCGTGGTTTCTAGTATTTAATATTTGTATCGTCATACCAACTACACTTGCAAGGTAATATTAACCAGCTATCATAATACTATTAACATGGTAAAATAACCCTCTTTGTTAATTGAGTCAAACCCCCATGTTCCGATAACCTCTTTATATCATGCGATTGTTCTAAAAATAGTTCAATGCAGTTTTTCTCATACCCAAAACCACTTTCAAAAAATTGGGTAGGGGTTGTTCATTGTTAATGTTCACAAAATTTTGGGAAATCAAAATCCCATTGATCATTCACCATAACTATGTATCAAATTGATTTCAAAACCATAATTTAAATACAAACTATACATATGAAAATCTGAAGCATCACATAACAAACAATCATTCAAAACCCTCCACTCATGTTCCAAAACCTCCATTAAAACCACATGGTTAACTATTTAAAACACATGCTTTTATAATTCATTAGTTGGTGACGAGTCGCATACCTGAAATATCGAGTGTTACGGAGAGATTTCGCCTTGAGAGCTCTAATTGATAAACTTATTAGAAATCCTAAGTATCTTGCTTGAGTAAATTTAGTAAGAAGATTGGGTGTTTTGATTATGTTATGAATGCAAAATTACCCCTTTTATTCTTTAGCTATGTGATGTTTTATTTGGTTAAGAGGGAATTGACAAAAGTAACCTCAACTTAAAAGTTAAACAATTATCTCCAGTGACTATGGGTCATACTGCATCTCACAATGACACATTAGGATACGTCACCAGGAGTCATATCCAAGGTAGTGTCAATAAGCACACATATTATTAACCCTATGATTTACATCATACAACTCTTTAGGGGTCCTTATGACTCGTAAGGACCTGGTCATCACTAGGAAAGCAACACTTGAAACATACACTAGTTTGACTATGGTTTTGATGTCACCATTTGTAATTAGACTATACAAATCATTGAAAGCCACTAATACTTAGAGCAGAATTGCTAGCCACACACACTAGTCAAGCTATAATTTGGCTCCAGTGACTTGTTAAGACTCCCTATGACTTGTAAGAGAAGTCATTGTCTGGACAATAAGGATAAAATTTCTAAAAATTTTAAGGACCCAGAATTTAGGGTGTTACACCCAATGTATCATAGGTCACAAAAGGAATTTATGTCTTCTCGGGTTACTTACACTTTACTAGGGGATGCTATGATAAGCATATTAATCGATGAAACCATGCATGCAATATTCATCAATAATTTCAAATAAAACTACGGGTTATCCAATATTTAAGACAAATTGGACTCAAAACTATGCTTCAAAAAAGATCACATAAGGCCCTAAGGAAGTTCACATTAATCTTTACAAGCACATAAGGTGTTCTACTCTTCTTGGCATTTTAACAAATATAGGGTGTGCATGAAAGGTAAAAGCATGAAAAATAGAATAACAACATATGTGAACAAGATCAAGACACAAAATTTTTCACCAAACACACCTTTTGTAATCATACTAACCCAATTAAATCACCCACCACTCAATTCCATAAACAAACTACAAGTGGGTATTGTAAAACAAAGTGTGTGCACCAGTGTATGGAAGAAAGAGTTTTGCAATTGAGCATGTAAAACAACGCACACACTCAAAAAACTTTCATCCCAACAATCATATTCTACCGAATTAAAATCAAATTAAATAAATTTAAACCCAAAAGAAACCCTTGAATATGATCACTATTCATACTTTAAAAAAATTTAAATAAGGATAATACATTATGAGTTTATTTAACAGTGGAAAAAGATAAAAGGAAAGTTAAATATACTTATTTAGGGTTTCATTCTTGAGATAAGAACCTTAGAGTTTGAATTGAGATTTAAAACAAGTGATAAATGAGTTGTTTGCTTTAAACTCTTGGTGCAGGGCTTAGTTTTGAGCATTCGAACTTAATTTCTCGCTTCCCAATTTTTTAATGTTACCTGCAACTACCAAAAAGAAGATAAAAGTTGAATCAAAACAGTAGAAAACATCAAGAAAATTCCTTGGGTTGACTCCCTAGAAGAACCTTAGTTAAATTTGCGGCACGATATCTTTTGACTATCATTTATGTCTCCACTTAGAGGATTTGAATCGTCAGCCCAACTTTCAGTTAATAAATCTTTAAGATACTTTGAAAAAAGAAGCTAAGGGGACAATGATATATATATATATATATATATTATATATTGCCATATTGAATTCTTAAACGTTTTACCCAACTTCACATCAAACTTCTGAATAGGGTCATTGGGTATAGGTGAGAATATCATAGACCACTAGTTAAACATCGGATTTTGAACATCTTGGCCTTCAAGTGAGGGACATTATTTTGACCTTTTTGAATGACAAACTAAAAAATATATGGATTATGTACCTCATATCAAAAGCTCATTCTTTGCTCTGGTGGTTCGACTTTCATCACATCCACCAATCATAATGTCGAAAAGTGGTTGGAATAAGGTTATTTTCCTAATTTTAGGGTCACATTCTTCTTGAAATCCTCACCCCAAAATGAACTAAAGGCTTCACAAAGGATTTAATTGGATTTTTCTTTAAACTCTAGTACCATTTCCGTTGTTTTTGTATCCTTCATTATTTTTGGTTGTGTTGGTTGGCTAATCACTAAAAATTCTTTAACATCAAGCTCACCATCAACCACTTTGCTTGATACCTTTTCTTTATCAACCTCATTTTGAAGATTGGGCATATTCATGGTACTTGAATTATCGACATTCTAACCCATTTATTTTTTATTTTAACTTTTTTTTCCAAATACCACAATGGATTGAAGCAAGTCCTCTCCTATTGTAGTCACCCAATCCAAGATTGTTAGAAGCATCGCTTCAACACTTTTGTATCTGGCACATTGTTCTTCCTTTGTCACATCATGAAACCTATCAAACTTCTAAAGATAACTACTCTATTCATTAGTATAACCATAGGAGGGGGAATTCGGACAATCACTCTAGTGTCTATCTTTACCAACACATAAAGAACAATTATATTATTAATATGTTTGAGATGGTGTACACACCTCTTTTTGGGAAGCATATTTATAATTTTGCCAAAAGTGGGGTCCACCATAATAAAGACATGGATCATCAAGATAACATTCACAACCACCAAACTCATTTTCATTCCATGATCCCACAGTGAAAAATAGACAAAAGGAAAAATCTTCCTAACACAAAAAACAAAAGAAAATCACAAACGCATATTGAGATATTTGAATCAAAACAAGTAAGGTAAAATTCCAAACTTACTCAATATGCCAAATTGTTCCCAAACAACGGTGCCATTTTTGATAACTCTCAAATTACATATCAAATTAAGTGCAAGGAGGTCATTGTGAATATAATTATCCAAATTTAAGTCAGGTTTGAATCTACAAGGAAAAATGTGAATGGTGATAGAGTAAGTTCAAAATAAAATTTACTTACTACATTAAAATATGGGATACAATATTTCGGTGGTTTGAATGTCTTCAAAGATATAAATATTTTACAACTTCTAGAAAACTAATTTGAGGCTAACAATAACTAGTGTATAATAAATTAGGAACGGATTTTGGGGTCATGTGATTCTCTGTGCAAACTCATGCATGAGTAATTGAAAATTTATCCAAGTTTAGCTATAGTCATGTGTAAGCTATATTTAGATGTTTTAGTGTCAATCTTTTAATAAAACACTAAATTTCATTTATAGGTTCCTTCAAACACCTCACAAGTGTGGCGAAACAACTAATCGATACCTTAATTAGCACCCTTATTTATAAGATGGTACTTTCAAATGAGTTAACTCAAACAATACCCTTATTTCAAAGAAGATGCCATCCCTTAAGCTAAGTCAAGTTATTGTTTGTAAATAGCCCTCACCCAATGCCCCTCTTTCAAGGATGGTATGCGATCCTAATCGATTGGGGTTTTCACCCATAATTTCTAATTCAAGCATTGATTATAAGCAAATTCCATAACAAATAGCTAATTAGGAGGATAAATCACCAATACCCATACACTAATTACAACCTATTAAAGCATAAGCACAAGAGCAAGAATTAGCTACTCATAAAGATAGAAAGTAATGATATATAAAAATTTCCACAAAATTGATCCATGAAAGATATTGAGAATGCAAATCCAAACTTTAAATTTTAATAAATCTTCAATAGAACTTACTAATAATTCATTTAGGAATTACTATAATGTCTTCTTAGCTCAAGAATTGTACAAAATTTTCCCAAACTCAAAGAGATAAGATAAAATTTTAAGATGAAAGATAAGAGAAGGTGAAAATGAGATAAAAACCCCTATTTAATCCCCAATTCCACATTTGCCAAATATTACAAAAATGTCACCTTGCTCTTGGTCTCTATAAGAAAATTATATTTTCCCCCTAAAATTTTTCCTCCTTATCGCGATCTCCATATATTTATTATGATCAGGATAACATGATCAATGTGGTCACCTTGTGATGGTAGAGGTCTGACATGGCTCTGAATCGCGATCCCAATACTCAGGTCATGATTGCGGCACCAACGGTGAATTCATGGGCTTGATTTCAAATATTTAGCTCTTATTACTCATATATATTCTCTTTACAACTTTCACCTACACAAATGAGCATTAAGTAAGTGATTAGCATCAAATCAATGAAAAAACATGATAATTTAGGCTCAAAAGGTTCTAGCAAGTCATCAAATTGATGACTTATCGCACACCAATGAAGTTTTAGGCATCAATATACAAAAATGGAAAATAGAAAAAAATCTAAAAATATATAGAGCATGTTTAACTCAAGAAGGATCTATATAGACTATCAACCAAGAAATGGAAAAATTCAAATGTAAGTCAAAATCACCTAAGAGTGAGATAAAAAAGCCTAGATGTCTCACAGAAGTCATTTTTGTTTTATAAACGGACCTTATCCGAGGCTCTTGCCTCCCGTGGTGGTCAGGGGTTAAGCCAAACACCCCCAAGACTTATCATAGATAAATTAAAAAAAGTACAAGAAAGGGGACATAGACCTTACCTCTAATCCTATGGTAGTTTAAAGTCAAGTAGACTACTAAGGTTGGTCGACTCTTCACCAATACTAGAAATGAAACCTAGATCTAAGCACCTAGAAGTATGGACTCCTCTCAGTACAATATAATCTAGGAAAGCATAAATAAGAGAGACTCTCCCCTTATAATATAAAGGAAAAAACTCATACAAATGATCATAAAAAGTCCCATCATAATGAAGCCTAGATGAAGAAGGAAAGACCGATGGTGAAACTAGAAAAGAAGCACTACAAATGAGTTCCCAACTACTTTAGTACAAATTCACAAAACTTAACGGGAACTTTTTGATTCTCTTTATCTTTCTTCTTATAAAATTAATCGTACCAAGTTTATCAAGAACGTAACTGCTAAAAATTGAAGTAGTGTTGAGAAGTATGATAATTATGACTAATTTTAGACGGAGAATCGGCTACAAAAATCACTTCTCAATAAGTATACCTGAGGTAAGGTCAATGTCCTCCAACTATTCCATGATTCCTTTGATGTTGTCAAGATAAGTTTGAAGTTAACAAGGAGCTATAGCATGTTGCTTGATCCACTTAACAATGAGTTCCAAATCGACCTCTAAAATAACCTTCGTATAACCATGTTGTAAACACCGATTGAGACCAATAGTAGCTGCTTCTATTTTGGCTTGATTGTTAGTTCCGAACCCAAGAATATTGGCATATGAAAAAAAAAGATCTCCCTGATAATATCTCATTACACCTCCAACTCCAATCCTATTAGGGTTGTCAAGCGCACTGCCATTTGTATTCAACTTTACTACAGAATTATTAGGCTTCACCCAACCAACCTCTTTCACCCTAGTCATCTAGTAGTACCCCTCCAAAAATACCACCATGTCTTTCCAGTTTAGAGGCCAAGAGACGTAGGGAAAATTGGTGATTAAAAGAATGGAAATATTCATAAAGATCAGAAATTTCACTCTAGCCAAGTTTGACGTCTTACCTCCATATTTCACCATACATATATTCTTCCATGAGTTCTAGCAAATAAATGTTAGGATAGCATGAAGAAATTGCTTATGACCTTTATTTTTATGACCAAGGATCCACCATCTCATTATCAGATTTCTAAGAGGCATTGTGATGTGATTAACACCGAAGGAGTTAGAGAAAAACTACTAGATATTTCTTGCAAAATGACCACTAATCATTATATGCTCAATTGTATCAGGTTATGGATTATAAAAACAATGGAAATATGATAACTAATGTTCAAAAGAAGTTAACTTCTTATCAGTAGGTAATTTTCCTCTTAGTGCTCTCCATAAAAGAAAAGAACACTTAAAAGGAACATACTTATACCAAGTATACCTATTTATCATTGCCTTACTTCTGAGAGGTATTATAAGGTTCCAGGCTGAGGAAACGGTCAACTTACCAATAGTAGTAGGTGTCCAAACAGGCTGGTCAGCAAACCCTTTGTAAAAATGAAAGTGTGTTTCTATGATCTAATGAAATATAACCGAAGGTAGCAGCTGATTAAGCCTTTCAATATCCCATTCACCTTGCACCCATAGCTGATTGAATTTGATGTAATTAAGTCAAATAGACCCTCTTATGTAGTAATAAAGTGGACCAACACCTAGCCAATCATCCCACCGACAGTAAGAAGTACCAGATTTCAATCTCTAATGAATTTGATTTTCAGCAATTTGTTTGTTGTGCATTATGTGTTTCCAAAATAGAGAGGTACACATATTCCAATTATTGATAACAGGATAAGCTCTTTTATAGTACTTAGCATTGAGAAAGTCACCCTACAAGGTATCTTTATTTCTAAAAATCCACCACTGCTTAAATTGAAGAGCAACACAAACATCATTGAGGTGTCTAGTAGAAATACCCCTTCTTTAGTAAGATAACTAAGATTTCTCCATGAGGACCAATGATATTTCATCTTATTATCAGACCACCCCCAAATGAAATCAACACACAAGCTCCAAATTTATTTAAGAGTGGTACTAGTAGAGACTACTGCCGATAAAATATAAATAAAAAGAGATCGAAGCACATACTTAATAAGTGTTGGTCTATCCCCATAGCTGAGAATTTTAGGATGCTAAATACTATTCCTTGCTGCTACTTTAGAAACCAAACTACAGTAATAGATGATTGTTTATCTTCCTGTGTAGATGGGGCATCCCAGGTAAGTAATTGGACTCATCTTCTGCTTGAAACTACTTTATTGCTTGACTCTATTGATGGTACTTGGAAATGCACTTGAGTGCAGTATGAAATGACTTTTTTCTTTGTTAATAAAGTGACCGAAAACCTAATCATAATCAGTAATTACCTACATAATAAGTCTCAAACTAGCTATTTCCCTAGATGTGAAGATTATTACATTATATGCAAAACTTATAATGGTGTAAATTTATGCTCCATAGTGAAACCATGATACAACTGATGATAGTCTAAATTGTTCAGAATTCTTGAAAGAACTTTAGCTCCCAAGATAAATAAAGTCGGGGAGAGGAGGACGCCTTACTTTTAGCCTCTAGAATAGTGGAATAATCCATGTCTTGATCCGTTGACTATCACTGAATACCACTTTTTGGAAATGGTTCATCAAATCACATCAATAATGCTCTCACCAAAACTCATTATTCTGAGAACCAAGCAAATAAAGGACCAAGAAACTCTATCATAAGCCTTTACCATGTCTAATTTAAGGACAACATTACTCTTTTCATTAGGCTTCTTAATACTGTGTAAGATCTCTTATGAAAGCATAATATTTTTCTAGATGTTTCTGCCCTTAACAAAACTAGATTTCTTAGGAGAAATCAAGGTGGGTGGAATAGGGGCTAGTCTAAGACTAATTGTCTTTGAAATAATATTATAAGTAAAGTTACTCAAACTTATGAGTCTAAACATGGATAATTTATTAGTATGATCTGCTTTAGGAGTAAGACAAAAAAAGCATAAGAAAATTAGTTAGTAATAATGTTATCACAAAAGAAATACTGGACCACTTGTAGCAAGTCATGCTTAATAATATGCCAGCAATTTTAAAATTATTTGATGTTCATGCCATCAGGACCTGCTGTAGAATGAGGGCTCATACAGAATACCACTGCCATAAGCTCTTCTAAGGTAGGGTCTTATTGGAGCATGTTATTCTTATCATTAGTCACCAACCTAGGGATATAGTTGAGGAATTTCTCTGGAACAATCTCCTATCTTCCAGTAAATATCCCTTGAAAATAGTCACACCCTGCTATAGCTACATCACTTTCACCTTGTACCTATTCACCTTCATTATTCTTACTTTATGTATGAATAACTTCCTCATTCTTCCTCTAATTAAAGTATGGAAGTATCTAGAATTAGCATCACTATTCTTGAACCATTAAAGTTGAGCTTTTTGCTTGAGAATGGACTCTTCAAGTATCAAAAATCTTATGTATTCACTATTCAAATGATGCAAATTGATCCTATTCTTGTCAGTACTATTAAAAATCAGCTCAGCTTCTGCATTTGTAACCTTCTCATCATACCTCCTGACTTTAGCATAAATGTCATAAAATTCTTTCTTTGGCCAATGACCAAAAATGTTGGCCAGCCTTTTAATTTTCTGATGAAAAAGCCACATAGGATCTCCTTCACAAGGCTTGTTCCAGCAATTCTCAACAGTTTTCAAGAAAGTCTTGTTCTTCACCTAACAATTTAAAATTTTTAAGTACTTGATGTGATTTTTCTATCAATCCTGCATTTCCAACAAAATGGGATAATGATCTGAACCCATAGAAGAGAAAAGATTATTGGTAGTGAGGGGCATCTTCTCTAGCCAATCATTTGTGCCTAAATCTCTATCCAATCTCTTCCAAATTCTGAAATTTATATCTCTCAAATTGGACCAAGTGAACTTTTGTCCACTAAAACCAATGTCCGAGAGACCACAAGTTTCAATAACCTATATAAAATCAAAACTTTTTCTTATATTATAGGGAAACCCCCTCCCCCCCAATTTTTCATCTAATACAGTGATTATGTTTAAATCACCTACAGAACACCAAGGCTTATTAAGAGAAGAAAAATGTAGCATTCTATCCCAAAGAGGCCTTCTCAAATTATGTTGGAATTTTGCATATACAAAAGTCATCATGTAGGTTTCAGTCAACCCCACATGAGTGATAACACAAGTGATTTGTTTCTCATCAGATTCTACAATATCACAGTTAATATCATGAGTCCAAAACATCCATTTCTTACCTTAGCATTGCAGGCTACCTTGTCTATTTTTAATTTAATTATGATATTATGGGGCTGCGAATTACTAGAAAAATTTTCAATAATGGTAATAAGAGATAGGTGATGGATATTAATAAGAGATTTGAGTCTTTCCATTGCCCCTTAAGTATTAATATCCCTTGCATTCCAAATGAGTTTGCTAATCATAATAAACCTTTGGCATGAGACCTAGTGAGAACCGCTTTGTCACTATTAGCAGACTTTCTTGTAGAAGTACCTCTGGAGAATTTAGCTTTCTGTTTCTATCCTCTTAGGGATAATCTCTACTTTTCTGTGTCTTGCTAAATTTCCTGATGAATACCTGTATCCACAATATGACCAAAAACTTTGAAGAAGTGTTCATTGTTATCTTTTACCTCCTCATCTTTACCAATAACTATATTATCATAATAAACCTCATCTTCTGAATTAATAACCCTATACTTATCTTGCTTATCAGTAGGTAAATTAGGAAAAACATTCAAAGTACATATTTTTTTAGAATTTGTACCACTTGCAATAAGTAATCATGTGTATCCTTAGATAGAGCATCTCTATTTATTGCAAAGGTCTAAAAATTTTGAAATTTCTCCTATATGTCAGAACGGATAGCAGGTTCAAGGGGTTCCTCCTTAGAAAAGAATTGAAAAGAAAAATCGAGAGGTAGGTGAAGTGTGGTTCTATTTATTGGATAAAACAACAAAACTGAAAGTAAGAAGATATAAAATCTTTTTGTAATTTTTAATTTAGTCAAACACTTGTGAATGATTAAAAAATACATATCCTATACCGTACTTCACTCAAACTAAATTAAAATATTCCCACCCTACACATAAAATCATAGTTTATCCCCAAAGTATAAATCAATTAAAACAATGATTAAAAATATTTCTTGAGGACTCTAGTCCTAACTAGTATCACATCAATTCCTTAGATTTCCACAATAGTGGATGGGGGATGACATGCTTATGATTTCATCATGCTCCTTAGCTTAGATCTCAGGTAATCAGATTTTCCCTAATCTATAAAACAAATGTGATACTATATAAATATACTAACTCTATTACAACAGGGGTGGTCTTCAAGAAATGCCTGATTTAATGTCCCAACAAGACTCACATCATAGTTATTATCCATGGTCTCTCATTCTCTTTTATTCTTTCTGACCTTAACTTTGTTCTGATCTTTACTCTACCAACAATACCATCAAAAATTTTCATCTTACTACTTTTCTAACCCCTTGTAGGATCAGATGGAAACTGTTCAAGCTCATGCAAAACTACCAATTTAAGAAACTCTATGAGAGAGTCAGAAAAAGGTAATTATAAGTTTGCACTCCTTCATTTGACTCTTATTTACTTCTACAATTATGATGATTCATAAATCTCTATAGTGTAAGAGTGAGTTTACACTTTCACACCTACCTTTTTGCCATTCAGTATCATATTGAGTGAGCTCACTCCAACATCTATTGAATATCCACTAGTAGATAAGAACAGACATCCCAATATGATTGACACCCTACCATCTACCTTATTGTTAAAGTAATAAAATTCAGCAAGAATTATGAATGTACCAAACTCCTTGGGAGACCATTCGAATTCTTTCCCCATTTATAGCACAACTTATGTAGCCCTTATAAAATACCTTAGCTTTTGACCTACAGAAAAGTTCCTGAGTTTTGTTTTTGGACAACATATAATTTGGGCATACTTGTCGTATGCTAAGATATGGTTTAGGGTCCCTCTCTCATATGGTAGTTAGTGTATGTTCATTTTGGTTATGTTTAAGGTATGACTAGGCATCTTACTAGTTGTATGATAGGGTATAATGTGTTTATTATTAAGTTGTATGATGCCCTTGGTTTGGTCTAGATGATTATCACCAATGTACGATCCTAAGGGTACTTTTACTATGTTAGGATATGAGTTAGTCCTTTTTTGTCAAATGTTTTTCAGTATGGAGTTCCAAGGTGATGCCTCGAGTACAATATAAGGGTACCACTCTTACCCTAGGTATAGTTTAGGGGGCATAGTCATACCCTTATGTGAGTAAGTTTTAAGCTTTTAAGATAAGGGTATTCTAGAAATTTCCCAGTGGAAAACATGTAAGTCACGTTATCTTAAAACATGTTTTGGCCTCTCATAACACATTATTAAAAGACCAAACATTCCAAAACACTCTCTAAACTCTCTCTTGAAGACTGAGGCTAGGGTTTTTCAAAGGTGTTGATCTAGAGGCTCAAGGGTCAAGTTTCTTCCTTGAATCCTCCTGAATAAGGCATACGACTCTTCCATAATTGTTAGTCCATAAATATCATATGTTTTAAAGTGTGATTATTATTATTAAGTGGCGGTTTTAAAAGCCAAAATTGACGATTTTGTTGCATATGGTTGAGTATTATTTACTCTTCATTCAACTTGTGTTTATATATATTTTTATGATGGTTTAAACATATGGGTTCTTGTTAATCATGGTTTAAAAAATGGGTCATGGTTTACCCTAAACATAACAGTTTTTACCTTGATTTTGCTTTTGACAAAAGTATGCGCTAAAAGTGTTGGTGAAAATGCCAAAGCTAATAAACTAGTCACATGATAATAGTGTTGAGAACTAAGGCTTTTCCTAATGAATAATAATGGTTGGTAATTGGTTTTTCAAAGGCCTTTTTATCTTTGTAATGATCTAAATGGTAACCTTAGTGGTTTAATTTGTTGAATGGGTTTGAGTCTCTATATACTAACATAATTTATGTCTTTGTTAGACAATGGGCTCATATCCTAAATTTTGAATTGAATAAGTTTCTTTGATAGACAAAGGGTTTAATTCCCAAAGTTAAATGAATAAATGGTTGATTAAAAATGGTAAGGACATGTGGTATACTTACAAGTAGTGTTGGTATGACGATACCGATGGAGTGCCTTAAGTAAGTAATTGTCTTAATGGTTGTGTATGTGAAATGGTGGTGTTATATTAGGATTTAAAGAAATATGTGTAGCCGATTCATGAAAGTGGAGTTCGAAGGACTAAAACTGGAATCTGCGCTAGCCAGTGCAGATGTCTTCTGATTGGGTTGTTTAAGTCTCGTGAGGAGGTTTGATCCCCCTTACTATATATATTGGTGCTAAGTCCCCCATATAGGAATATAAGGTTATGGATATTCTCTATTTTGTATGACTAGATATACTGAGGACCTTAAAGCTAGGGGAGACATGGGCCTATAGAGCCTGTGAATGCCTTGTTCTATGACGGTCATGCTACACAGCCCAGGTTAATGTTTTCAAAATTCATGCTAATCTTGGTCCTTATCCTGTCATTATTAATATTTATATATATGTACGTATGTATTGCATTTATCAATTGGTTTTGAATTTTTAGTGCTATTTTATACTTATCATTGAGTTACATGCTAGCACTCCCACCGCTAACCTTCTTCAATGCTGTATCCTTATGCGATGCAGGTGTTTGTTATACTAAACCTTCTGCTCAACGATTAGACTCAATAATAGCTTATATTTATTTAAAGTGGTAAGATGCCATACTTTAGAAGGATTTATTTCTTGTTTATGGCTTCTTATGTTTTATTTAGTTTAGTCTTGGACATCGGTTTTGGCTATGGTTGAGGGCATGTCTCGATTATATATTTTTTTGATTTTGGCAAGAGGCTTTGTAGAACTACTATGGGTTGTCATGAGTGATGTCAATACTGGTGTCAACCTTAGCATTGGTATTCATATTGGGTATCATACCGTATAATTATTTTTTATTTGTGATTATTCTATTTTGTTATGGTAGATATAGACTTGGTTATTATTTTGGTTTCGGCTATTGTTGTTGGTTTCACATTGGATTGTTAGACTTGTTTGGGTCGGCAATGGTCTTTGACCATTCCTAAAGTCTTCATGTGGTTAATCATTCTATATTGTTATATGTTTGGGATTCATCCTATGTAGGTTATATATTTGTTGGTTGGATTGGGTAGCGGGGCAATCTCTTGTCATTGTTGGGCTTGAGATGCCCATTATGACAAGGTGTTGGTTTGGGTCATGTAAGTTGGCATCAGAGACTAGGTTCATGTTAAATTAGGAGTCCACAAATACATGTCAATTAGAGTCCCTTTTAAGGATGTGTAGCATGCCACTCTCATAAGGAAGAGGCTACAAATTATTTAGGAATGTTTTACTTTCTTTTTGTCTTATTTCGATCAATAAGGTCTAAGGTCTTTGATTCTGCTAATTTCTTTTTTCTTGTATTTTAGATCATGCCTCGGCAATCTGAATCTCACACAAAATACTCTATCCCTACAATGGATAATGTTGATGGGATACGCTCTACTAAAGGGATCCATACTCAGTCTAGGGGATCAGTTCTTGATTATCCTAGTCTAGGGGATTAGTTCTTGATTATCCTAGAGTTCTACTGGACCACTCTAGTCTTCTGTGGGCTGATGTGATGAATGTTGAGTATCATCAGTTGATTCATATAATTTCTCAGCTGGTAGCTTCTCACGCTGAGTGTGGTGCATCTGCTACTCCGTCTTTTGAGGTCACAAGGATTGGCCAGTTTATAAGGTTTAATCATTTTACTTTAATGTGAATTAAGGTATAGGAGGATCCTCAGGGTTTTTTTGGATAAGATGGAAAAGATTTCCCTAGTTATGCATGACATGAATAAGGTATAGATGAATTATTGCCTACCAGCTGAAGGATGTGGCATACCAATGATACGTGGGATGAGATAGGGCCAGGGGTGATGATGCATTTATGGACTACTTTTTTATCAGGATTTGAGGAAAGCAAAAGAGGAAAAGTTTTTTAATCATAAATAAAAGAGGATTTTGGTAAAGGAGTATGCCTTGAAGTTTCACAAGTTATCTCGTTATGCTCTAGAGATAGTGTCTGATATGAGGGCACGAATATGGAAGTTTGCTCTGGGGTTGCCTTGTGAGTTGATCCTTAAAGTAAGGCTTAAGGACATGGATATCTCTAAGTTGGTTGTCCATATGTAGTAGGTAGAGGAAGAGAAAAAATAGTTTGAGTTTTGCAAGAGGCGAGGGAAGATATTTAGGACTCCAAAGCAAATTGGTATAAATATTTGTAAGTGCCAAGGAAGAAGTGGGGGAGTTTTGGTTCTTTCTCCAGGGCTAGTGCTCCTTACCTAAAGCTATTTGGAGATAATTAGTCACATCATGATGGTGGGTCCTAGGAACAAGGTGTCCAATCTCAATCTACTAGGGCACAGTCAGCCCTATCCCACCTTTCTTATAAATTTTATGGTAGGTGAAATCATGGGTTCTGTGAGGAAGGAAAGAAGAGATGTTTATATTATGGTCAAATTGGTCATATACTATGTGACTATCGTGTTAGGATGGCTTCTATGTCTAACAAGATTCCTATTGGGCCTTCTTTCACTCCTGCTCTAAAGTGTGCTTCTTCTTCATCTATTTTTTATTATGGTATTGGCACTATCTAGAATTAGTTATATTCTCTTGTGTCTCGCTAGGATTCTGAGACATCTTCTGATATGGTTACTAGTATGTTGAAACTTTTCTCCCATGATGTGTATTATTTACTTTATCTGGGGTCTACTCTTTTTTATTTGACCCCATTTACGGTTGTGCACTTTGATTTTGGTCCTGAGTATGTTTCGAACCCATTTTCTATTTATACCCTCATTGGTGACTCTATAATTGATAAAAGAGTCTATAGGAAGTGTTTCGTATTTACTGGTAGTAAGGAAATGCTGGTAGATTGAGTTTGATATAGTTGACTTTGATATCATATTAGGGATGGATTGGTTGAATTTACGTTTTTCTTTCTTAGATTATCGTACCCATAGGTTCTTGTTTAAATTGCTTAATGAGCCAGTTATTGTATTTGAATGGGGTTATTTAGTGCCTAAAGAGAGGTTTATTCCATATCATAAAGCCTGGAAGTTGATTTCCATAGGGTGTTTGTATCATTTAGTATGAGTTAAAGATTTTAACTAAGAAGGTACTTCTCTAGAATTGGTTCCTATGGTAAATGAGTTTCTCGAGGTACTCCTTGATGATTTCCTAGTGTTTCTCCCAATAGGGAAATTGATTTTGGGATTGATCTTGCTTTGGACAGTCGTTCTATCTTTATCCCTTCTTATAGAATTCTTTAGTCTAGTTGAATGATCTTAAGCTGAAATTAAAGGATCTCTTAGATCAAGGTTTTAGCCATCCTAGTGTGTCTTCTTGGGGTGCTTTTGTGTTATTCGTGCATAAGAAAGATAGTTCTTTTTGGATTTTTATTGATTACCAACAATAGGATAAGGTGACTATAAAGAATAAGCATTCTATTCAAAGGATCGATTACTTATTTGATAAGCTTCAAGGTGCGAAGTGTTTCTCTAAGATTGATCTTAGGTTAGGTAATCATTTGCTTAAGATTAGGGAAGTAGATATCCCTAAGACTGTCTTCATGACCTGGTATGGTTACTATGAGTTCCTAGTTATGTATTTTGGGTTGACCAATGCCCCGGTTCATGGATTTAATAAATAGGGTTTTTTGTCAATTTATGGATTCATTTATCATTGTCTTCATTTATGACATCTTGGTCTACTAAAAAGATGAATCTGTGTTGTTTTGTGGACCTTAAAGGATCAACATTTGAATTCTAAGTTCTCAAAGTATAAGTTTTGGTTGAAGGTTGTTACTTTACTTGGTTATGTTATCTCTAGTGAAAGGATCATGGTTGATCCACAAAAGGTGGAAGTGGTTAAAAAGTAGACTAGACTCGAGACTCCAACCGATATTTAGAGCTTCTTGGGATTTCCTAGTTACTATAGGAGATTTGTAGAATTTTTTTGACTATAGATTCCTTATTGAACAAGTTGACCAAAAAGAAGGTCAACTTCTTGTAGTCGGATGCATGTGATGGTAGTTTTGAGAAGTTGAAGGATAAGTTGACTTAAAATCCGGTTTTGACCGTACCCAAGGTTAATAATGGCTTTATAATATATTATGATGTTTCTCTTGTTGGACTTAGTTATGTGCTAATGTAGCATGGTAGGGTGTGGGCTATGCTTCTAGGAAATTAAAAGTTCATGAGAAGAACTACCCCACTCAAGACTTGGAGTGTTAGCAGTGATATTTGTTCTGGAGATTTAGCTTTCTTATCTCTATAGGGTTCATGTTGATATCTTTTCTGATCATAAGATCCTATAGTAGGTGTTTACTCAAAAAGAGTTAAATCTCAGGCAAAGGATATGGCTTGATCTGCTGAAGGACTACGATATGCGTCTTTAGTACTATATACGTAAGGCTAACGTAGTTACTGATGCTTTTATTAGGTTATCTAAGGGGAGTATAGCCCATGTGGATGAGTATAAGTGGAAGTTCGTGAAGGACATTCACCATTTGGTTAGTCTTAGAGTTCATCTCACGAACTTTTAAGATGGTGGTGTGTTTGTACGTCAGGTATCACAGTCATCTCTTATTTTTGAAATACAGGAAAACAAATGTTGGATCATTACTTGGTAAAGAGTAAGAGTAATATGGTCCAGGAAAAGGTAATTTATTTTGTGATTGGTGGAGATGGTATATTGAGATACTAAGGTAGGCTATGTGTTCCTTACGTTGATGTATTGAGGGAAAGGATTTTAGCCCAAGCTCATAGATCTCGTTATGCTATTCATCCCTATTATAAGAAGATGTATCAAGATATTAAGGAAATCTATTAGTGGAAT
The DNA here is from genome assembly GCF_002878395.1 of Capsicum annuum. Classification (NCBI taxonomy): domain Eukaryota; kingdom Viridiplantae; phylum Streptophyta; class Magnoliopsida; order Solanales; family Solanaceae; genus Capsicum; species Capsicum annuum. Next base: position 96,275,884 of record NC_061115.1, read on the forward strand.
AATATTAAACGAGATGTAGATAACTAAGTGGCTAAGTGTATGGTGTGTTAACATGTAAAATTTCAGCACATCAAACCTGAGGGCTTATACGAAGAGATTAAGTTTACCAAATGGAAGTGGGAGGTAATTATTATGGATTTCATTACCAGTCTTCCTCAGCCTCAGAATCAATGTGATTCTATTTGTCTCATTGTGGTTAGACTGATAAAGTCCGTTCACTTCTTGTCGATAAGGACTAGTTATTCGGTGAAGGAGCAAGCTAAATTATATTTTGTGGAGATTGTAAAATTTCATGGTACTCCGTTCTCATCTTATTTTTTAAAGTTATTTTAGAAATATTTGGGAACTAAGTTGTGCCTTAGCACTGCTTTCCACCTACAGTCGGATGGACAAGCATAAAATACCATTCAGACATCAAAAGCTATGCTCCATGCTTGCATGATTGACTATGGTGGTAGTTGGTTCGACCATTTTTCTTTGATAGAGATTGTGTATAACAATAGTTACCATTCTAGAACTGTTATAGCTCCTTTTAAGGCATTGTATGGTAGGAAGTGTCATTCTCCTATTGGGTGGTATGAAGTTGGTGAAGGTAAGTTGTTTGGTCCTAATTTGGTAGACGAAGCCTTAGAAAAGGTAAAGGTGATTCATGATGGATGAAAGCGGCTTAAAGTTGCAAAGAATCGTATATGGATATGAGGCATATAGAGTTGGAGTTCAATGTTGGTGATTAGGTATTCTTGAATGCATCTCCCATGAAGGTAATAATGAGGGTTTGTAAAAAGGGGAAGTTAAGTTCTTGGTATGTCAGTCCATACTTGATTTTGAAAAGGGTTGGTAACATTCCTTATGATTTAAAGTTGCATCCTAGTTTAAGCTTCATTCATCCGGTTTTTAATGCCTCTACGTTGAGAAAGTATGTGAGTGATCATTCATCGGTTGTTCCTTTAGAAGGGTTGGGAATCTCGAATTTCTTATCTTATGGGATAGTTCTGATTGAGATCTTGGATCGTCAAAGTCATTGGTTGCGATAAAAGGATGTGGCTTTGGAAAAGGTCCATTGGAGGAACCAAAAGGTTGAAGAAGCTCTTGGGAGGCGGAGGACGACATGAATTCCAAGTATCTGCATTTATTTCTTGCTCCGAATATTCATTTGGAACGTATATGCTCTTCATCATATCTTTATTTCCAACTTAACCAAAGGAAAGGTTGATTTCCTTGAATCCTTGTTGTCTAACTCGGTTAATGATTTTTTTAAGGTGTAATAATTTGTTAACTTATGCTTGTTCTTATCTTACCTGTCATTTAAGGATGAATGATCCAAGTGGTGGAGAATTGAAACACCTTAGCTTTTGACCATTAGAAAAATTCTTGATGTTTAGTTTTTAGGCAACATATGATTTGAGCATACTTTTCATATACGAAGATACGATTTAGAGTCCCCCTCTCATATGGTAATCAATGTTGTTTGGTTGTGTTCTGTCCAAAGTACGACTAGGCATCTTACTACATGTATAATAAGGTGTGAAGTGTGTGTTGTTAAGTCGCATGATTCCTTAAGTTTGGCCAAGATGATTCTGACCAAGGTATGATCCTAAGGATTCTTTTCATATTATAGGATACGAGCTAGTCTATTATGGTCGTGTGTTGGTCAGTATGAAAATCTAAGGTGATTTCTAGGGTATGAGATAAAACCACTCAAACCCTAGGTTACGATTTAGGGGGTATGGTCGTACCCTCATACTAGTAAGTTTTCAACTTTTAAGGTAAGGGTATTCTGGATATTTCCCACCCTAAAACCCTTAAGTCCCCATATCTTAAAATGTCGATGCCTCTGATAATACACTATTGAAAGATAAACAATCCAAAACACTCTCCAAACTCTCTTTTGAAGATTATTGCTAGGGTTCTTCAAATGTGTTCATCTTGTGGCTCAAGAGTCAAATTTCTTCCATAAATCTTCTTGAATAAAATATGTGACTATCACTCATTGTTAGATCATAAATGTCATGTATTTTAAAGTGTGATTATGATGCTTAAGTGGTGGTTTTAAAAACCAAAATTGAGGGTTTTTTTGTATGTGTTTGAGTATTGTTTACTCTTCATTTAAGTTACGTTTATATATGTTTTTTATGAAGGTTTGCATATGTGGGTGGTTGGTAACATGGTTTAACAAATTGGTCATGGGTTACCCTAAACATCATGGTTTTTCCTTGATTTTTGTCTTGACAAAAGTTTGCCCTAAAAATGTTTGTGAAAATGCCTTAGAGAATAAACTAGTCACATGATAATGGTGTTTTGAACTAAGGCTTAGCCTAAATAATAAGAATGGTGGTAAATGGATTCATAAAGACCTTGTTGGAAATGTAATGATCTAAATGGTACCCTTAGTAGTTTAATTAGTTTAATGGGTTTGAGTCCCTAAATACTAACCTGATTTATATCTTTGCTAGACAGTGGGTTGGAGTCCTTAAATTATGAATTGCATAATGTCTTTGAAAAAAAAGAGCTCGATTCGCAATATCAAATGAATGAATCATTCATTGATAATGGTAATGGCATGTGGTATACTTGTAAGTAGTGTTTGTATGATGAATAAATGAAGTGAATTGTTTAAGTAATTGGCTTAATGGTTGTGTATGTGAAATGGTGGTTTTAAATTAGGCTTTAAAGTAGGATGTGTAGCTGGGATGCGAAAGTACAGTATGACGTACTAACACTAGAAAAACCATGCTAGCCAATATAGATGTCTTATGACCGGGTGGTTTGAGTTGCCCAAATGAACATATGAAAGGGAGGTTAGAGACCCCTTTACTACATTTATTGGTGCTAAGTCACCTTGATTATGTTGGGATGTTTGAGTCCCCTATATCGGAATATACGATTATGGATATTCTCTTTTTCGTGCATCTACATACACTAGGGCACTTCCGGATAGGGGAGAGCTGGGCCCATATAGCCGGTGGGTACCTTATTCTATAACGGTCATGCTACACAACACAGGTTAATGTTTTCAAAGTTCATTCTAATCTTCCTCCCTATCCTAGCATGATATAAATATGTATAAATGTATACGTATCTACTGTATTGGTTATGCGCATTGAATAATTAGTTTTGAACTGTTGGTACTATTTAATCCTTATCCTTGAGTTATATTCTAGCGCTCCAACTACTAACCATCTTCGATGCTATATCCCCCACAATTCAAGTGTTGATCATACTACACCTTCTATATAGTGATTGGACTCGAGAATAACTTTTGTTAACATGAAGTGGTGAGCTTGCATACTTTGGAAGGATCCATTTCTTAATCGTTTGCCTCACAAGGGTCTGGGATAAAACATATCCACCCAAATGCAGCTAGCCTATCAAAAAGCCTTGGATACTATTCTGGGACCCTATTGATGTACATACTTCTCTCCAACTATAGTTTAGCTCTCATGAGGTCGTTATCTTACTTTTTTTGGCATTTAATGGTCATGAATCGGATATGGTTCTAATGTCCCATTGAGATGATTAGAACCTATAATCAATGTAAACTCAGGCTAAGAATAGTGTAATCATACCAGTAATATGCTAAACCAATCAAATATACTCATGTGGCAGTGTTACGGCAGTTTTGGGGTCCATTAATGGATTGCAAAAATTTTGGCATTTGCTAAAATCTTCTCTAAGGTCTGGAGAATGTTGTTTACTTTTGTGACTACGGTTGTGCGATTGTGGTCTTCGAGACCTCAATCGCAAAACCAGAGCCTAGGTATGAAAATTTTGATGCAATGTTCAGAATGCAATTTTTTTGATCCCAAACATTCATTTCAACTAGGAGCGGTAGCACTATAATCATTAAAGTCTATTCTAAAGTGTGATTGTGGCCCCTCAATTTTAAAGAAATCAAACTACACGCATTGGGCATTCAATCGAACACATAGAGTATGCTATTTCATTAAACTTGTGAGGCTCAAGTATGGGTACTCAAGATTTCTCTATTAGTGTAAACCAAATATAACAACTAACCACAGTGAAAGTTACATTCACATGAGTAATCAAAAATACATGTTAGGCCTTTTTCTACACTACACGTTCTAAACAGGCAATTTTATATCAAAACCAAAGAAAGTTTGTCTACTTACCGGTTCAGATGATATAAACTGGTGAATTGACATTTGGTTATGCAATAGAATGCCCAAAAATTAAGGGAGATATTGAGAGAAGATGAGAAAAGATCGTGTAGGGGTAGATAATAAAATGGATGGTCTTTTTAAATTGATTAGACTATCATCACGCTCGTAGTTCCGCGATCACGATCATTCGACCTCAGCAATCGCGGGGACACGAACCGCGGTCGCGATAACTGAGACCAACAAAAGAGTCTCCTAAATCTCTTGCTTAGTTCATTTGTCAAATTAACATATCCTTTCTTTCTAAATTCAACCAAAATGTCTCTAAGAACCAATGTACATAGAAATAAGAATAAAAATCAATTCTACTCTATCTTGCAATAATTAAAAAGGATATGTGCCACTTTTCATGGCATGATGGTTGCCTCAAATTTAGTGCTTAGTTTAACGTAGTATCACGATGCATCCACTTCTTCTATTTATCTCTCTAATTAGAAAATTTGAATCTCAATCCCATCTTTTGCTCAATATGCAATGATTGGCAGAGAGAGAAAATTCAAATCTTCCAAGAGAAATCTTGGAAGAGGTGGTAAAATGGCGAGCAAGCTTCCATCTCGCCATTTTGAAGACTTCAACCTTTTACCTAACTTCACATCAATCTTCCAAATTGGTTCCATGGGTGAAAGAGTGCTCTTCAATAGGCCATTCATTGTACATCAGATATAGAGATCCTCGGCCATTGATGGATGGGGTTCCATGTACTCCCTTAGAATAGCAAACTCCAAAATATAAGGGTCAGACTTAGCTCTCCATAATTCTCTATTTGTTCAATCGGATAGATCCTAAGGACATACCTTAAGCATAATGTTGAAAAGTTGTTATAACGAGGTTCAACCCCTAATTTTAGGTTAGCCACCTCTAAAGGATTTCACCCATAAACAAGTTAGAGTCATCATAACTGGTTTGCTTTTATTCTTCTCTTGACTCTAAGCTCATTTCTTTTATTTTGGCTTCTTCTTCCTCATATGAGTTGGATTGTTGGAAAGCCGCAGAGGATTCTTTTCTACCAAGATATACATCATATCTTCATTTTTATTCTTGACATATCTCCTATTAGGGAATGAGCATGGTAATGATAGTTCCAAGATTTTATTCTTTATTCATTTCCCCTATATTGACATTTTTTCATCCTAATGCCTTTTGTTGTATAGCTTGTAAATTCTCACCCATTACATCCACCTAATCCAAAATAGTTTGAATAATTACTCCAAGACTAGTGGATCCGATATGTTGCTCTTTGTCCTCGCCATCAGAAGATCTATCAAACTCATACAAAAAACTATCAACTCAATTAGTATAATGGGGGGAGGGGGCACATGGGCAATCACTTTAATGTCCATCTCAAACCCTACTTAAAGAACACCTATACTCCTTATAAGATTGAGATGGTGCATCCATCTCTCTCAAGAGAGCATAGTTACAATCTATTATGAAGTGTGGTCCATCAAAATATGGACATTGATCGTTAAGATAGGACTTCTAACTACCAATATCAAATTTGTTGGAAAATGCCATAGAGAAAATAAAAACAAAAATAAAATAAAAAGCTACCTACAAAAGAAAGATTACAAAAAAATATTTACAGGCTTTTTAATTAAAGCAAGTAACTTAATATGAGAAATTGTTCCCCGACAATGGCACCATTTTTTATAACACTCAACTTAAATGTCAATTTAAGTCGTTAATATATTTATCCAACTTTGGAGTCGGGGTCAAATCCATGAGGAACAATGTGAGTGGATATAAAATTAATTTGAAATAATAGATATAAGTTAAATTCAAACAAATGGTACAAAGAGATAAAAAGGGGGAGATAGGTTTAAACACTAATGTTTCTTTTTTGGGTTTTCTAGTATAAATTTGGGGCTATGAATAATTAGAGATTTAATAATTATGCACGGATATTGGGATTATGCATTACTAATATAGTGACATGTGGGAGTTAGTGATAAATATCTATTTAGTAAGTCAAATATGGTTAGGCTTGGTAATAAAATTTGATGCTAGTCTTTCAACAAAATATAAAACTTTCACCCATTGATTCTTTTGAATGCCTAATAAGTGTGTTCAATAATTTATTACCACAACCTCAATCTAGGCATCCCTATTTCTAGGATGATACCCATGTCATAGTTAACCTCACATTCACCCTTATGTCTAAGATAGTGAAAATTTAGTAAACTACAAACATAATTGTTTATTATTACTTTGGTCTCCACATCCCTCTTTAGAGGAGGATATGGATTTCCAAATTTCACCCAAAACCCTTTTTTCAAAGCTGGCCTTAAACTTTCAAGAGCTTAGAGCTTTCAGTCATCAAACCCATGTAGGTATTTGGGTTTTTCACCCATTAAATCCCAACTAAAATAGCATAGCAATGATAAAATACATAAACATGAATTACTAAATAGGTGCTAACAATAACAAGCCACACACTTAAACCCCTATTCACACATAACTCCAAGAGGGAGATTTACCTACACATAAGATAAATTTGCATAGATATACCCATAATCTGTAGTGAATTGAATTGTTCAAGATTTAAGTGAATGTTACTTCAAACTTGGTTCTCCCACAATATCAATAATGGAAGTGAGAAAATCTTCCACTTAGAAAGTCTTCAATGTCTTTTTCACCCAAAATTTATATATTAGTTTCTTCTCCTAAAAATGGAGGCTATAAACTACACTAAATCTAAAAACCTAAAAAAATTGGGGAAGATAGAACTATTCAAAATGCTAGGGATTGAGTTATTTTTATCAAATTGGGATCAGAAAGTGCAATTACAATTTTTCCCTAGGCCGTGATTTCGCATGTCTGGCTGCGATCGTGGCTGCACGATCGTGGTTTATGTCCATGACCATTACTGATTGACCATCCTTGATAGTCACGACTATATTCGGCAGATTGCAACCGCGGTTCCTGAGGCTCTTCTATTTCAAGTCTTTAGCTATACTTTCTTCCTCCTCTTTTGATCATTTTGAGCTCCAATCTACATCCTTCAAACCCTTTACTCTATGCCTGTAAGAATTGGATATTAGTGCATCTAATCGTAATTATGTCTCATTTATTCATCCATAAAAAAGTAATGGGAACAAATAATGAGTACAATTGAGTGGTAAACTAACCACTAATCAACTAATGCCTAGTAATTTTTACAGCCCTATGTTCCATGTTAAAGAGTTATAGCCATGTTAAGATTCTTTACTTAGATATCTTATTCTGATAGTGCCCAAGAATTCTTTTGTCCCTAATATTATTAGAACTTCTTAGGAAAAGTGTTGAATAAATACTCCAGTTGAGTTTAAACTTTTAGTATGATTTAATTTGTATAGCAAACAATTCAATTTAGCAATCAGATAGATAAGTTCCTTTAGTTTTCTATCTTTCCATCTAATCATACTATCCAAAGTCTCATGAATATGGATATTCCATTAGGTAATTTATTCAAATACATGCAATTTATGCATCATGTTTTAGATTCAACTATGTAGTAATGATTCAGTTCATAAGTGTTTAGTAAATGACCTCAATTATCGATGTATTTTAGCTCAAATAGTGTACTATCTCTTGTACGATCTTAGTATCATTATCTCATGATTTGTGCAGACATTGAATTAGTTATCACGTCTCAATTATATGTGCATAATTGTATCATGAACATTTCAAGCAAGTTCTACACTCTCAGCATGAATCAACTCTTTATAGTACGTAAAGCCAAGTCATCCCAGAAATCAGTTTCTTGATAGAGTTATAATGCTTCATCTCAACTATATCCTTCATTAACATATATTTCATGTGCATATTATTCTATACTTATAAGGTTTTAACAAAATTCTATCCATCATCTGAGGATGAATAATTCCAAGGAGGAGATAATGTGACACCCTACATTTTTAGGCTAGACTGTGAACCGTTGTTCCTACATGTGTAAGATCTAATTCCATAATTTATATTTTTAATACATGTTTCATGATATTTATCATAGGGTGTGAAGTTTTTATGAGGTGAAAAATGTTCATGAGAATCACTTAGAGCAAAGTGAGCTAAGAACCTTTGATTCGGGCAAATTTTGGTGTACAATTCCACAAGGGTTGACTCTAAATGCATAAAACTTTTAAAATCTGGGGGATATTTCATCTTAAAATCCACCAAATGATATATAATTGAATTATCTTTCCAATGACTCTAATTTTTCCTTATTTTGATACCCCAACAAAAAGTTATAACCTTTTTTATGTGAGGAAGTAAGGGTCTGTGATTTCGCCATGGCGCTCGCTCTCTCAACGATATAAGGGGCGTGATGAATTTATGTCTCAAGGTTATAATAGATACAATGTGGAGCTTATTCCATCACCATTTTAACTTTTTAAGGGTCAAGAGGCACTTTGGTCCTTTCCTCTCAGCCCTAAATGTCCAAACATGAATTTTAACACCTAAAAGGGAGTTATTTGCCTATATTATTCAACTAAACTCATTTTAAAACCCTCCCTTTTCCCTACGAACTAAATTCAAGATTTTTCCCTCAAGAAAATAGGGATCCAAGCTTTAATTTCAAGATTTCTGCAAGAATCCATCAATTAAAGTATGTGGGGTTTATGAACAAGGATCCTCTCTCATCCTTGTGCCAAAAACATACTTTAAAGATTAAAGTTCCTGATTTGAAATTAGGGTTCATACCCAATTATCCATATTCTTGAATTATGATACTTCCATAAGATTAAAGGCTTTAAGTGCATCAAGATTTACTTATATCTATGTTTCCTCACAAATTTTACATTTAAGCCATTTTATTAGATTTATTATGTAAATTATAGTTCTGTGTGATTCAAACCTCAAAGTTACATCCCATGGTTTTCAATACAAAGTCAAAGTTTTAAACTCATGTGTTTAGCCCCATAAACATGATCCCCTTTTCAAGTTCACTTACTTTAATGCCATAGCCCATTGATTTCATGTTGAATCCCTGAATTATGAAATTAGCCATGTAACTATGTTGTTTTCCTATATTTTAAGACATTCCCATGTTTAAATTCATGATTTTCATATGTTTCATGAAATGTCTATGTTTTGGGTCTTTGAACCATGATTACATATTATAGTATTTCAAACTTGATATTATATTTTATGAATCATTCATTCTACCAGGTTATGAACACCCGATACCTAGTTGTTTTACATGATTTCAGTGTCTCAAATGATTTAAATTAAACCATGAGTTTTATTATTCGGCACTTGATATGATCAGACCATGATGAACAATGTCAGTTGTATGTTTAGTTGAATTTAATTCAGTTCAGTCCAGTATTAGTCTCATTCAGTTGGGAGTAACACTTAGCATCGAGTGAACATAGGGATGGCATCTCCCCCATCATTTAAGAATGACATGTTACTAGCAGTCGCTAGGTTTCAAACCTACGGTGCCACCATAGATTTTGAGGGGTCCTTCATCAGTTATGCATGATACCCTCGTCCATTGGGACTTTAGCTCAGCCTTGTGGTTCTATATTGTTATTCAGTGTTAGTACCCTTGGAAAGGTACCAGCACCCTTCCAACTAGGGCTACAGGTTAGACTCCAATAGCAGATTTAGGGCATATCGATAATAGCTAGCTCCTACAGTCTCAGTATAGTATTTAGTGCATGTCAGTCCTGGTTTGTATGACCAAGTATTCAGACATTACTTATTTAGTTATTCAGATATCAATTATTCAGGTCATATCTGTACATGTTTATGCTTGGTCTTGTATCTTCGGTTTTATATAATCATGTTTTACCACTCCCTAGCTTCAGTTTTACTTATCTACAAAAGTATATATTTAAGTAACAAAGTGTAGTGATTCACCAGCATATCAGATTATGTTTGTCACTCATATTTTTAGATATTTTAGATTTTAGTTTATTTCAGTTTCTTGGTGAGTATACTTTTACTTATCATGCATGTTTTAAGATTATGCATCTATTATGTTTTACTTATTGAATTCACCCCTACTAGCTCTGTACATTCCAGATGTACTGATCCACATATATGTCTATATGCTATATTGTCTCATAATGTAGGTATGTTATAGCCTACACATCATAATCAGAAAGTTGCAGCTTCAAGCTGGCAGGTGATGAGTTCTCTAATTTAGGGGACTCAAGTCAAATGTTTTTCATGTAATTTATATTTATTATTCCTATCTATTGATTGGTGGTAGTTGGAGGCATGTCCCAACTATTTATAGTCAGTATAGTAAAGGTTTCATAGATAGTCAGTCAGAGTCATAAAATGTAAATTCCAGCTTTGTCTTTAGTTTTATCAGATTGTAAACTTTATTAGTGTTATATTATCTAGATTATGACATGATTATTTTTCCATGCTGTAAATTTTGCTATTTTATATATTCTAAATTAGCTTCTCGAGTATCATGTCAGTCTATGAGTTAGCTTGGTATCACTTGTGGCTCTAAACACCGTGTTATGACTAGGGGGCTTCTCGGGTCATAACGATTCGTTAGTCCTAAATACATAAAGACAAATTTGAAGTGACTTTACCGAGATTCAACGGTTGTATTCAGAATGTGAAGTTCTCTAACTCTAAGATATTGATATCCAAATCTGAGGTCTATCATAGAGAAATAATTTTCACCCTGAAGTTGGTCAGACAAGTCATCAATCCTGGAAATGAGATACTTATTCTTGATTGTGTCCTTGTTTAACTGGCGGTAGTTAATGCACATTCTAAGATAACCATCTCTTTTGTGCATGAAAAGAATGGGGGAACCTCATGAATAGATATTGGTTTTTATAAAACCCTTGTATATGAGATCCTTCAACTATTCCATCAGCTCCTTAAGCTTAGTTGTTCTGCAGGGTGGAAATTAAGTAGGTTACGTATTTGGAAGGAGATCTATTTCAAAGTTAATTTACCATTAGGAAGAACTCCATGATGATCTTCTAGAAGCACTTCTAGGAAATTCTTTACAACTGGAACTAACTCAATAGTTGAGGTTACAAATTTTTAATCCTCAACCCAAACAAGATGATAGATGAACCCTTTAGAGATCAACTTTCTAGACTTAAAGTAAGAGACAAACCAACCCATAGGAATTGAACTACTACACTTCTACTCTAGAACAGGTATATTTGGAAATCAGAATTTGAATACTCTCTTCGTACAATAAATAGAGGCATGATAAGAGTGTATCCATCTATGCCAAGAATGGCATCAAAATCCACCATGTCTAACTCTATAACGCCAACTTAGGTGACTTTCTAGGAATAGTGTCTAGACAATTTCTGTATACCCATCTAGCTATAACTGAATCACCAATAAAGTAGAGACTGAGAAAGGTGTAAAAGAATTTTGGGATTGACACAAAAGTCTAAAGATGTATAGGGAGTTGCAAAAAAAAGTATGGCTCGATGATCTAATAATGCATAAAAATGAATATAAAAGATCTATAATTTACTAGTGCCTACATCTGGAGAACCTTCCTAATATCGTCAGGTCTGGATAACATAAAATCTATTCTGGTGTTGGCTGCCACCTACATATGATGAGGCACCATTCTTAGTAGGGAAACCTGCTGCAGCCTCTGAAGTATTGGATTGAGTCTACTAATGAGCATCTCAGTCAATTTGATTAGCCTATGGGCATTGCTTCAAATAATGCCCTGGTTTTCAAAACCCAAAATATTCCGCACTGTTGGCCATGAACTCTCTTTGGTGATTCTTACTACACCTCTTTCAAACTGGATTAGTAGGACTACTAGTGAAAAATTCCTAGCACATAGATCATTATGCCATATCCCAATAATCTTGCCTAAATAAGGTAGGAGAGCACTAGAAAAAGATAAGGTTGGAGCTGAAGATTTCTGGCAGGGGTGAGAATGATTTCACTATGTGACCTTTCTTAAGAGAAATTAAAACTACCTATTCCTTCCCTCTTACTTTGACTTTCATTATTCTTGAAACTCTCTACTTGAATGTTTAGTGGAAGAACCATCAACCTGTAGATGCCTATGTCCTTAATAAACATAACAGTCCTACACTCATTGACCATATCCTCAAAATACCAGACACAAACTTACTGTTGTACCCAAGCGCACATGCAAGTGTACATGGTCTCACCAAGTAATATGGTAGCCTTAAATAAAGCCAAATAATGATCCCTCAGAAACTTTTGTTGACAACTTATCAAATTCTAGTTCAACTATTGAGATAAAGTAACCAAGAGAGTTTTAGGGTTGTAAACTAAAACTAACGTAGCTAATGCGGAAATGTAATGACTTTGGACAACTAATGGATAGAGATCAAGTGTTAAGGCTTATGAAAAATTAGTCTACACCATTGAAATTCATTAGCTTGACTTCTTATCATTTTGGTTGATTCATAGGGTTTATCGCATGATCATGGTCTCCCGACCTCTAATCGTCTACCTAACTTGGACATTATAACTACATCATTGAGCGGGGATGTAATAATTGATTTAGATGCAAGAATACATCATCCTACATGTGAACCAAGAAAGGATTCTAGGTATATCACTATCCTATATGCTAATTCAAATTCCTTATTTTATAAAACAATAAGAACCTTAATTTATTTATCCCAGGTTTTATCTTCCTATTCCCACTCACGAGATCACAACGTCAACAATATATGCATTCTAAGGCTAGATACTCCTTAAAAACGTTAATACAAGGATAAGAAAATAAACAAATATGATAAGAAATTCAAACACAATCAATTCAAATAAAAAGTAAATATGTTCTTGGCCTTAACCCTGAAATAGGGGCTTTTAGCCACTCATGGACATAGTCGTATCAAGACTAATAAATACATAAAAAAATACATTAAAAATTTAAAGTAAAAGAATAAAAACCCTAATTCAAGTTTTTTCCATCCCCTCTCCAAGTTTCAAAGCCATCCAAGGTTTCTAGCATTATGTTCACGTGTCCTATTTATAGGAGGACAAAACTTTCAATTTCTGTACTAGGCCACGTCACGGGATTAATTTATCAGGTCTACCTCTGACCCACGCCCTTATCATGGAGTACTACTGTTTTGGGTCCCTTAAAATCTCCCTATGTATGTCATGCACCCTAGGGAATTTTTTTGGTCCGCAATGCACCATGGACTTCCAAGAGGTCCATTTGACGTCAAATCTTGTCTTGTGCTTTTGTTGATCGGTTCCAAGCCTTTTTGTCTTGTTTCCATGTTATTTTAAGCGTGTATATCCTTCATATATCATCATAATAAACTCACCAAGAATTATATAGAATTAAATATAAAAAACTAAAGATAAAAACAACACAACATCAAAGACGCCGAACTAGAAACTTAAGCTAAGAATATACTTTTGCGCATTTTAATCTTGAACTTAGTCTTGACTCGGATTGATTCAATTGCACTTTAAACACTATAAAAAAGATTTTCCACTCATAATTACTCAATCATACCATTAGTAACTCATTACACTCACTAGAGTCCATTCCGATCAACTAGAACAAGACCTAGCTCAAGATAGTAACACTAGTTTTCTTATTTGAACTCTAAGTGACCAAATTAAGTACAAGATTATTTGAAATACACCTTAAACATTATAATTGAGTACTCACATACTTTTATGCTTATATATATCATCATTTACTCATTAACTACACTAGAATTCGTCAAAACGAATCTAAATAAGCCTGGATAACAACACTAAAGTGCATAAATCTACCTCAGATCATCACCCCACACTTTAAGCCTTGTTCATCCTAAAACAACTCTTCACTCTAAGAATTATAAGGTAAGGTGATTCCACACTTATACTACAATCAAGAAACTCAAGCTAGTGCCACAATGACAACACAGAATGCAAGTTTCTACACTAAGCATGTTACGTACATAATTGACATTTCAAGAACACCACTCCAAAACATCCTAGCCTCAAGAATTGACTCACCTAGTTAGAAAACTCATGCACATTGTAAAATCAAAGAAATCATATAATTCACCCAACAATCATCAAACATGTGCCCTCACAATAAGAGAGTAACCCATAATCACTTAAATAAATGCTATTTTTCACCAATTGGGTACGAGAATCAAATTTCGCTCACTCTCATAAAGAATTCACAAGTTACACATAATGAACGATAAGATTTCCCATAGTGTAGCACTCAACTAATATCAGAATGATGAAACTTAGGATCAACTAGGACTTTAATGTTTTTAATATAGGCTAAGGAATGGTTGGGAACTAATTTCGCCAAGAATAGTGACTATCTTCCCTAAGCACTTCAATACATCACATTTTTCAATTAAGACAAATATCTAACACCCAGCTTACACCACTTTTATCAACCCATAACTTTTGTAGCCCCATCTTATTAAGCTCATTCACATATACGATGGTTAGAGTAGACTATGTACACATCATTCAATTTTACCCTTCTTCACACCCATACACGTTACACACCCCTAAGATAGCCACCATCAACTTAAGTAATTGCCTTAGTTGAGGTGCATAATGTCCAAGGAGAACCAGGGCCAAAATAGGTTTATTGTAACACGACTGGGCCAAAAATGGGAATTTATTTAGCACAAATTTCTCTAACTCCCAACATCAACATAACTATTTTTATAGACCAATAACTATCACTTTAGGGCATTAATTTCTGTAATGACCCCAAATTACCTCCCGGGATGTCACACGGAGCTTATGGTTACAAGTAGCCCCAACCTAACCCTTTGAGCCTATTACTACATAAAATAACTCAATTTAAGGTATACTAAATAAAAAACTTGTACTATCTTATCAAATGATAGGAAATATGAAGAAAATACTTGATCCGAACGACCAGAAAACTAGAAATCTCAACATACTAACAATCTGATAACTAATCTGACAAAGCCTCTACTACTCAAGTCTACTAGAGAGCCATTGGGACAAGTCCCCAACTGACTTAAACTGAACTGAAAGAAATAATATGTCTACTAATAATATTGAAATGTCTGAAGATAGGTCCTCGAACCATGTAGACTCACCCCTGAGGGGATGTAGACAAACGTACTCAGAACTCACTGACAAAGCTGGGACTGAGCACCTGTACCTACATTATAAGATAACGTAGAACATAGACATATATGTGGATCAACACTTGGGAATGTACTAAGTATATGGGGGTGTATGCATTTACAGAAAATAATACCCATACTCTTTAATCAAATCATACATGAAAATATGAACGAATCACATAACTTGAATACGTCTACAATATAAAGCTCATAAATCATGTAGAATGAATCATGTAACACAAATCTCGTGAGTCATTATAGTTTATCTTTAAAATATGAACTCTTCTCTTATTCTTATTACTCGAAGACTAAAGAAATCTTTAAACAACACTTTTAAACTTATGCATATATCTCATGGAGAGTAAAACTTCTTTAATGTTTAAGAACTTAGAACTCTTTTAAACTCAAGACACATGGAACTAGGAATTCTATAACTCTTACTAGTAGAGAAAACTACTTTCTTCTTGGGAAAATTTTATCAAGAAACTATTTTGAAAATCTCACTATTAGGAAAAATCACTTATCTCAAAGCTTTACGGAAAATATTCTATCTCAAGGGAGGTTCTCTTAACCAACATAAACCATGCAAGCTATATGAAGTCCACCATCTTGTCCTCCTAAGAAAGAAACATCACATTAGGTAGAGGCATCATACTTTTTCCAGGGAGTATAACCTTAACTCAGTGATCACTTATCTCGGTCTCAGGCCCATAAATCTCAATCCTATGGTGGCACTTAGTTCTGGGGTATGAAACCGTAGTAACTTACCCAACTCGGTGCTAAATACTACTCCCTTTTAGTTAGCTACGCTCACCTCATGGAAATCCACTTTAAAAATAATCTCGTGGTTCATAAAGAACCCAAATATAAAATCAGTAATCTAATATAGTAAAGTGGATTTCAAAGCTACTATGACCATTATGGTCAAAACTTTATCAATAATCTAAAAGTACTCAAATCATGGGTACTTATAGCACAAAAGATTATGAAATATCAAATCTCAAGTTGGGCTTAGCGACCCATAATCAAATATCAAGTTAAGACTCATCAAAATGCATTCTAGATATCATATGGACTCATAAATCATATAGAAATTGGGAATTTACAGCAATTTGTCTCAAAATCTCAACGTACTCATATATTTCAATTTCTAGATCATAGAAACCGTTAAATCTCAAGGAATAACAATATAGGGTATAAACCCAACTTCAATTTCTTAAGAAAACATGTAAAATCATGCTATTTTACTTTTAATTCATGGAAAACATCAAAAGCTTGCAACCAATAACAATGGATGAAAAATCCAAATTCAATTTCATGAAAAATCTCATAAATTGCAGGAAACTTATATTTTTAAATAAGTTTTTGGGCATAAGGGTGAAAGGATTACCCTTGTTAAAAACCCCACATACCTTAGATTGTGTAATTAGATATACAAGCTTGTTTGAAACTCTTCCTCTTACTCTTTGAGAAAGGGTTCTTAAAGCCTTGGACTTAGGAAACTCAAATCTCAACTCAATTGTAGAATTTATGATGAGTTCTTGAATTTCTTGGAGAAGGGTTTTGGGTGTGTTTTTAGGAAGAAACCCTAGCCTTTGGATGTTTTGGGAGATAATGAAGCTATCTGCTGTGTTTTAAATATATCAGGGTATTAAAAGGGAAAATACCCAAAAAAAACTTTTAAAAATGACTTAAAAATACTGAATAGAATTTACGATAGTCAAAGTGATGGTTCATTTCTAGTTTGACGGTCTGTTGGATCGTCCGTCGCACGTTGGTCAGAAAAAGGCCACACTAATTTAGTTACGATGGTCCTAGCAATGGTCCATCGCTAGTTTGACTGTCCGTTGTCTTGGCCATTACACTTAGGCCAGAAGAGGAAGTCACTTTCTTGGTTGTGATGGTCTGGGTGACGGTCCATCCCAAACTCAACGTTCCGTCAATTAGTCCGTCGCACCTGGGCGATTCTGACAACACTCCATAAAATGACCATTATTTCTCACCCCAATATCGAATTTGGATGAAACTGGTATCGTTGGAAAGCTAATTCAATTATCTATATGGTTTAAAATATTTCTCACTTGGGAAGTCAACCCTTACTCTTCTTAAATATTAAACTTGACTTAAAGAAAAATCTAAGGTATTACAATTTCGCCTTTCTCCTACTTGAAATTTCAAATCCTTAACTTAATTAAGCTTACACAATATTAGTTAGAAGCATTGATCAAATTAAAGTCACTCAATGAAGAGGATTAGTCTACATATGAAGCTATCAAAGACAAATCTAAAGGTTCAATAGGGTTAACTTGGATTATGCAAAAGGGTAGGTAAAAGAATGTATGTGACGTTTCTATAAAATAAATGCCTAGATCATCTCCTAAACCCACTCTTTTTATTTCACATTACTCACACACCAGGAAAGTTCTAGAAATCACATGAAATAACGAATATACTACAACATCACATCATATGGAACATGCTTAACTCAAGAAGGATCATCATAGACTCTCAACTAAACAATCACTTGATTTCAACATTAAGCGAATAAGAAAAAATTCATAACCATGAGCTAGGACACTAGAAAGTAGCAATTCATACAATTAACATTCATTTTACAACCAAACACTTACATCATACAGTCAAACATAGAACCAACTAGAAAATTTTATTTATTCCTAACACAAAAACATTAAAATTACCCTACAAATGGGAATTTCTCCACCCCAGACATAAAAATCTACACTGTCCCTAAAGTATATTTCGAAGTAGAGGTAGAAATAATCCCTAAGGCCTCTGGGCCTAGATAGTAGCATCTTTACACATCAAGGGTTTCTGGGGACCCCACACTCAGTCTTTGTTATGCTCCTTAGCTCAGGTTTTCTAACACTTAGACTTCCCATCAACCTGTGACTCAACATAAACAAAAAATCATTGAGTAAAACTAAAATACTAAAAATAAAACACACCTTAACTTGGGTTGTCTCCCAAGAAGTGCCTAATTTAGTGTCGCAGCATAACCAAATTTACTTTTTTCTCTAATTTGAGGATATGAATTTCACCCCCAACTTTATATACATCTTTTTACTTCGCTCATAGGGTGGTGGTACAAATATTATGAAACTGAGTAATATAATGTGCATGGTAAACCACTCAGCCTTAAAGGGAGTTGTATTTTAATGTTGCTTATCTGGTGCAAAATTGTAAATATAGGATTCCTGTCCCTCCTCTTCACACTCTCCCACTATTTTGAATGATTCCACAGATAAGACATAATCTAAACATAATATAGAAAAGTTCTTTGAGTGAGGACCGACGTATCCCACTTCAAAATTTACACAATCAACAACACCCTAACTCATATTAGCCTTCTCAATCTCAGTCTCAAGAGAAAGATGATAACTAAATGGCTAATATTATTGTGTTTGTTCAACACATAGGCTTGTATACTTGGTTTCCTTACTCAACCTCCATGTTGATGGTAGTGATGGTATCTCCTTTACCTGTTCAGCAATTTTAGGTTTTGAGTACTCAGACTTCCTCGAATTATCAGTAACTTTGCCTGCATCTAGTTGGAGAGTAAACTCTACATCTATCTCTTTAGTTGTCTTTGGAGGTTCTTTATTCAGTTCTTTATCATTCCACAAATTAATAGGCACTACTTAGTTAGAAGGTTCAATGTCACTTGGAAAACCACTTTGAGTCCTGGGATTTTCTACGTACTACATCTACCCCTGATTATCCAATTGCTTTGTAGCCACCTGCTGGTTCTTTATGTTTGCCGCCAACTGTGTGTAAGATGTTAAAATTTATTTTAGTACATCTTCCATATTGCTAGTTTGAGTCATTGCCAAATTTCCTTGAACTTGCAGCTGAAACTATTACTGCTGGTTATTCCATGATTGAATTGGTGGATGAGTATGCCACATTTAATTGTAGCTGTTAACATAATATGGCCTTTGAGCATAGCCTATAAATATTTCTAAATCGAGACTGACAGCACACATAGTTGTAGAATGGTCACTATTACCACAAACCATACACCAACTTATGGTCTGCTCCACAGATAGGACAGTATCCACATCATATTGTTAAGGTCTTGTCCACGCACATCTATAAAATCTCAAAAAAAACCTATTGATGGGGTCCCCAACAAAAATAATAAGGATCATCATCACTCGACAACAATCTATCCCAAGCAGACATATCAAGAAGTATGAGAAAAAAAAGTAAATTAAACTAAAAATAAAAATTAATAAACTATGTACAACTCAATATAACTAAACTAAAAACAAGATAGTTGGATATTTGAAAGTCCCCGGCAATGGCGGCAAAACCTAGTGGTGCTCAAGCACACACGCAAGTGTATATGGTCTAACAAAGTAATACAGTGGCCTTAAATAAATCCAAATATCCATCCCTAAGAGTCTTGTGTTGATAAGTTATCCAATACTAGTTCAACTATTGAGATAAAGTAACCAAGAGAGTTTTAGAGTTTTAAACTTAAAGTATAGTAAGTAATGTAGAAAACTAATAACTTTGGACAATCAACAGATAGAGACCCAGGGTTAAGACTTACAAAAAATCATACTATGCCATTGAAATTCTTTAGTTAGACTACTTATAATGTTTGTTGATTCATAGGGTTTATCGCATGATCATGGTTTCCCGACCTCTAATCATCTACGTAACTTAGACATTATAACTAAATAATTGAGAGAGGATGTAATAATCCAATTAAATACAACAAGATATAATCCTACATGTAAACCAAGAAAGGTTTATAGGTATATCCCTATCCTATATTCTAATTCAAATTCCTTATTTTATAAAAGAATAAGAACGTTACTCTATTTATCTCCATGTTCTATCTTCCTATCCCCCTTCTCGAGATCACAAGGTCGACAATATATGTATTCTAAGGTTATATAATCCATAAAATATTTTATAAAAAGGATTTAAAAATAACCAATTATGATAAGAGATCCAATAAAACTCAACTCAAAGCAAAAGTAAACATGTTCTTGGCCTTAACCCTGGAAAGGGAGCTTTTAGCCACTCATGGACATAGTCCTAATCAAGAAGAAAAAATACACGATAAAATATATTAAAAGGCTAAATTAAAAGAATAAAAATCCTAATTAAAGTGTTTTCCAGATCCTCTCCACGTTTTAAAGCCGTCCAATGTATCTAGCATTATGTTCTAGTATCCTATTCATCGGAGGACAAAACTGTCAATTTCTTGCACTTAGCCTCATCGCGGGGTTAATTTTGCGTGTCTACCTCGTCCACGTGCTCTTATAATGGATACCTACTATTTTGGGTCCCTTAGGAATCTTCGTATGTATTGTACGAGCCCTATGGAATTTGTTTTGGTCCGCTACGAACCATGGACTTCAAAGAGGTCAATTTGATTTCAAATCTTGTCTTGTGCTTTCGTTGATCTATTATAAGACTTTTTGTATTGTTTACACGTGATTTGAAGCTTTTATATCCTTCATAAATCATCATAATCAACATACCATTAATGCTATATAATTAAACACAACAAATTAGAGCTTAAAACTATACAACATCTAAGATGACGAACTAGAAACTTAAGCTAAGAATTCTAGTTTTGCCTCTTTTGATCTTTCACTTAGTCTTGACTCTTGGATTGATTAAATTATACTTTCAACACTATAACCAAGTTTTTCCACACATAATTGCTTAATTATACCATTAGAAACTTATTACACAAAGTAGAATCCATCGCGATCGACTAGAACAATACCAGCTCAAGCTAGTAACACTAGTTTTCTCATTTGAACTCTAAGTGACCAAATTAATTACAAACTTGTTTGAAATACTCCTTAAAAATTATAATCAATTACTTAAACACTTCCAATCTCATTTATATCATCATTTACTCATTAACCATACTAAATTCATCACAACAAAGCTAAATATGATTTGAAAACAACACTGAAGTGCATAAATCCACCTCAGATCACATATTCATGTAGGCCCTAGAGTCAACAACCATTGTTGGAGCATTCTTTTCCAACTGAGTAAACTTAAGAGAAAACTCCTTCACACTTATGTTACCCTGCTTCAAATTTTTAAATTCCTACACCTTGGACTCTCTTAGATCATGTGGTAAGAACTTTTTAAAAAAATGCAACAACAAACTTATCCCACTCTATCGATCGTGTATCAGCACCACTAAGCCACTCATTGCGACTGATACGCAGCGAAGTTAGCACTTTTAGTCGGAGTGACATCCATGATATGTGTAACTTGTTAAATACTATCCAAGAACAATTGTGGATCCTCTACATATTTAGACCCAAAGAATATCAAAGGATTCATCCGAGTGAAGTCTCAACCTCTGGTCGTTGTTGTATTCACTGTTGGTTAGGCTAATACAATAATTGGCTGGTTATTTTTGGTGTTCCTAGACTGAGCAAAGTCTATGAAAAAATCCCTAAATTTGTAATGACATACTTATTTATTTAGAGGGTTTGCTGGGCTGGTGGTAGTGCTTGCTGATTCCCAATATCATTATCATTTCCACTGCTCTTTTCGTTAGTGCTCTTTAGAGGATTATTTTGTAAACGTGTCAAGAACAAGTTTAAAGAAGTTTTTAATAGAGTTCACATGATATGAACATGAACGAAGTAAAAACTATCCTAAAATATTTCATAGCATCTCACTCATAAGCGTGGCACACTTCACACCCATGAATAAGACACTATTAAGCGTGGTTTTCCGACACCCTAGGATACTTTAAATCTAATTCTATTATACCATGTTTGTCATAACCATAGATTACACCTAGTCATAACAAGATGCGAGTCACAAGTGACTCCAAGCTAACCCATGGTCTGGGATAACTCTAAGAATGCTGAAAATAACTGATGCAGAAAGAATAAACCCAAATAATGAGTTGGGTAATTAAGCCCTAAGAAACAATATCAAAATACACCATATAGCTGAAAAAACGTAATCTATGTGACTAGCTGAAAGCCTCTAAATAAGAAGAGTTATCGGAACAAGCACCAAGCTAACCTGACTTGTCTAAAAATGAAAGAATTATAATAATAAATGAAATATTGATAGATGTACTCGAATGATGAGGAATCACCAACATACTATTGTTGTTATGATGGGGGATCATACTATGCTTGATTTGGGTGCTAAGCAATCAAATCTATATTATAAGACAATAAGAATAAATAGAAGTATGTGGTAAGTACTTTGAATATACTGATCATGTGAGATATAAATCATACTATGAAAGCTGAGAATGTTGAAAATAACATTAGGAGATGAATATGAACTAAAATTATAGCTAGATGTGATACATAGGTAATAATCCTAAAACAACATTATGTACTAAAATAGCTTAATACAAAGTCATGTGAGGCCAGAGACTGAACTGTGTGATCTACTATTAACCAACTTACCCTATTTGACCTAAATTGGGCCTAATTAGTAATCCTATTGTATAGTGTTCAATACCTTGTTAAGGGTACGAACACTGGTTGTTGTGGATCCACTAATCTAATGTCCAAATAGCTATAAATCAAACCTATATTGGCGATATAGTTATAGAAATTGGGTTATTTTAACCCATGTCCTCTCGGCTCTAAGTAATTCTCACAGCTAAAAGTAAACTAATATACTAAAATGCTCAATAATATAGAGATTCTGAAATTGAAAGGCAGATGCATTATCTAAAAGAACCCTAAATCATTAATACTAAAATAATGAGTATTCAACGGACAATGCATGATATCCTAATCCATCGAGTTTTCATAACCTGACATCTATGAAGAATGCAACCAGCATGAAAATTTTATGATCTAAATGAATTTAAAGAGTTTTAATAGTGTAAGTCCAAAATCATGGATTTCACAATATAAGTATGGTTTATGATCATGAACATGTAATGGCACTGAAATTATTAATAAAACATGAACTACAACTGATTAACTCAAAGAAATTGAGATATCAAGGAATTTGACAATATCCGTGAACCCTAAACATTGAAGAAGGAATTGAATTGAAGAATTAGATTAACTTTGGGACTCAATGAATGAAAATAAACCCATTAATGAAATCCCACATACCTGGAGATAATAACCCTGAAGAAATCTATGAAATTATAAGCCTAAAGAAGATGACCCTAGCTCTACGTTGAGGAAAGAAATTGCCTCTTTTCTTTATGTTGGGACAAAGTGTCAAATGTTTTTCTGTGTAATGAGGTCTTAGGGTAATATTAACCTTAATTATTAGACTTAAAATAACCTAACAAAATATTTTTGGTATTAAAAGAGTGGGAAAAATACTAATTTTCCCTTTTAAATTCACTACTGAAAAGCTACTGAAAGAGATATACAGGACCTTCCCATAATCGTGGGTCCAACCTAAGATCATGGGTAGTAGTCATGGTTGCGAGCTGGATGTGAGATCTTTTAACATGATCATATGAGTTTTGGTACTATCATGGGACCTACATATTATCATACCTTGGTTCATAGGTTGAAGGTTCCAACTGGGTCAACTTTAGGAGATAAGATCATACCTAAGATCGTGGTTTCTAACCACTGTCATGGTTCCATCTTATGGTTGGAAGGTATACGTTTAAACTATAAGATTTTTGGGGCTATTTTAATCTAACAATACCATTGTAAGACCATGGTCCTATAATGTAACCACTTTGTGGTTTGGCTCGTGACATCTCACTATTGGATAGTCCATCACTAAGATGGCCATAATGTTTTACTGCAACATCGAATTAAGTCCAAACTTGATGCATTGAAAAGATAATTCAAATATCTATCATTTGGTGAGTATTTATCTCAAAATACTTCACGATATAGAAGTTATTCTTGTTTTAATTGGATAGTAGCGAGGTACTCCTTAAGGAATCAATTGGTAAGGAAAGTTTTGACTTGGCCTAAAGCTATCTTGTGGCCTTAATACATGTTTAAATAACTTCCCATACTATGGTGTTTTATCTTAAATGTACTTAAAGCATGGTTCTAATCTTATCTTGAATTTTTGGGGCGATGTAGTAGGGTACATTATAAGTGATTGCATGAAACTAACATAAAGAATTAAAGAGATTCCAAGATAAGGATACTCCCCATAAACCCTAACATTTGAAGTGATTTCATGACTCTAACATAAGGAATTGAAGTGATATCAAGATAAGAAGACTTTTCTTTAACCCTAATCTCTTCGTGGATTTTATCAAACTAAAATAAATTATGATAATAAAGTGATAATGGTACCTTACATACCTTGGCCGGTGGAAAAACTTTGAGAAGAAGGTTGAGGAAAAAAATTGTTCAAAATTCTAGCTTAGTTTTCTTGACACCTTGTGTTTTGAGTTAGAGAGAGGATAAGGAAAGAATAGCATATTATACTAAGTGTTTTTATTTGAATAAAGAGGGTTTTAAGAGATCATAAGGATGCCTAAGAGTTGGAGGATAAAACTTCCAAATGAGAGAGCAAGTGTTTAGCCATACCAAAAATAGTTGGGCGCACTACCTTAGGATATTTGGACAGTGACTCCAAAGGCCACACTCACCCTTATACCTATGTTGTGTAGAAATGACTAGGGAACCATTAGGGTGTTGCCGTGGTAAATTTCACAACTTTGGGTTTATTTTTGTCCCCTTATTCCCCTATAGTTTGTACGCATGATTTAATGCTAGTTTCTAATATATTATTGGAGTTGATAATCTAATTTTGAAGTACCAAAACATGTATGGGGTCGTAACATATAACTTAACATATGAGATGCTAAAATATATCCCTCCCCTAAGGATTATTCATCTGTAAATGAACATTAAAGATATGAGGAATACCTTTTATGAAAATAATAATAGGTCTAGTCTCTCTTAAAATATATCTTCACTAATGAGAGATTCATTAACAAGAGGAGTTTCATAACAAGATATGAGAGAAATAAATACTAACAATATAAAAAGAAAAAGAGACTTAACATAGACATGACATACATGAGTTTCTTGAGTCATGACCATAACAATATAAGACATGAACTCATAGAAATCATATCATAGATTAAGATAGTTACTTTCAACATCTTCTCCTTGAGGAGTGAATAGGTAAGGATATTTAGTCATCATATTTTCCTCAAATTCCCATGGAACATCTTCAACTTTCCAGTTCCTCCATATTATCTTCACCAAAGCAATATATTTGGTTCTTGACTTGTGAACCTTATGATCTAAATTCCCAACAAGGTCTTCCTCATAAGTCAAAAAGTATTTCACCCAAAAACTCTTCATAGATATCATAAGTAAGGATTCTCCTACATACTTCCTTAAAATGGATACATGAAACACCGGATGAATGGAATCTAAATCTACAAGTAACTCCAACTCATAAGACACTTTCCCAATCATCTTCAAGACTTTGGTAAGGGAAAAAATAGCTTGTACTAACCGTTACTTTTTTAAAACCATTGATAATGCTTAAATACACTCTAAAAAGAAATGTACATAGTCGTTATATGATATATTTATCCAACTCAATGTGTCGACATTGATCCCACAATTGTGAGAGGAGTGTAGTAATTTATTAGATATTTGTTCATATATATATATATATAATTAAATAAAAGTAAATGGGGGATGTAGTAAACAATTTTGCATGTTTTAGAATGTAGTTATCATAAGAGAATACTTGCACAGCTAGAATAGAATAGTTATAATTGATATGAAAACATCGTAGGAGTATGTTAATTTGATAATTGATATCATTAATGGTTGGTTGATCATTTATTCAACTAAGAAATAAATATGAGTAGGATAGGTTTTGAATATTGATGACAATCTTTCAATCTATCACAAAATCTCATATGGGCTTCCTTTGAACACCCATATGTATACCTTACCAAATAATCCAAAACCTCAATTTGTTTAGTCTATTTCTAGAACTATCTATTAAATGAGGAATATTCAAATAAATCTGCACGAAATCACTTTACCCTTTTTTTCTCATTCAAATAAAATAAGCATTCTAAGATTGAATAGATTTTGCAACCATAATTCTTGAGTTGAAACATAGATATTTAGTTAAACCCAAAATTTCTAGCTCAAATTAGAATAAAATAGATAAAACCCACATATAAATCAATGATCATCAATCACCGAGCTCTAAGTATTTAGGGGTTTAGCTATTCATAGAAGATATAAATAAAATTATACCTCCGTGCTCATCAAGAGCCTCCATAAATTCAAATATTCAAGATGAAATCTTCAAATCCAAAATGAAAATCTAAGATGATTGCTAATCCCAATATATGGAGTCAATTACACTTTCTAGCTATTAGATCTTGGAAAGTTTAAATGATAACCCCTAAAATTTTGGAAAAGATTCTATTTGTATGACCTAGAAAATTGGACAAAAAAATTATAAAGTTTCCACCGGAGCATATTGTACATCTAGCATTGGGCTCTCACAAGTGTTGTGCGATGCAAATTTCTATCTCATCAAGTACACAAGTTACTTTTCAGTTCTTAAATGTTCAAGAGTTCTATTGAATTTTTTCTTTCTTAGGTACTGCATTATAGTTATTCGCTACACACAACTCAGTTTTATACATGCACAATTATCATTAGATGGATCCTTTAAAATCTGTCTCATTATGCAATATTCCCTTAAGTTTTGTGTCACGCATTGACCTTGTGCGATGCCCCATGTAGGTCTAAAATCTCTAACCATTACATATCTTCTTTCAATCAAAACTTTTGCTTTTTATTGTTTTATCTTTTGGCATATTCCTCAGTCTTATTACCTATAACCAACTAAATTGACATAATAATTGATTCAAATATGGCATTGAAGACATCACTTTCATATCAATTGTACTCATAATGAGTCATAAATTGTCGAATCAGTAATACCCCCAACCTAAGCTTTTACTTGTCCTCAATGAATCAAAATTCTCAATGAAACAACAATGCCTACAAATGGTACTACCAAGGAGTTCAAACACATTCTTCATTGTGAAATTATATTTTCCATCATATTTTTGAAAACTTTGGCATAAGCATCACTTAAAAAACACTCAATTAATGAACTATAGCTTCAAATGTTAATTAAATGTTACCAAACCAAGACCATACTCATAGACTTCAATAAAGTCAACTTATATACTCAAGATATACATTTAACAGCCCTCACAATAAAAGAATGTCCCCTTTCTTAAAAAATAATTAAAATTTAAATAAAGGATTTTACTGATTCACTCTACCTTTCAAAGATGATCATGAACATATACGTCATACCATAGGCTTTCCCATATATTCCTTGTCACCCTACTTAAGCATGCTACAGTGGAGATCAACAAGTCTTACTTCATCTTGTAATATTGGCAATGGGTTAGGTAGAACCTTCACATGAAGAAAAAATGAAGTAGCAAATGTTATTTTTATAAACACATCATCAAATTTGATAGAGTGCAACTGATCTATCTTTGGCTTCAACTTGTAACAACAGCACGAATGGGGGTCCAACTATACCTACTTGGTATCATACCCTTTTTTTCCTTACAAGTCTTTATTATCAAATCACTCGGTCAACCTATTTAACCTATCTCCATAAGATAATAAAGTTTATTTCACCCCTAAAATGACCTTCCAAAGAGGTTCCATGGCCAAATAAATAATCTCTACAAGCCAAGATGATAAAAGACTCACCCAAGTATCGAAAATCTTGTTTAATCCACCAATGCCCAATGTCAACTCATGAGTTATAACAGACAAATAATAAAATAAAGAACAATCTACAAAGATGAAGTAATGAGCCAAAAAGGGTAACAAATAGTTTAAAGACAAAAAGAAATAGATAGATATACTGACATAAATAATGAAAAGACAATCAACCTAAGGGTATATACCCTTAGACCTCTAACTGTATTCACTTTAAGCACTAAGCTCTTACGTAGAAGATGACGAAATCAATATCCAATGTAATGAAACATTTCAAAATGATTGTTATATTTCATCATAACAAAACAAAAACTAAATAAAAGAAAACAAACCTACTACTATTAATAGCCATGGGATATTATTGCAAATATGTGCCCAAAAGTGACCAATTTTCAAGAAATTAGGCATCTACTTACCAAGATAGGGCACTTATTGGAACATATCAGGATGAATGTAGCTTCAGATAATTAAATTGGGTACCTACTAGAGCAAATGGGTCACCTGCTAGCATAGGTGATGGAGCAAGCCATTCTAGTATACCTCTAATCTCCTATTGACTCTCCAATGACACCTTTAATGGTTCTTGATCCTTATTTATTGCATTGGGAAACACACAAAACTCTTTAAATAGTATCAAGAGAGGTTTAAACATATCTTGCTTCATAAATAATCCTTGAAGTGTTTGTAGTTCTCCTAATTTCCTTATAATAAGAGGTCTTATGTTGATTTGGCATGAACCATCCTTCTATTTTTTAAAATGATTTGACCTTAAATCTAAAATTTAAAATTGCATGAGGTAGACAAAAAACAAATTATATATCTTCAGGGCATGATAGTACATATATGAACACAATATTTCTATGCCAAGGAGGCATACATTTGATTAACTACTAATGATCCTTTTTTATTAATAAAATAGACTCATCATATGATGCATAAAGATGTTGGCCATAAAAAGCATCATGAAATAAGGAAACTTCCAAGGTATTTTGAGACAAGTGTTTTTTCATCCCATAATAAGACCATACCCGAGGATTCCCATATTTATTTAAAATAAACATAATATCAACACGTACGTCATAAAGTTCAAAAAGGTAGTCAATAATGGTATGAAGAAAATGAGTCTCATCCATGGTGTTTCCATATATAATAGTAGCAAGGTACTCAAGAAAGTTTATAATCAAGTCACTGGAAGTTGGAACAACCATAGATGGAGTCAAATCATTAGGATGCAAATTACCCTTCCTTTTAAGACAACCCATGCTCACACAAAATGCATTCTCAACATAAACATGGATATAATCATAAGAAAAGAGATAGAATATAAAATATCTAAAGAAACTATTCTCTTCTAAAGTGTTCTCAAATTTGAGTATGAAAGAAGATAAGAAAAGACAATTAAAGAATAACACAACTCTTCCCTAAAAAAAGCTTCTAAAATCATGCATATAAACTTCAATTAAGGTGTCATCATGCATATGGATTCAAGATAATCACTATGATTTAAATTAATAAGGAAGCATACAAAGAATGGTAGCAATTATTAAACCAACAACACTATCTTTTCCAAGAAAAGGATCCGCAATTTGACACAAACCACTAAATTAATGAAATCATATATCAAGTCACCACAAGAATTAACTAATTAATCCTCATATTTATCAAACAAAAGTGGTTAAACACCCTAGGTTTTGACCCTTAGAAAATTTCCTAGATTTTTAGATTTTGGATCTCGTAATACTTATGGGTACCAATCGTATGATGGGGTATGTTTGGTACGCTCTTGGTCATATGCTAACTAATATTTGTTGGTGGGTTGGATTGGTTTCTCGAATGGGTATGAATTCATGGGTATGAGTCATATCATTATGATAGGTCATATGGTTTGGGTTTTTCATTCACTTAATCTGAGATATAGAAAATCAACTTGGATCTAAGTATGAGTGCCTCACCATGAGTAATAAGTTAGGGTATGAGTTATACTATTTACTTGTATAGTAGTCAGTGTTTAAACTTTCTTTGCTGCTATTCTACTAGGGGTATTATTTAAGGGTACTAATCATATGGTTGGGTACAAATTGGGTTGGGTAGGTCGTATAATGCATAGTGTTGGCTTCAAGGGAGAGGACTATGGTACGAGTGGTGGGTACCACTCATATCAAAGGGTACTACTATTATGTGGAAGTCATACCATCTGACATAAATTTTAAACAGTTTAAGTGGAGGTAATCTAGACATTTCCCCACTTAACCTATTAAGGCACCATGACTTATATCACTATTGGGACATATTTTCCCTATTATTCTAACCTTAAAAACTTAGAAACTCTCTCTATTTCTCTCTAAGTCTCTTGTGTAATGAAAGGCTAGGGTTTCATCTAGAGGATTAATTTGGGACTTGTATAGGTGATTTTTCTACATCATCTTCATAATCTAAGGCATGTACTCCTCCATCATTGATTGTTCTAATTAAATGCATATTTTATACAATGTTGTCATAGAATTATTATTATATGGTTTTGGGGTTTTCAGATATACGTTGGGTTTTTTGTATTAAATGCTTGGTTAGGGTTTTTGCCGTGTTTTAATAATTTTTTACTTGATTTAATGGTTGTTTGGAAAATTGGTTGCTTGGGAATGGTATATTGGTAATTGGAATTTGTTTTAGAAACACTACGCCCCCAACATGTTTGATAAAATGCCTATGATAATGCTTTTACTCTATTATTAGAACTTTAATGATACTATTGCATGGTATGGTTTGGTAATGGAACCATGAATGGTATAAATGATTTAAATGGATTGGAATGGTTAAATGGTAAGGTTTGGTGGTCATGGTCATGGTTAATTAAACTTTCTTTTTAGGGTACAAGGGAATACCCTAAGTAAACATGCTAATGAACATCTTGTGGGGTACTTGGGATTCCCCCAAGCAAAAGAAATAATTGAACACTTATGAGGTACATGGGATTCCGCCAAGCTAACTTGATAATGTAATCTATGGATACATGGGAATCCCTTTATACAATAATATTGGCTAAGGAAATTGCTTGCAAGATATAGTCGGTATGACATTACCACTGCTCATATCCTTGGTTAATAATAATGGAATAATGGTTTAGTTTGATGGTAATGGTTTTAATTGGGAAATGATGGTGGGATGTGATAGCTAACTATTAAGGTACAAGTTTAATGGATAGGTATAAACTCATGTATGCCGACATGAGGGTTGGTCATTGCGACTATATATGATACTCTAAGGTACATGGGAATCCTCTAAGTACACAATACATATGTATCATGGAGAGAGAAGGGTACTTGAGAATCCCCCACTCATATGGCATCTTTGTTTTGTGTAGATACATGTATTGGGGCATATTCAGGGGGTTACACTGGACCCATATAGCCCATCGGTGGTTCTAGGATGGTTAAGCTTCACATACCTAGGTTAATGATTTTAAAGGTATGCTAAACCCAATTTTCTTTCCCAATATGGTTATATATATGTATGATTGTGTGCTTATGGTTAGTTTACTTAGTTTTAATAGATGGAATTATTTTACCCGTATCTTGAGTTTATGCTAGTGTTCACTAGCTAACTTATCTTTGGGAGGCTGTATTCCTACGCAATGTAGAAATTGGCTATTCTACTCCACCTTCTAAGATTAAATTTAGTATTAGCTATTGGATTGAAGTGGTGATCTTCTATATTTTGGAAGGCTCAATTTCATATCATGGTTTCTTTTCATACTTTGGTCATTTTATGGATATTAGTTTTGGCTATGGTTGGGGGTATGTTCAAATCAGATATTATTTTTCTTTTAGTTAGAGGATTGTATGACTACTATGGTTGAAATGGGCAATGTCAGTATTCGTGTCAACCTTAGTATTGATATTGGTATTAGGGTTTTTATACCGTATGACTGAATTTATTATTGTTCCATCCTTCTATGTTATGTTATGGATAGACACTTGGTTTTTGTATTGGTTTGGTTATGGTTGTGTGTTAAAATAGATGGTTTGACTTGTTTGGGTTGGTCATAGTTATCGACCTATCCCATAGTCTTAGATCGTAATAAATGTTATCTTTTTATGTATTTGGAATTCATTCGACTTAAGGTATGCATATTTGGAGGTTGGATTGGGTAATGGTGGTGGTCCCCAGACCTGGTTGAACTTAGGATGCCCATTACAATAAGGCCCTGGTTCGAATAGTGTCAAATTGGTATTAGAGCTTTAGGTTCATGGTCAATTGGGAGTCCATAAAGCTGTGTTGAGTAGAGTCTCTTTTATTGATGTGTAGCATGCCACACTCATAATATAGAGGATTTAAGGAATTTAGGAATGTTTCAAATTCTTGGTATTCTATTTTAAAGTTTGGAGTCTAAATTCTCAAATTTTCTCTAATCCTAGTTTGTTCATTTTTCAGATTATGCCTCAAAGATCTGAGCCACAAAGGAACACCTCTATGCTAACTAGGGACAATGTTGAAGGGACATGTACTACTCAGGGGATCCATACTAAGTCTAGAGGTAAAGTCCCTATTATTTGTGGAGTTTTGTAGATTGCTACTAGTCCCCCTCAGGGTAAGGTGACAAATGCAGAATTTTGTCAATCAATTCATATTATTTCTCATTAGGTTACTGCTCTATCTGAGTGGGATGCATCTGGTGTTTCATCTACGGAGGGAACAAGGGTTGGCCTATTTTTAATGATAAATCCTCTTACTTTTACTAGTGTAAATATGGAGAAGGATCCTCAGGGTTTCTTTAATGAAATGGAGAAAATCTTTAGGTTGATACAGGCTATGAATGTGGAAGGGGTGAATTTTTCTTCTTATCAACTTAAGGATATGGCGTGCCAATGGTACGGGGAGTGAGATAGGGCGAGTGGTGACGTTGTAGAGTAATTTTTATAGAATACTTTCTCTAAAGATTTTTTGGATTGCTTTCTTCCCCAGGAGTTGAGAGATGCGAAGGTGAAGAAAGTTCTCAACCTGATACAAGGAAAGATGTCTGTCAAGGAAAATGCCTTTAAATTTCATCAGTTGTTAAGGAATGCTCAAAAATTGGTGTCCGATATGAGTGAAAAAATGAGAAACTTCAATTTTAGGTTGTCTCGTAATCTGATCCGTGAAAGCAAGACTGTATTGTTGATCAAGGATAGGGATATTTCTAGGTTGGTGGCTTATATGCAATAGTTGGGAGAGGAAAATAGAAAGAAGGATAAGTTTAAAGAAAAGCAAGATAAGAAGTCCAGGTCTTCTAAACAGAGTGGTGCTCAGTAGGAAGATGATTGAGATGGCGGTAAGTGTCCAAAAAAGCGGGGGAGTTTGGTTCCTTCTCTACAACTAGTGCTCCTTACCTAAAATTTTTGGGTGATAGGCTTCAACAAAATGGTGATAATTTTCTAGCACAGTGTACCCAACTTAAGGAAAGTGGGTCATAGTATGACTCATCATACCTTTTGTGCCAGTTTTGTGGTAGGTTGCATAGTGGGTTTCTGTGATGAACGAATGGACAGATGTTTCAAATATTGTCAGCTAGGCCATATGCTCAGAAATTATCTTAATGGTAAGGGTGCTTTGGGGGCGATCAAGGCTCTAGTTTCTTCATCTTTTGCTCCTACACCAAAGGGTACAGTTTCTACATCAATTTTTGCTTTTTGCATCGGTGCAGGTTGGAATAGGTAATATTCTTTTGCTACTCAGCAAGAATCTGAGGCATCACTTAATGTCATGACTGGTATGTTACAACTTTTTTCTTATGAAGTATATTATTTTCTTGATCCAAACTCCACTCTCTCTCTTATGTCACCCCATTTATGGCTGTGTATTTTCGTTTTGATCTCGAATTTACTTTAGATCCTTTTTCTATTTAACCCTAATAGGTGACTCAGTGGTTGCTAAAAGTTTCTATAAGGGGTGTGTGGTATCTGTTGGTAGTAAGCAGACTTTGGTGGTTTTGTTTGAACTTGATATGGTGGATTTTGATGTTAGTCTAGGCATGGATTGGTTACAATCTTGTTATGCATCCTTATATTGTCGGACTCATATGGTTTTCCTTAAGTTCTATTATGAATCAATTATTGAGTAGGAGGGTGGTTCTCTAGCTCCTATTGGGAGGTTTATTTCTTATCGTAGAGCTTAAAGATTAATTTCTAAATGTGTCTCTATTATTTGGTTTGGGTAAGGGATTCTTACTAGAAAGGTCCTTTCTCGCATTTAACGCCTGTGGAAAATGAGTTTCTTAAGCTTCATGGTGTTTCTATGGATAGAGAGATTGAGTTTTGTATTGATTTTGTTTTGGATAGTCATCTAATATCTATTACTCCTTATAGAATGGCTCCGACTAAGTTGAGCAACGCAAAAGGTAACTTAAGGATCTAATGAATAAAGTTTTCATCCGTCCTAGTATATCCCTATGGGGTGCACCAGTATTATTCAGGCAGAAAAAGGATGGTTCCATTTAAATGTACATTAACTATCGACAGTTCAATAAAGTGATGGTTAAGAAAAAGCATACTTTTCTAAGAATAGATGACTTGTTTATCAGTTGTAAGGTGCCAAATTCTTTTCTATGATAGATCTTTATTCTGGGTATCATCAGCTTAAGATTAGGGAGGTGGATATCCCTATTATAACTTTCGTACTCAGTATGGGCACTTTGAGTTCTTTGCGATTTTATTTAGTTTTTTCTAATGCTCCGACAGTATTTATGGATTTGATGAACAGGGTTTTCCGGTAATTTTTGGATCTCTTTGTCATTGTGTTTATTGATGACATTCTGGTTTATTCTAAGAGTAAAGTAGATCAAGCCAATTACCTCTTTATGGTGTTTCGAACATTAAAAGAGTAGCAGTTGCACGCCAAATTCTCTAAGTGTGAGTTGTGGTAGAACATTGTAACTTTTCTTAGTTATATTATTTCTAGTGAGGGGATCATGGTGGATCCGTAAAAGGTGGTTGTGGTTAAAAGGTGGTCTAGACCCATGACTCCAATTGTGAGTCGGAGATTCTTGGGTTTGGCTGTGTATTTTAGGCAGTTCATGGAAAGTTTCTCGATGATAGCTACCCCATTGATTAAGTTGACTTAGAAGAAGGCAAGGTTTTTTGTATAGATTCTTCTAAGACGAGTCTTGAGAATTTGATAGATAAGCTATCTTCAACTTCAATTTTGACATTGCCGAAAGGCAATAAGGGGTTTATGGTTTATTGTAATGCATCCCAGGTAGGACTTGGTTGCGATTTGATATAGCTTGGGAAGGTGATTGCCTATGCTTCCAAAAAATTAAAAGTGCATGAGAGGAATTATCTTACTCATGATTTAAAGGTTTTAGTGGTGGTTTTTTCTTTGAAAATATAGTGACTTTATTTATAGGCGGTACACGTGTACATATTTTCTGATCATAATAATCTATAGTATGTGTTCACTTAAAAGGAGCTAAATCTCAGGTAGAGGAGATGGTTGGAGCTTCTCAAGGACTATGATATGAGTCTTCACTACCACTTCTCAGGGACTATGATATGAGTCTTCACTACCACTCAGGTAAAGCTAACGTGGTTGCTGATATTCTTGGAAGGTTATACACAGAGAGTTTAGCTCATGTGGATAAAGAGAAGCGGGAATTGGTAAAGTCTATTCACCGTTTGGCTAATCTTGGAGTTTGTCTCTTGGACTTCAATGATGGTGTTGTGATGGTACAAGAAGTGGTTCAATCATCTATTGGTGTAGAGAGCAAGAAAAAGAAAATGCTAGATCCCACCTTGATAAAAATCAAGAGTGATGTTAGTGAACAAAGGGTGAAGGTATTAGAGATCAGCGGTGATGGTATCTTGAGGTACTAAGGGAGGGTATGTGTTCCTGACATCGATGGTTTGCGAAAAAGGATTTTGTCCAAGGAACATAAATCACACTATGTTGTTCATCCTAATTCGACAAAAATATATCATGATCTCAAAGAGATGTATTAGTGGAATGGTATGAAGAGAGATATGTCTAATTTTTTTGGCAAGAGTATAGTGTGCTAACAAGTATAAGTTGAGTTCATCAGTCCTAGAGAGTTGTACCAAGAAATTGAGTTGCCTGAATGAAAATAAGAGGAGATTCAATTTTGGTCATCATGGATAGGATGACACATTCAGTACACTTCTTGCCAGTGAGGACTAACTTTTTTACCGAGGACTATACATGGTTGTATTTCATGAGATTGTAAAGCTGCATGGGGTACCTATTTCAATTATCTGTGATTGTGGTACACAAATTTCATCTTATTTCTAGCGGTCTATTCAGAAAGGGTTGGAGACCAAGGTTATTTTGAGTACTGCTTTACCCGAAAAGATGGATGGGCAAGTAGGGAGGACTATTTAGACATTAGAGGACATGCATCGAGCATATATGATTGGTTATGGTGAAAATTGGGTTTAGCATCTACCTTTGGTGGAGTTTGCTTACAATAATAGATATCATTCTAGCCATGGAATGGCCCCTTTTATGGAATTGTAAGGTACGAGGTAAGATCTCCTATTGGGTAGTTTGAGCTTGGTAAGGTAGATATATTTGGCCCAGACTTAGTTTATCAGGCTATGGAAAAGCTGAAGGTAATTAGGGATGAGCTTAAGCTACCCAAAGTTGCCAAATATCCTATATGGAAAAAGGGGAAGCTCAGTCCCTGGCATGTTGTACCTTAAGAGGTTTTGTGGAGGGTCTGAAATATGGCGTATGAATTAGAGTTTCCTTCTTGTTTGAGCTCTATTCATTTAATATTTCAGGTCTCTATGTTAATAAAGTGTCTTGGTGATCCTTCTTTGGTGGTTTATTTGGAAGTATTGGGTATCTTAGATTCTCTATCTTATAAAGAGGTCTTGGTTGAGATATTGGATTGCAAGGTTCATTGGTTACGAACCAAGGATGTGGCCTCGGTTATGGTTTTATGGCAGAACTATAAGGTTGAAGAGGCTACATAGAAAGCGAAAGTGAACATGAAGTCCAAATATCTACATTTGTTTTCTGCTCCAAATATTCATGCGAAAGGTATGTTTTCTTGATCACGTCCTTTTTTGTAACTTGGTTAAAGGTTGGATTAATGTTAGATAATGCAAATGAATCATGCTTTTGTATGACATACCTTGTCCATCATTTTGAAATGAATGATCCTAGTGGGGAAGACTGAAACACCCTGAGTTTTGATTGTTAGAAGATTTCATGGATTTTTGGATACCAGACATCATACAACTTATGGGTACTATTCATATAATAGGGTATGGTTAGTAGTCGCTTAGTCATATGCTAACCACTGTTGGTTGATGGGTTGGATTGGTTTTTGGAATAGGCACGACTTGGTAGGTATGAGTCGTATGGTTGGTGATGGGTCGTATGGTTTGGGTTTTTCCTCAACTTAATCAGAGACATAGTAACTTAACTTGGATCTGAGTGTGAGTGGCTCACCATGAGCTATAAGTTTGGGTACGAATCATACCATTGACTCGTATAGTAGACAGTGTTTAAACTTTCTTTGATACTATTATTCCAGGAATACGGTTTAGGGGTACTAATCATATGGTTGGGTATGAATTGGGTTGGGTAAATTATATGGTGGAGAGTGTTTGGTCTAAGGGGGAGGGTTAGAGCATGAGTGGTGGGTACCACTCATACGGAAGGGTGAAACTGCTATGGGCGAGTCGTATAATCTGATGGGAATTTAAAGCAGTTTAAGTTGGGGGTAATCTAGACATTTCCACACATAACCTATTAAGGCCCTATGACTTATATCACTATTGGGACATCATTTACCCTATTATTCTGACCTTAAACACTTAGAAACACTTTTTAATTCTCTCTAAGGCTCTAGGGTAAATGATGGCTAGGGTTTTATCTGGAGGATCAACTTAGGGCTTGTATGTGTGATTTCTCTCTATCATCTTTAGAATCTAAGTCATGTACTCCTCCCTCATTGTTAGTTCCAATAAAAGACATGTTTTATACAATGTTTTAATGGCATAAGTATTCTATGATTTTGGGGTTTTTAACTATATGTTTGAGTTTTGGTATTAAATGTTTTGGTTATTGTTTTTCCTATGTTTCAATTATGTTTTTACATGCTTTAATGGTGGTTTGGATAGATGGTTGTATGGGAATGGTTAATTGGTAATTGGAATTGGTCTTGGAAACACTATGCCCTTAAAATGTTTGATAAAATGCCTATGATAATGCTTTTACAATATTATTGGAACTTTAATGGTACTATTGCATATTATGGTTTAGTAATGGTACCCTAAATGGTATAAATGGTTTAAATAGATTGGAATTATTTAATGGTATGTTTTGGTGGTCATGGTTATTGGTAATTGAACTTTATTGCGGAGTACAAGGGAATCCCCCAAGTAACATGCTAATGAACAGCTAGTGCGGTACATGGGATTCCCCCAAGATAACATAATAATAGAACACTTGTGGGGTACACGACATTCCACCAAGGTAACTTGATAATGTAATCTATGGTTTCATGGGAATCCCTTTACACTAAAATGTTAGCTAAGGACACTGTTTGGAAGTAATAGTTGGTGTAATGATACCACTACTTATAGGCTTGGTTAATAATGATTGAATAATGATTTAGTTTGATGGTAATGGATTTAATTGGGAAATAATGGCATGTGATAGCTAACTATGAAGATGTGAGTCCAATGGATAGACACTGGAAACTCGTGTTTGCCGAGATAAGGTTTGGTCATAGAGACCATATATGATACTATGAGATACATAGGAATTCTCTACGTATATTGTACATATGTATCATGGAGAGTGAAAGGTACATGATAATCCTTTATTCTTATGGTATCTTTGGTTTGTGCAGCTATATGCTTCAGGCAGTTTTCAGGGGGTTACACTGGACACATATAGCCTGTGGGCCATTCTAGGACGGTTAAGCTACACATGCCCAAGTTAATGGTTTTAAAGGCATGCAAAATCCAATTCCCTTTCCCTATATTGTTATATATATATATATATATATATATATATGTACCATTTTGTGCATATGGTTGGTTTACTTGGTTTTACTACATGGCATTATCTTATCCTTATCTTGAGTTCATGCTAGCGTTCACCCGCTAATCCATCTTCGGGCGGCTGTATCCCTACGCAATGCAGGTATCGACTATTTCACTCTTCCTTCTTAGTGATCGGATTTGATATCAACTGTTAGATTGAAGTGGTGAGCTTCCCTAGATTCTAGAAGGCTCTATTTCATATCATGGATGTCTTTTCATACTTTGTTAATTTTATGGATATCAGTTATGGCTATGTTTAGGGCATGTCCCAACCAAATATTATTTTTCTTTTGGTTAGAGCCTTTTGTGACTACTATGGCTTTGAGTGGGTGGTATTGGTATTGGTGTCAGCCTTAGTATTGGTATTGGTATTGTGGCTGATACCATTAACTAAATTTATGATTGTTCCATTATTCTATGTTATGTATTGATAGGAACTTGGTTTTTACATTGGTATGGTTATGGTTGTTGGTTGGAAATAGATGTTTGTACTTGCTTGGTTTGGCCGTGCTTATAGACATATCCCAATGTCTGGGATCATAATAAATGCTATCTTGTTATACATTTAGAATTCATCAAACTTAGCGTATGTATATTTTGAGGTTGGGTTGGGTAATGGGGGTGGTCCACGGTCCTGGATGGACTTGGGATGCCCATTATGACATAGCCCTGGTTCGGGTCATATCATGTGGGGTGTCATACATAGGATAACAATCAAGATCATAAACAAAAGAACAATCACTTGTTGGGTCTCTCAAATAGTCAAGCAAATAAAAGTTATCTTTACCCTAACTATCATTATTTTTCAAAATTAAAATATCACTATCTATAATTCGATAATTATCACAATCTTCACTCAATCCTATAATCTGAAGGGATTTTAAGAAATAAGCTAGCATTTGAGTCTTAATTTTACTATCCTTCTTTTCAAGCACATCCAAATGCACATGACTATATGTTAAATTTGGAGTAATCTTTCTACTAACAGACATGACGTTTTTTCTTTAGGAAAGGTTGAGAAATAAATCATGCAATTTCACTCTCAAAAAGATACATGTCATCTCTCACATTATTTTCATCAATATGATATCTATAAGTAAAATTTATAATATGACCAATATCACATCGTATTCTAAGATAATCATCTCCATTCAAAAATGGTTCCACCCAAGAATGGGTTCTCCCTAACACTTAAACTTGTCAAACCACATAAGACTGACAAGGATTAGGAAAAAAAGTTGGGCATCAATTACACACCAAGGACTCTTCCTAAAGAAACAAATAGGTTTGGCATTTAGATTTAAAAGAACATACAATTCGAGCAAAAAAGACATACACCGTGAAGAAATCTTGGAAACCCTAATACTATCTTGGAATGATAAGATATCAATCAATTTCAAGGATCTATTGAGTATGAGAAAAGTATTATCATACATCGAAGGATCACTAGTAATATAAGGGGGTAGGTACAACTTTGAAAGTAAAGCCTGGAATTTGTTCCGTGCACCAACTTTGGACATATGTGATCCTCTTGATTCTTTGTAAGAGTTTCCTTAGTAGGTAACTCATTCTTTTAATCTATCAAGTTGGATGTTTCACTCTTTGTCATCAAGAATTCATCAATCCTTTGGAGTTGTTTTAGAAACCATACTTCATCAACTTTGAAGACTTTAGCTAAGAACTCATCTAGGCCTTCAGTCCTATGCTTGTGAGGGGTTGTTTATGAATCCTCCTTTGGGGGCATTTGCTTATTAACTTGAAAAATTGAAGTACTGGCACAAGGTAAGATGGTAGAACCATATTTAGCATGACAAGTTCCATAACTAGGTGTTCCTTGTCCTCCTCTTCTAACTCATTTCCTGGGTCAAAATTCTCACACAACTTCCATTCTTGATCCAATATCTTCTCCATATTCTCAAATTTTTCTCTATTAAATGCTCGTAAAGATCTCCTATGATCACTTGATAGGGTGTCAAATGCATAAGATTGTGCTGTCGTCTTCTATACTTCTTCTTTGTAGCTCTTCTTCCCTTACATCCTTAATTTATACAGTTTAAGTGTCATGACCCAAACTCAGTCCTCCTGGCCGTGATAGATATCTCAAGCACACTATGGACCGGGAACCACCCCCTTCGCCTAACCCCAAGAGAACAATAATAACAATAAAGATAAAGTGGAAGACAATTAAGATAGAAATAAAAGGTTAATATATAACTCTAATGAAAATAAGAGTCAATTAATAACCAACCAACCGACATTTGTCAACAATAGACTCTAAGACTAGAATACCAACAATGTCGGGACATGCCTCCGACTATGACCAAAAAAATCCAGAAGTACTGAGTCAATAATAAAAGAATAATAAAAAAATAAGGA
Organism: Capsicum annuum; assembly: GCF_002878395.1. Lineage (NCBI taxonomy): Eukaryota > Viridiplantae > Streptophyta > Magnoliopsida > Solanales > Solanaceae > Capsicum > Capsicum annuum. Next base: position 96,317,265 of record NC_061115.1, read on the forward strand.
TTTCTAAAGAATGGAGGCTTGCCATTTCACAGAAACTTAATACATATGCTAATCCACCTAATGCTGCACATAAGCAACAGAAAAGTCTTCGGGCCCTATATTATGAAACAATAAAGCATCCTTGGATAGTCAGTAGGATAAACACTATCATGTAACTCAAGGAAGTGATAACATAATTCCATATCCAAAATTAATTAAAATCACATTCACACATTAATACACACATATACATAGAGAATGACGAGATAGGGTATGTTTCATGAATATGATAGTTTTAAAACTATTAACCTGGATTATATTTCTTGCTTCATTCTTAAGGTACCCACGGGCTATATGGGTTCAGCTGCCCTTGCTAAAAGGGCACCACTGCGTGTTAGTAGTATGAACTAAGGAAAATTTGAGGGAAAATTAATGCCACAATAGGCAATAGAGATACTATATATATATATATATATATATGCACACACACAGAGAGTCAAATAAATCCCCAACATCGGCAAATGTTGTTTTCAGTGTTTGCTCCCAAGGGAATTACACCTTCATGGTGAGCTACATAACCTTTTTAAATCCCAAATTAAAATCACTTTACACATAATTCATGCCATTAACCTAGGATCCACTCGTTAAGGCATTTATCACTTGATACTATCATACCAATATGCCTGTAAGCTAAATTAAACTTGCGAAACCAATTCACATAACTGCATTAACTCCCGTATTCTGTTATAATTAAAAACCAAGGCTACTAAGGAAATCCAAATCTATTCTTATATCCATTTATCCATTCATGCAAAGCATTGGGTTCATAAACAAGTTAAACCATGCATGTGTTCATAATTAAAATCAAATTTACCAAGTGGATTGAGCATTATGAAATTCCAAGCCAAAATTCATCCAATTTGGTGAAACTCATATCCCCCATTAGAAAAACATATATAATGCACAAATTAGTCCAAAACATTAATTTAAAGCATAAATAATCAATCAAAACATTATACAAGTAATTCAATTAGTCACAACCAAAATTCGTCAACCCATCTTCAAAACCTGTAATTTAAATCACATGATACTCTATTCAATTCATTCCACAATGTAAAATTAAATTTTAGGGAAGAGAAACATACCTAAAACACATAAGAATTTCAAGTCAATTTGAAGTTTAGAGCCTGGATAATCAATGCACAATGGAACCCATAAAATTTTTAGGTTTTGAGTTTTGAGATAGAATAAGTGATTTTAATCTTTAAAAATTGAAGAAATGGGATTATTTTATGTTTAAAGGTTGTAGAAAGGGTAAAAATACAAAAATCCCTAATGTAAGACCCCGCAAAGTTCCCTCGTAGTCTAATTCATTAGAGCCTGTCAAGTGAAGCCTAATTTTGCTCGTAAAGGACCAAGGAGTGGCTTCCAAAGTAAGTAGTATTTAAATTATATAGAATTTTCCTAATTTTGACTTTTTATCATTTGTGAAATTGAATTATCTTTCCAATGATACCCATTTCATCAAAATCGAACACCAAAAGAGAAATTTATGGCCTAATTACAGAAAGCAGTCTGAACCACCCAGGTGTGACGGAAAGATCCGACGGACCATCGAGCTAGCGATGGGCCGTCGCCCAAATCGTCGCAGCATAGGTAGTGAGTTCACCATATGTCTAGGAATGATAGAATGGCCAACGGATCTTTGATCAAGCGACGGACCATCGCTCAAGCCGTCGTTGCTAAGACGGTAAGTCCCATTCTGGCCCAGGTGCGATGATCAAGCCGATGGACCGTCAAGCCAGCGACGAATCATCATACGAGCCATTGCAAATCCCATTCAATATTTCTAAGTCATTTTAAAAAGGACTTTTTGGTCATTTTCCATCTTTTCCAACATCTTTTTGCATCTAGCCAAGGTAAAAATGTCATATTCTCAAGTACAAAAAATCAAGGGTTTCTTGCAAAAATTAGTCCCAAGAACAAGGTCCAAATCTTCCTCCAATAAATTCAAGAACTCACCATATATTTTATAAATTGAGTTAGGAGTCAAGAATCCCAAGTCAAAAGCTTCAAGAACCCTTATTCAAGAGTGCAAAACAGAGTCTCAAGCAAGCTTGTTCATCTACATTCAAAATCTAAGATATGTGGGGTTTGAACAAGGGTAACTCTTTCACCCTTTTGCCCAAAGGCTTATTTTAAATACAAATTTATATAAATTATGATATTTTCCATGAAATTGAAGTTAGGGTTTATAAACATTATTATTTTTTGCAAGATCTCAGGATTTCCCATGGATTAAAGGTTGAATTACATGATTTTGTTTATGTTTTCATGCCTATTTCTAAATTTTCTAGATTTTAAGATTTATTATTAATGTTTTGTTATCAAGCAGGAATTTTGAGATGTTGAAATCATGAGATTCATATTATGAGTTATTTTTCCAATATCTTGATTGAGATAATTGTAACCTTTTTAAGATGATGGTTGAGCATGAAGTTTAACTATGATTTTGATGCACTAAATCTTTATATTTTGAGTCCTAAGTCCAAGTTATGAGTTTATAAGGAGATTATGATCTCAAAGTCTTGTTGACAAGTTTTGATAAGTACTTTCAAAAGCAAAGATAGGAATCCACACTGCTTATGATTTAAAGCAAGAGAAATATGTTTTGGTCTTCGTTATATACCCTTGATTTATTTTTAGGTGGATTTCCTAAAAGTTTTGAGCTGAGTATGGGAGTAGTATTTTAAGCACTGAGTTTGGCATGGTTCTAAGGTCTCATACCCCAGAACTATGTGCCACCGTAGGTTCAAGATTTGTGGACCCAAGGACGAGATAGTGATCAATAAAGATGAAGTTCTACTCCGATGGCAAGGAAAGAACAACTCTCCCCAACGTGGGCAAGACATTTGACTCCATGTAGCTCACATAGTTTATGTCGGTTAGAAGAAAATCCCGAGTTCCAAGTATCCGAAGTCTAAAATAGTTGTAGAGTTATCAAGTGTTAAAAGTTCCTAAAAGTTCTAAGTCTTTTAACTCTCCCCAACGTGGGAAAGACATTTGACTCCATGTAGCTCACATAGTTTATGTCGGTTAGAAGAAAATCCCAAGTTCTAAGTGTCCCGAGTCTAAAAGAGTTCTAGAGTTATCAAGTGTTAAAAGTTCCTAAAAGTTCTAAGTCTTTAAGTTTTAAAGAAGTTTTACTCTCCACAAGATAAAAGCACGAGTTTGAAAGTATTGTTTAAAGCTTCCTTTAGCCTTCAAGTACTGAGAATAAAACGAGAGTATAGATTTTAAAGTTAAGTATAATGACTCATGAGCTTTGTGTTACATGTTTCACTATTCATGATTTATAAGTTTTATATTTTAGACTTATTCAAGACATGTGAGTCATTCCTATTTGCATGCATAATTTTATTAAAGAGTATTGATATTGTTTTATGCAAATGCATGCGCCCCCATATACTCAGAACATCTTCAAAGTACTGATCAACATATACGCCTGTGTGCTATATCGTCTCATAATATAGGTAAAATATGTAGCGCATACACTATATTCAGTCAGTTCGTAGCTTCCATTCAGTAGGAGATGAGTCCTTTTGATTCAAGGGCTTGGGGCAGTTCTACAGTTTGAGAAGTATTGTATTTTCTTTATTCAATCATATTAAGTTGGGATAGGTGGGAGTCATGAACCGGCTCCCCATAGTTATTACTAGTAGAGGATTAATAGACAGTCAGTAGTGTCGATGTATTTTACTTTAGTTTTTTTCGTAAAGGCTTAGTTTTAATCTTGTAAACTCAGATTTTGTATTGATCAAAGTCAGAGAAGTTTTATTGTTTCCGCTGATTTTGTTCAAATTTATGTATTTTATTCAGTTGCTTGAAAGTTTGCCAGTATCAGGGTTAGCTTGGGTCACTTCTGACCCTAAGCACCGTGTGACATCTCGGGATACGTTTTTGGGGTATTACACCCTAACCCACAAATGCAAAACAAATATTGGATTAAATTTGCACCACTACATAGCATGACCTTATTGCAGATGTTAACCTCCGTTCCCCATTAATATTACAAAGGCTAACCTCGGTGGAACAGTGATATCACAGAGGCACATTGCCTCATAGTTCTAAAATAGCCTCGAATGCTTTCTAAAAATTTTGAAACATTTCTCAATTATCATTTTAATATCCCCAAACACAATTCAAGTTAAATATCGTATTATGAACATTAAAGGGTAAAAATAAAATGATAAAAATTTTAAGGGTCTTACATTATCCCTCCTTAGGATCATTCTTCCCTAATTGATGCGTTAAGACACTTTTAGCAGGAGAATAGAAAGAATTCACAAAAATTATTTGTCCAATTCAAAAAGTGACAAGAGGAAAATGATACTCATACCTGAAGTACTTTCATCCAACTCGATGAACAAGAATGGAAACTTGGCCTTTATATCTTCCTTAGATTCCCATGTAGCTTCTTTTTCCTTTTGATTCTACCGAAGGTCCTTCACTGAAGCTGCATCCTTTGTCCAAAATATACGAAACTATCAATCTAATGTCTCAATTAGGACTTCCTCATAAGACAAGAAATCTATAAAATCAACATCCTCAACAGGTGCTATTAAGGATGGATCATCGATGAACTTTTTTAGCATGGACCCATGAAACACAGGATGAAGAAAACCCAAACTCGCAGGTAAATCCAACTCATAAGCAACATTCCTAGTTCTTCACAAAATCTAATAAGGCCCAACATAACAAGGACTGATCTTCCCTTCTTCCCAACTGCCAGATTCATTTCATAGGAAACACCATCTAGAAGACCCAATCATCTACTTCAAACTCCAATTCTCTTTACCTCACATATGCAAGACTTTTGTTGACTTTGAGAAGTCTTAAATCTTTATCTAATTACTTGCACCTTCTCCATGGCTTAGTGAACTATGTCACGACCAAACAACCTAGTCTAACCAACCTCATATTATCTAATAGGAGACCTATACCTTGTACCATAAAAAGCATCAAAAGGGGTAATCTAAATACTCAAGTGATAACTATTGGTGTACGCAAATTCAATAAGAGGAAATTGATCAACCCTGATACCTTTAAAATTAATCACACAGGCCCTTAAAATATCCTCTAATGCCTGAATAGTCTACTCTGCTTGTCCATTCATTTTAGGGTGCAAAGCGGTGCTAATGTTCACTTATGTACCCAAACCTTTCTCAAGTGAATGCTTGAAATAATAAGAAAACTATGTACATCGGTCTTAAATAATGGACACTAGCACACCATGCAACTTCACAATCTTCTGAATAAACAACTTAGCATAATCTTCTCCTGAATTATGTGTTCACAGCAGCAAGACGTGAGCAAACATAGTCATTCTATCCACAATGACCCAAATAGAATCATACTGATCGTGAAACCATAAAAGACACATAATGAAATCCTTATTAATCATCTCCCACTTCAACATGCCTTAAATGTTTAACCTTATCCTGCTAATAAATCATATATTTGGAAACAAAGTTTTCCATATCTCTCTTCATATTGTTCTACTAGTAGATCACCTTCAAATAATGGTACATATTAGTTGAACTTGGATTAACTATATATCTAGACTTATGATCCTCAGCCAAGATCCTTTCTTGCAGCCCATCATTATCAGGAACACACAACCTACCTTGATAACTCAAAATACCGTCTCTCCCAATCTCGAATGCCATAACTTTTTGCTGACCCATCACATTATTAATCTGTGTTAGTATAGGATTTAAAGCCTGTTTTTCCTTCAAATCTTTACTAAGAGATGATTTGACCACTTTATGAACAATCACATTTCTATCCTCAGAGTTCAAGAGACAGAGTTGAAAGTTATCCAGCCTGTGAATATCCTTCACTAATTTTTTTTCTCTACATCAACATGGGATAAGCTCCCTATAGACAACCATCTAAAAAAATCAAAAACAGCATTAGGTTTATGTGAATGGTAGTGCAAGCTCATGTCATAATCCTTTAGAAATTAAAGCAATCTCCTCTTTTTTGAGATTCAATTCCTTCTGCATAAACACTTACTAAAAGAACTTATGATGTGAATAGATGTTTACATTCACCACACACAAATAATGGCGCTAGATCTTTAATGCAAAAACCACAACCGCCAACTCAAAGTCACGAGTAAGATATTTCTTCTTATCAAACTTAAGCTGCTTGGAAGAATAAGACACAACCTTACCATACTATAATAATACATAGCCAAGTCCTACATGAGATGTATCAAAAAACACAACAAAACTATTAGTACACTCATGTAGGGTCAAAAGTGGTGCAAAACTCAAATTATCCTTCAATTTCTCAAAACTACCTTCACAAGCATCGAACCTCAAAAACTTTGCCTTTTTCTAGGTTAATTTCATCAAAGAAGCAGAAATAGATGAGAAACTTGATATGTCATAGTTCCATGGCATATTCAATATTTAAGATGGTGGAAATATACATTAACATAGGATATTTTATCAAATATCATGTTTCTTATGAGTTGTAGGTAAATTAGGCTTGAAGTGGATGTTAACAGTGGCAAAAGCTAAGCTAAGAGAGTTAAGTATAAACTAACCAGGACTCAAAAGGAGAGACAATGAGTCATGGGGAACAACCATACTGAGAATAGTGGCATAAACTCCTGAAGATTGATAAAAGAGGTCCAAGTGGTCATGAGTGAAGACTATGAGTTGTAAGAACTGACTATGACTCATGGTGAAGAGTCATCCTAAGAACAAACTCAGAAGTCTTAAAAGAGGAAATTCACTAGAATGACTATGACTAGCAGCCTACGACTCATAAGGATACATGATGATTTGTGATCACTAAAGACAAAAAAAAGCTACGATAGCAGGCAACAATTCATGACTAGTCCTAATAACTCATTTCCAGAGGTGTGACCACTTCTGACTTAATTATCCATGTTTGAATGGTTTAGGTTTTCGTTGTTATTTTGACACTCTATAAATATTCTTAGGTTACTTTTGTAATAGTTTTTGCACTTTTGATATTTTTTTTTCGTACTTTGCTACTTGATACTTTGTTCTTGGGTTTTTGGTTTTGTAATCAATTACAGATTTGGATTTTATTGTTTTTATTCTTGTGCAATTTATTCAATGTTATCTTCTTTGAATTCCTTTGATTGTTGCCTAACCATGAGTGGCTAAATTCCTTAACGAGGGTTATAGGAATCCTGACGGATTAACATCTTAGGGGAAGTAGGAAATTCATCTAGATTTCTATAATGGCATGTTTTTTAATCTTCTTCGTATTAATAATCTCTTGAGCTACTGCAAAGCATGGAAATTTCCTATATTTAAGATAATCCTCACAAGGGAGTTTGATATTAAGAAAAGAGTATTATAATAGTGAATCAAGGTTATTAAAGATTTTCTAATCAACTTGAGACTCAAAAGGTGAAAGTTCTACTTGGTCAAAGAGAAGGGATAGTAAGGCAATTCCCCGAGACCTAAAAGGTGAAGGATGAGATTTATCAATACGATGGTTAATAATACATATCTTGTCAGACTTTGCATGCAGAGCAATGGGATAGGTTAATTGAACCCGAGAAACTTACAAAGTTAGAAGCTAGGGGGAACACAGTTATATTATTCATCATCTATTATTTACAACCTCAAGCACTAGAATTCAGTTGTGTTACTACTGACTTTCAACTCATCTCATTTACATTTCTCCATCACGTGTGATTTCATCACATTTCAGCTAAAGGAGTTAAGTATGAAATTACCACGACTAGTAAAGAGTGACTATAATTCATAAGGAACAACTGTACTGAGTACAGTGGCTAAAAATCCTAAAGATTGATAAAAGAGGTCCTAGTAGTGATGAGTGATGAGCATGAGTCGTAAGAACTGACTACCACTCGTGGTGAGGATTCATCCTAACAATAGACTTAGAAGTTCAAAAAGAGGAAATTCACTAGAATGACTACGACTAGTAGCAATGACTCATAAGGACACATAATGAGTTGTGACCACTGATGACAGAAACAACTATGATAGTAGGCAACAAGTCATGACCATTCCTATCAACTCTTTTCCAAAGGCATGACCACTGCCGACTAAAATTTCTTATTTGATTTGATTAGGTTTCCTTTGTTATTTTGACACTCTATTAATGCCATTAGGGTACTTTGGTAATATTTTATGCATTTTTTATATTTTCACGTACTTTTCTACTTGATACTTTGTTCTTGGGTTTCTAGTTTTGTAAGAAGTTGGAGATTTTGGATTTTATTCTTTTCTTTCCTGTACAATTGATTCAATGTTTTATTCTTGAATTCCTTCATTTGTTATATAACCATGAGTGGCTGAATTCCTTAACTAGGGTTCTGGAAACCCTAATATATTAACAATTAGGAGAATTAGGAGATTCATCTATATTGTTGTGACTGCATGTATTGTAATATTGTTTATATTAATTATTTCCTACGCTACTTCAGAAGCTTGGAAGTTGCTTGTATTTGAGATCATCCTATAAGAGAGTTTGAGATTAAGAAAAGAGGGTGACGATAGTGATTCGAGGTTATCAACCCTCATCTAATTAACTTGAGACTCAACAAGTTATAGTTGTACGTGTGTCAAGGACAAAGGATAGTAAGGCGAACCTTGAGACCCCAAAAGGTAACGGGTGAGATTTATCAATGAATTCATAAGATGATTGATAATACATATCTTGTCTGACTTTATACACAACAGTGTGATAGGAGAATTGAACATAAGAAACTTAAGGAATTAGAAGCCATGGGGAACATGTTCCTAGTATTCACCTTTTATTATTTACAACCTTAAGCACTCAAGTTCAGTTATATGTTACTATTAACTTTCAAATCCCTCTATTTAATTTTCCACATCGCTCGTGATTTTGTCAAGTTTGAGAGATAATTCCATGCATTCCTTGTGGTTTCGACCAAAACCAAGTTTGTCTTACTATATTTTACATCTATTATAATATACTTCTTTAGAAGTTAATTTTGGGCGACATAAAATTTTAGAACTGTTGTTGGGGAATACAGTGTTGAACTATTTATTGGAATTGATGAAGATTAGGGTTTTCATGTTTTATTTTTAGTTAGGTATATGCCGGTGTATGCCTACTCCTAGGAGTTGAGGTAATTCCTTGCTCTCATTAAATCCTGAACTAGAGAGACTTCTACAACCAAATCATACGATGATAGAACCAATATGTATAGGTAATTTAGAAGGGTTTGGGATGATCCACACCCAAAACCTGCCCCTACTATAGGTGATCTAAATAATATTATTGATAGACAGATAGAGCAGATGTTAGTAGAAGCTGATAACTAGAAAAGAAAGGTCAAGTAAGCTCAATTGGCTCAATAGACATAGCTACCCAGGCCAAGATAGATAATTAATCATCGAGTAGTACTCAATGCAAATTGAGATGTAGGGTGAGGTAGCAAAGTTCAAGTCGCCCAACATATCAATATCTACCACTATATGATAAAGATAAGGATATAGGATATATTAATCTTGTTAAGATAGGAGCCATCATTCCTCCTTCTTTACCCCTAAATGTTAAGTTTGAATCACTAGTGTAATGATCTAGTTTATAAATTTAAAGAGTGTGTTTTTTGTGTTATCAAAAGATAATTCAAATATGCATCTTGCCAATTTTATTGATATTTACACTTCATATACCATTCCAGGGGTAGATCAGGGGGCATTGAGAATGAGGTTGTTCCTACTATTATTTACCATAGAAGCATAATTATGGTTAGGGAAACATCCTAGAGGCTCAATCACGACTTAAAACAAGTTGCACAGACTAAAGTTGTGTAATGACTCATCAGGTCATTTCCGATATTTATGCTTATTTTTGTTGTTTTAGCTTCTACATAGCTTCACCAACTTATTTATGACTCACTAGGCCAATGAATTGGTCGTCAAGCAGTTACTTTGTTTTTTAGAATAAATTCTCTATTTAGATGTCTTCATGAGTTCCAAAATTCCACTAAGCAAAAACTTTAGTGAAACAAACTCGAATAAAAAATCCATCTTTGCCAACATGTCTAAAATATTGAATTTAGTGTGGTTACATACCTAATTTACAAAAATTGGATTCTGAATGCATCCCGAGGCCTTGGCCAAAACATGGAATCAAATTCCAAGCATCAGCCATCGTCAAGTGCAGTTAAAAATCACAATTGAATAGGGCCTTAGTACGATCACAATGAATTCAATTGTGGCATGTGTGTGTGCCCAATTGCATCACTGAGGGCCTAGAAAGGGTTTATTTTAAGGCTCTTTTGGCCGAGAATTGTCCATTTCTTCCATTACTTTGAGTTTCCAAAACCAAATAGATATAAAACCCTTAAAATGAGTCTTATGGGTTGATTAGGAACTTGAATTGCTTGTGTATCACTATTAACATCAAATCTAAGGTAAGATTCCTTCAATTCTGGTGTTGATTTCTGGATTTTAAGACCCAAAACCCCTAATGTATTGAGGATTGATTTTAGCACCAAATATTGTTATTTTGCAATAATTTCTTGAGGTCTATAACTCCCTAATGATATTTGAATTGTTGGTTGGTCTCAGAAACTCATTTTTAATATGTGGGACTCAATTGGGCGTTTCGGTGTCTTTTTTGGACCCAACGCACAATAGTACAATATAGGTATTATTAGAATCATAATAATGAGTAGGTTATGGTTTTGTTAAAATGATAGTATTTCGGGGATTGTAAAGTGATGATGATTATATGGTGCATGATGTCATGTTTTTCAGTTCGGCTTTGAGGTAGGCCTCTATCTACTTCTCTTTATTTATGACGCATGATATTTATTATGCATGAACTTTGATGGTAGTCTATATTATATATAGAGTATCTTATCCTTGATTTGCTATGTTGTGGGGATTAGATGAGGGCTTTTAGACGAATAAGATGATATGTTATAATCCTTTTGAATCCTAGTATCTTCTCTCTCTAGTTTTGACTAACTATAGCGTGATTATGATATAATGCTATGTTTGGGTTGTGGTTTAGCATTTGAAGTATGAATTGTATATTTGACCTTATTGGGCAAGTGTAATAGTCTTGAAATCAAAAATTGGGTAGAGTAGACTTGAGTACCCTTGTTTCTAGATAAAACTTCAATCTCAAGTTTTAATGTTGCTTACTTGACATCTAGAAGTTACACTATATACCTTAGCTTAGTTTTGGGCATGGTGTTCCTAATTATGGAAATTTAGGTTTAGAAGTGGGATTATCCGCCCCACTTAGGCCTAGACTTGTATTAGCCTTGTGGACTTAGTTGTAGAGGTTAGACATAGATGAGTCTAGTAAACCTTCTTGTGAGGTTACCTTATGAATTGGTAGCTTGTATTGATGTTCCCTGAATTTGTTTGTTTTTAACTTTGTATATGATACTCCTTGTGGAAGTCAGATTGGTTATTTAAAGATGACATTCCCCTTAGATACATTATGTTACCTACAGAGATGCTATTTCCTCATAGACTTGATCATTAACCAATAGAGATACTATTCCTCTTGTATATGATTTTTGTTACTATAGAGATGCTATATTTTTAAGGTTATAATTGTTGGGCCTATAGAGGCGACATTCCTTTTAGATATGATAATTGGCCTAGAGAGGTGATATTCCTCAAAGTCATGATGTATGACCTATTAATATAAGATATCTTATAGGTGAATACATTCTTATTGAAATTATACCTCCTATATCTGAGATGCCTCCTATATGTGAGATGACTAGAGATATGCTACAGCTTATAAATTTAATTATTGATATGATTTTTGGATATGTATATGGGCCTAAGTTCGTGATTATGATGTTGTAATCATTCCGGACATATTATTAGGCCAAGGTCAATGTTATGATAATGATTGGATATCCAATAATTGTTTATAATTATAGAGGATATAGTTTATGGATTAATATACATGTTTTACATACACATCTCTCCAGTATAGAACAAAGAAAGATGCGGTAAGTTGCTTACGACTTATTTTATCGGATACTAGTTATGGAACGCATAGATTTTGTACATTCATAATTATTATATTGGTAATTTATATTATTCTATATAGAATATGAACTTTTGATTGTTCTTCTTAACTAAGGGTTAGTCTATGTGGTAGCTTGTTATCTATTAGGTGACTATAGTACTTGGTGGCTAGGAATCTAATGTATTAGTGAATGACAGTTGCTTAGCTGAAATATGGTAGCTAGTGATTGCTGATACATGGCCTATGGTGATGTCGGGTTTAGAATAGGTGAAGATTAGAGATGTTGATTGCTATGTTTATAATATCATTTAGTTTTTAGAATGAGGAGTTCTGTATTAATGAGGCTAGGTAATAAGTGACATTAGTAATAAGAAGTGGCTAGTTAATAATGATGAATGGTTGTTAAATAGTTGAATAATGAATTGTTCAATGAGGATTAGTTAGTTAAAGATGGTTAGTTAATGAATAATGTCATTTAATAAAAGATAGTTAAATGATAAGTGGTTATGTGTTGTCTAATAATGGTAATCAGATATATGTTGACTAGATTATAATTTGGAATAATGGATAATGATGAATATGGTCTAGTGAAGAACCTTGGCTAGATGGTAGATGTTGGCTACCCAATAAATAGTGGTTAGTTGCTATCCCTTGAATAAGTATAATGTTTATACTAATAACTTAAGGTCATATTTTGGCTAGCAAACTAGTGGTTTCATTATAAATAACATTGGTCAGCTAATATCAAATAGTAGTGAAGATTAAAAAAATAGATATTGTTATGATGCTGCAGTTAAAATTATGAGCATAATAACAGGCTTGTTAGTTTACCCTCTTTTTTCTATTCCTTAAGCTCGTGTACCTATTATATATCTATAAATATATGTGCATTGATATTTATGATGATATATTGATACCTAGTAAGGACAGAAAATATTATTATGATATTGATACCTGGTAAGGCCGAAGGATACTATTGTGATATTGACACTCGATAAGGCTAGAGCATGATATTGTAATGATATTGGTAGCCTGCAGGGCCGGAGAATACTATGATGATATGTTCATACCCGGTAAGGATGGGGTTCTATTACTATGATAATGGTCATGGTGATGACATTTAGGATGAGTTGTGATATTAATTGTGTACCTTGCATTCATTCTTGCTTGCGCATCACCTATCACCAGTATGCACCAATGTCTATCAGTCGGTATGGGACAGTTGCATAGATATGGGTGAAAAGAATGCCTTATGTTATTGAATGGCTATGTGAGGATACATGTATAAATACGTGAATTGTAACTAAATTCATGATAATACTGAATCTGAATACTGATACCATGAGTTTCCTATTAACTGAGTGATTGTGTCTGACAGTCCTGATTCTAATGGAACTAGCTGAGTTTTGTGCTAAACTATGTGGTTGTATCTGACAGTCCTAAATTTAAAGAACTATCTAAGTTCTTTTACTAAGACTGAGACTGAGACTGTGGGAGATAGTCATCTTACCGACATTCTCCTAATAAGCTATTATAGCTGAGTTGGGGTCCAATCTATAACCCTAATTTGAAAGGTGTCAATACCACGCCACTGGTAAGTACAAGCTGTGAGTGACCCTCATCTAGCAGTATCCCTAAGGGAGAATGGTGGGACCCTCATCTAGAGTGTTGATCCATCTCATTAACCCTCAACTGACAGTATTGATGTCTCAATCTATGTTGGCTACATAGTTCTGGAATACAAGGATTGCTTCTAAGGGTCACACCCTCTACTATTAGTGTGTGCCCTCATCCTTCGGTTCGATCAGTGTAGAGTCCTACTCCAAACTATGTAGACACTAAACTGATTATACTATGATGAGCTGGAGTGAGTTCATTAAGTTCCGTGGACTGACGGAATATTACTAAATCCTGTTAACTGACTGAGTTCATGAGATTACTGAGTGTTCCTGAGTCATGTAACTGAATGAATTCTACTGATCATGGCATGACTGAGATTATCATAAAACTAACACTGGCTCTAGGCACACAGCTAAATTGTCAGCTATAAATACCCCTAGGACTCGATAGCATAAAAGTAATTCATGGCACAAGTTCAATAGCACAACAATGGCTACACATATATCCATGATTCATTGACCATCACACGTGATCAAACACTTGACATGCATTAACTTGTACATGAATGGGGATTTCATACTATCATACTATAATCGCACTTTTTCCTTCACATAGGCATTTAATCATACACATGGGGAGCATACTTTGGTTTTACCATCGTCAATGCATCTAATTATCCTTAATATTATTCAAATCATCACACACTAGGATCAATCATTGGAATATGTAATTTAAAACATGAATAAAAACCCCCCACAACAACATGGACATGAATTTCAATTCAACTAAATCATGAACATTCACAAATAACAATCTTGGATTTGTGTTTAAAAGAGATTCTTGAGCGTCATGGGTGAAAAGGACCCATAAATCAATACTTGACATAATTTGATTGTGAGTTTCTTAAAGTTCTTGGACTTGAAGAACTTGAATCTCTTAGTTTCTTGAAGAAGGGTTAGGATCTTATTCTTGGGGATTGCTCTTTGAGAGAAACCCTAATTTGGTGTTGTAGATAAATAATAAAGTTATGAGCCCTGGTCTGGTATAATTAGGTGTTAACAGGGTTGGAAAAGATCCAAACATGCTTATAAAAATGGCTTTAAATTGTTGAATGGGATCTACAACGGCTTGGGCGATGGTCCATCGCTGGCTCGATGGTCCGTCGATCTTTCCATCGTACTATGCCAGATGTGATCTTTTTACCTTGGTTACGACGATTTGAGAGATGGTCCGTCACTATCTCAATAGTCCATTGGCCATTCCGTCATGCCTAGCTAGAAGGTAGACTCACTACCTACACTGCGACGGTTTAGGCGATGGCTTGTCACTAGATTGATGGTCCGTCGGCCCTTTTTGTTGCACCTGGGTGGTTCAGACTACTTTTTCTATTTCGACCATAACTTTCTACCCCAATACCGGATTTGGGGGAATTTGGTATCAATGGAAAGATTATTCAATTTCTCACACAACCAAAAGTCAAAATTTATAAAATTCCACATGTATAAAAGTGGTTCATCCTTTAAAGCAAGTCTTTAACATTTTTAGGATAATTTTTTAAGCTAGGTATAAGTACTGTGTATTACACTTGTATTAGCATTGTTGATTTAGTTGCGGATGTTAGACATAGATAAGGCTAGTAAATCTTGTATAAGGTTACTTCATGACTTGATAGCTTGTATTGATGTTCCTCGGATTTGTAGGTTTTAAACTATGGCAATGATACTCCTTGTGGAAGTGATATTGGGCATTTAGGTATGACATTTCCCTTAGATATGTTATGTGTTTTTGAGAGATGCTATTTTATCTTACACTTAATGATTGGCCTATAGAGATCCTATTCCTCTTGTATATGATTATTTTGCCAATAGAGATGCTATCTTCTAATAGATATCATTGTTGGGCCTATAGAAGATATATTCCTCTTAGATATTAGAATTGGCATAGATATGATGTATGACATACTGATATAATATATCCTATAGATTAATACATCCTTATTGATATTTTGCTTCATATATGTAAGATGCCTCCTATATGTGAGATGACGAGAGATGTGCTATGGCTTATAAATATCATTATTGATATGAGTTTTGGATATGTATATGGTCCTAAGGCAATAATTATGACATTGTGATTATTCCAAATATATTATTTGGCCAAGGTCCGTGTTATGATAACTATTAGATATCCGAGAAGTGTTTATCATTATAAAGGATACGATTACAGTTTATAGATTCATATACATGTTTTATATACATATCTCTCTGGTATAGGACAGAGGA
The DNA here is from genome assembly GCF_002878395.1 of Capsicum annuum. Taxonomy (NCBI): domain Eukaryota; kingdom Viridiplantae; phylum Streptophyta; class Magnoliopsida; order Solanales; family Solanaceae; genus Capsicum; species Capsicum annuum. The sequence continues at coordinate 96,333,200 of NC_061115.1, forward strand.
AGATGTAGTACATTGCTTATGACTTATTTGATTAGATACTTATGATGCAATGCATAGATTTGGTATATTCATAACTATTATATTGGTAATTTATGTGATTCTAGATGGAATATGATCTTATGATTATTTTACTTAATAAAGGGTTAAGCTAATGTGGCAGCTAGTTATCTATTAGGTAAGCTAATGTGGCAGCTAGTTGTCTATTAGGTGACTATAGTACTTGGTGTCCAGGAATCTAAAGTATTAGTTAATAAATCTTGCTTAGCTAAAATATTGTAGCTAGTTATGGTTGGTACGTGGCCTATGGTGAGGTCGGTTTTAGCATAGGTTAAGATTAATGATATTGATGGCTAAGTTTATAATGTCATTTAATTGTCAGAATGAGGATTTGTATATTAAAGAGGATAGATAATAAGTGATGTTGGTAATAAGATAAGTCTAGTTAATAATGATTAATGGTTGCTAAATGGTTGATTAATTAATAGTTAAATAAGGATTAGTTGATTAACGATATGAATTATATCGGTTAATAAAAGATGGTTAGATGATAAGTGATTATCTGTTATCTAATAATGGTAATCTGATATATGTTGACTAGTTGATAATTTTGAATAATGGATAATGATGATTATTGTCTAGTGATGAAACTTGGCTAGATGTTAGATGTTGGCTACTCAATAATTAATGGTTAGTTGTTATCCTTTGAATAAGTATAATGTTTAGACTAATAACTAGTGGTTATGTGAAGGCTAGAGAACTAGTGGTTTCATTATAAATAGTATTGGTTTGCTAATATCGAATAAAGGTAAAGTTGGACAGGAGAGACATTGTTATGACGCTGCGATTATGAATATGAGCATACTAATAGGCTTGTATGTTTACCCTTTTTTTGCTATGTCTTGAGCCCGTGAACCTATTATATGTCTATAAATAGATATATGTGTGTGTGTGTGTATGTATTGATGTTTATGATGATAAATTGATACTCGACAAGGCCGGAGAATACTATTATAATATTGATACCAGGTAAGACCAGAAGATACTATTATTATATTGATTCCTAGCAAGGCCAGAGGATGCTATTGTAATGATATTGATACTCGACAGGGCTGTAGGATACTATGATTATACATTGATACCCAACAAGGCTGAATATCGATTACTATGATGATGTTCATGATGATGACATTTATGATAAGTTGTGATATTAATTGTGTACCTTGCATTTATTCTTTCATGTGCATCGCCTATCACCTGTATGCACCTATGTCTACCAGCTGATACAGGATAATTAAATAGATATGGCTGAAGAGAATGCCTTATGTTGCTAAATGTTGATTGAACCTTCTAAGTCTGGGGTAGTGGGGGTACATATAGGATCAGCTAGGTATTTGGTTGTTCAAAGTAGCTAGTTATTTTTGCTATTATTGATATGGTTATTATTATTGTTATAATCATTATTATGGCTAGCTTATGAAAGATTGGTTATTGATCCGGTATCAAGAATTAAGGTATGTCTTTGTCCTCTTCTATTTAATAAAAGAATTATTGTACGAGATTATATCAAGTCTAGCCAGATGGATTAGAAACCCAGAGTATAATAGTATTGAATCCTGATAGTATCATGATGAGGTATTAGAATGAGGATACGATAATCTATATTACTCTTTGAGATGACCTCATGTTTACGTGTATGTAAATATATGTATCTTTCTATATGAAGCTATGGCACTACCTTATATCCCTTTCTTTGCTTGTTCATATTGTATATTCTTTCTTGACTATATTGATATATATCCTTCTTTCACTCTTCATTTGAATATAAGCATGGGATATACGGTATAGTTTTAACATCTGATGAACATAACTAGAATATGATAGTTCACCCTGATACTTCCTTAGTCTTGTTATGCTAAACTCTTTGAGTTGAATAGGATAGTTGTCCCTTATTATCCTTATTGACTTGTTTTATAAGCTCTGGACTCTTGGGTGTAGTTTCTGTTATTTTTGTATGTTTTATATATCTGCCTTATCTTTGGAGCTTAATTGGCAGTTACCCACTGAGTACCATTTGTTTGGTACTTATACTATACTTCTGCATCCTGCATATCATAGTACGAGTTATCTTCACTAATTGTGCATTATGCGAAGATGTCATGGTTTAGAGACTTAGCATGAAATCCTGATGTTTGGAGTATTACTCATCTCTATATCTTTATGTTTAACTAGTCTCTATATTGAATGTGGGGATAAGTTGTATTAGTGTAATTAACTTGATAGATCACTTTTGTACTTTATTATATTTAGAAGCTCTTGTGCTAATATCACCAGTTTTTTGGATTTTCTTATGTACTATTCTTTACTTTATATATTCTATATTCTTTTCCTTGTAATGTTGAGTAGTTTGTTACTACCTGTTCCAAACTATGGGTCATCTTGACTACTGGTCGGTTGTGGTAGGTTCCATCATGACCTAAATGACAAGATGTAATTTAGAAATTCAGGTAGTTGCCTGCTGAGTCCATGTATGTGGCGTGGTTTCGGTTCAAAAAGTTCATATGCATGGTAGCTAATCACTAGATTGTAGGGTCCAATTCACTAAAAATACTCTACAGATCCCTGAATATCAGTTCTCGGGCAATGGGAGACACAATATTTGGAGGTGCATTTATACTTCTCTCCTGGAGGTAGCATATGACATGTTAGATTAGATCTTTATCACTAACTAAGGATGGCATACTCAGAAGGCAAAGAGGGGTGATGGTTCATCTTCCATTAGAGTTGCTAGTGACTATAGAGCTGGTGATAACTTGGTAGCACAAGAAGTTCCACAACAAAAATTGGATATTAGGTTGCTTACAAAATAGTTTGCAATAATGAATTCAAAAAAAGTGAATTCAGTAGAGGCATAGGGGTCTACTTCCATAGCTTATGAGTCTTTCATGGATGAGAAAGCTAAGTATATGAATTGAGAATTGGCACATTCCTAAGATAAAGTGAAAGGGAACCAAGGTTGAAACTACTTTGGTGATAGATATCAAGATAGAAATAGAGAGTGAGATTTTGATTGGAGGCGTAAAGAAGATTATAAAGAAAAGAGTGATAGACATGCTCCACTGGGCTGTCGTGATACCAAGATGAGAATGGAAGCAATTTTGTCCAAATTGGTGACTAAATAAGAGATTCAAGAGAGATTCCTTAAGGAGATTAAGGATGATATATCAGTATTGAACAAGAAAGTTGAGTCATATGCCACTACAATTTAAAAAATAGAGCAGTAATTTAGCCAGATTTTGACCACATTAAATTAGAGGCATCTTGGCACTCTTCCCTTCAATACAGAGCAAAATCTAAAATGATAGCCATTGTCATGCCATTACCATGTGGAATGGTAAAACCACCTTGGATCCCCCCATGACTGCTGCAAAAGAGCCAAGGAATGATGGTGATGAGATTGATGATGGTGAAACACTTGTAGAAAAATATGAAAATTCGATAGGTGTTGAACATATTGATGATTAGGATAAAGGGAAGGGAAATGCTGATGAGCAAATGTTACGGACTATTTCAAAACCTCCCCACCTTTTTTCTCAAAGGATGAAAAAAGAAATAAGAAGAAAGTAAATATCAGAAGTTTTTGTCTATGTTGAAGGAACTATCGATTAATATTCCCCTAGTTGAGGCATTAGAGAAAATTCCTGGCTGTGCAAAGTTCATGAAATATTTGGTCACCAGGAAGTGGATGATGAATTTTTGTGCCCGTTGACAATGTGAACCATTGTAATATTGTTGATTCTAGATCATTAGCAGTGAAGAAGGAGGATCTAGGAACCTTCACTATTCCATGAACTATTAGGTCCTTTAATTTTTCTTGGACTTTATGTGACTTAGGAGCCAGCATCAATCTGATGTTGCTGGTGGTTTATGACTATTTGGGATTGAGGGCACCAAAATCAACATCAATAAGATTATTGATGGTTAACTGCATTGTAAAGCAGTCGATTGATATTCTTTGTAATATGTTGGAGAAGGTAGCATCTTTCATAGTTTCAGTTGATTTCATTATCCTTCACTGTGAGGTGGACTTCCATGTCTCTATCATATTAGGTAGACTCTTCCTAGCTACAGGTAGGGTAATGGTTGATATGGAGTTGGGATAGATAAAGTTCAAACTGAATGATGAGCAAGTGATCTTCAATGTGTGTTAGTCATTAAAGCAACCTGATGATATATGGGTGGTGTCTATGATAAATGCAATTGATGATAATAATGATGTTGTTGTTTAGCCTATTGAAGAAAGACTTAGAATTGAGGCATAACCAACAGTGATTATGAACATTAACGGTGATGTTATTGAGGAAAATGATAAAATGGTGACCTCTTTGTATAGGAGATTTTCTTACACTTATGCTCCAAAGAAATTTAATTTGGATCTAAAAAAACCACTACCTCCCCCACCCCCGGCTCGACATTCTATTAAAGAGTCATCAATCTTGGAGTTAAAAGTCGTCCCTTCTTACCTGCACTATGCATTTATGGGGGTCAGCAATACCTTATCGGTAATTATTATAGCTGAATTAATGGAGATATAGGTACAAGCATTGATATTTGTTTTGCAAAGATTCAAGAGAGCTATAGGATGGACCGTTACAAATATTTTAGGCATTCCATCAGGTATTTGTCCCCATAAAATAGAGCTTGATCTGAATAGTATTCACAGCATTGAGCATCAGTGGAGATTAAATCTTCTTATGCAGGAGGTTATGAAGAAAAAGATTATCAAAATGTTAGATGATGAAGTGTTTTATCCTATAACTAATAGAAAGTGGTTTAACCCGATTCAGTGCATTCCTAAAAAGGGTGAAATCACAGTAGTACCCAATTCGAAGAATGAGCTTATACCCATGACTCGGTTACAGAATGGCGAGTATCCATGGACTACAAAAAGCTAAATACATGGACCCAGAAGGGCTATTTCCCATGTTGTTTAGGGATCAGATATTGGACGGATTAGCAGACAGGGGTTGGTATTATTTTCTTGACCGGTGTTCGGGATACAATCAAATCACTATTGCTCGTAAAGACCAAGAAAATGACCTTTACTTTCCCCTATGAGACTTTTGAATTTAAAAGAATTCCATTCGGTCTGTGTAATTCTCTTACCACTTTTCAGAGATGTATGATGTTGATATTCTATGGCATGGTGGATGATACTATTGAGGTGTTCATGGATAAATTTTATGTGGCAGGGGAATCTTTCAATGACTATTTAGCCCATTTGGCCAATGCTCTCTGCAGATGCGAGAAATGCAACTTGGTACTAAATTGGGAAAAGTTCCATTTCATATTAAAAGAAGGCATTGTACTTGAATACAAGATCTCAAAAAAGGGCATTGAAGTAGATAAAGAAAAAATTGAGGTAAGATAAGACTTTCCACCACCTGTATTCATAAGTATTCATGATGCTTGTCATGATTTACCTATTGGGGGTCATCATAAACCCACACAGCCTACTAAATCTTGCAATGATGGGATTACTAGCCTACAATATACAAGGATGCTCACGATTTTGCTTTAGCTTGTTACCAATATCAATATCAAGGTAATATTTCACAATAACATGAACTCCCCATGACACACACTCTAGAGTTGGAGATGTTTGATGTGTGGGGAATTGACTTCATGTGTGTTTTTATGAGCTCCTATGGTATAAAGTATATTTTGGTTGTAGTCGATGATGATCTCAATGGGTGGAAGCAGTTGAAATCCCTAACAATAAATGAAAAGGTGTCACTACTTTTTTGAAGACACACATCTTTCTCGATTTAGCACTCAACATACAATAATTAGTGATGGTGGGTTAAATTTCTAGAATTGTCATTTCAAGATTCTACTTGGAATATATATTTTGAAGCATAAGGTGGCAACACCTTACCATCCTCAGACGAGTGGGCTGGTTGAGTTCGCCAATAGATAGATCAAGTCCATATTAGCGAACACTGTAAATGCCAACAAGACTGATTGGTCAAGAAAGTTTGATGATGCATTGTGGGCCTACCAGATAGCCTACACGACACCTATAGATTCTTCTACATATCATATCATTTATATCAAGGTATACCACTTTCCTGTTGAGCAAAAGGCACTATAGGCATTGAAAAGGCAAAATTTTGTGTGGCATGATGCAGCTAAGTTGAGGATGAGCAAGGTGAATGAGTTTGATGAATTTTGACTCGGTGCTTATGAGATTTCTGCTCTGTATAAGGAGAATATGAAGTTGTATCATGACAATAAATTAGAGAAAAGTGTATTTGAGCTCGATGATCTGGTCTTGTTGTATAATTTGAGACTTTGCTTGTTTCCTGGAAAGCTTAAGTCTAGGTGGTATAGACCATTCACCATAGTGAGGGTGTTCCTATATGGTGTGATAGAGCTAGAGCATAATGGTGAAGATATGTTGAAGGTGAATGGGCAAATGGTGAAGCACTACATAGGGGTAAACTGAGGAAGTGAAAGTAGTTGATGAGTTGAGCCTTAGTGAAATCTGAGTAACCAAGAAAAATGCATTGTGCCGAGAAATTAAATTAAGCGCTGCATAGGAGGTAACACATGTGGCTAGTTGGGGATGTTTTAGTATCAAACCTAGACACGTTGTGTCGCGATGTTAAATCAAGCTCTGTGTAGGAAACAACCTATGTTTTGTACTTAATTTATTATACGGTAACTTTAGTCAGTGTGCAGGGATAGAGATTGCAGAAAAGAATAGAATTTTTTTTTGGTACCACGCCTTATGATCCATGTCATCAGTCATAATCACACTTCAGACTCTTCACAAGAATCATAAGGTATGGGAAATTGGGAAAGTCTCAGCTAATTAGTCTCTAGAGTCATCACGAATCTTATAATAAGTCATAGTCAATGACTACAACTCGTCACCTATAATCATGATGGTTAAAAATCCAGGTACGATTCCAGTTTTTACAGAGGGAGACTACGACCCGTAATCTAAGGTAATGAGTCATTATGATGACTCTATCACCTTATTTAGCTGATGATTGTCTATACACATCAAAAGATACCTATCATTCTTTCACACGAAAAGCACAGGGGAACCCCACAGAGAAATACTAGGATGAATGAACCCTTTATCAAGTCTTTCAACTGCTCCTTCAGCTCCTTTACTTTAGCCAGAGCAATTCTATAAGGAGGAATAGAAATAGGACGAGTATCCTGTAGAAGATCAATCCCAAAATCTATTTCCCTATTGGGAGGAATTCTTGGAAGATCCTCGAGAAAAACTTTAGGAAACTCATTAACCATAAGGACAGATTGTAAGGAATGACTTTCAGAGTTAGAATCCTTAACCTGGACTAGATGATATACTCACCCTTTTGAAATCAAGTTTTGATATTTATGATAAGAGTTAAACTTCCCTTTGGGTACTAAGGAACTTCTTTCCTATTCTAATACTGATTTATTAGGAAATTTAAAACTAACCATTTGGTTCCTACAATAAAAAAGAAGTGTAGCACAAATAAATCCAATCCATCTCTAAGATCATATTGAAATCCAACATATCCAATATTATCAAATCGACTTATGTCTCTCTATAAAAGATAGAACCACATAACTCCTATAGATTTTTCTAAAAACTATATAATCTCTAATTGGAGAAGAAAAAACAAAAAAGGGTCAAAAGTACTTTTATGACCAAAATCAAAATGTACAGCCACATAATGGGTCACTTAAGAAAGGTAGAATCCAAATCAAGCGAATAATAAACATCACAGGAAAAGAGTTGTGACATACCAGTTCCAATATCTGGAGATGCCTCAAATTCTTGGAGAGTTGCAAGTGCATAATAAATATTCCGGCTTGTGTCAGTACCAGAAGTAGCACTCTTTGGCGTAGGAACTGAAGATGTGGCAATCAAAACTTTATCAGCTCTAGTGGTAAACTTAGCAGATGGATAATGTCGCTCCATGTGACCATGTTAATCACAATTATAACACAAATTCCTCCTATACTCAAAATAATAATGATTAATCTACCCATAAAAATCGCAAAGAGGATAAGGTGGGACTGATTGAGCTCCATAATCTTGAGACTGGGCACCCTGTACATTAGAAGCACTGCTAGCCTAAAAATAGTGATCATCCAAAGGCTTAGGAAAAAGAGCACTGGCAGACGAATATGAATTGCCCCAGTTCTTCTTCATGGTCCACATTCTACCATCCTTCCTACTATTTTTCTGACCCTCACCCTGCTCTGAATACCTAAATTCTTACTTTGTCTATCTCCTATCTCTGTCTGTTTTTTCTTTTCATCCTCTACCTGCTTCATATAAATCATATGTCTAGAGATTTCAATGTCATTGCTTAACATTGCAGCCTTACACTCAAATTCAAGGTTGCGTGAAAACCCAAAAGCAAACTTCCTTATTTTAGTTCTCTGGCTAGACACCAACTCTAGAGTATAAAAAGATAGCTGCTGAAATTTCAAGGCATGAGCTTTCACACTTGTTATACCCTATTTCATATTAACAAACTCCTCACTCTTAGATTCGCAAAACTCTTTAGGAAAAAAATATAAATAAAGGCACCCAAAAATTCATCCTATAATACCGGCTCAGCATCATTACCCCTCAAATACTCCCACTCCTCATACCATAGATAAGTTATATCTTTCAGCAGATATGAAGCAAACTCTATGCCCTTAGAATCAGTTATACCTCACTCTAAAAATCTATTTTATCTTATCAACAAACCCCTAAGTATCCTCCTCAACCTCAAAGCCTATAAAGGTTTGGGCATTCAACCTTATAAATCGGCCAACCAAAGTGACCTCAGAAAAATAAGCAACAGAACTACCACGGTTTAATTTATGAGACTGAGTATCACCAACTGAGTATGCAAATGAAAAGACGGAAAAACTCTACATTATAGATATCTCCATGAGGTGACTAAGCATAAGTGTAACCAGCACAAAAAGCTTTAGGAGGACCAGCAGAGATAGGTGGAACTCCATGTGGAATAGTAAAATCTGGAGCAGGGACCCTATACCAGGTTTGCACTCCATAAATAAGGTTAGTCTCCTCTATATTCTCCTCAAGTGGAATAGAGTTCCCAAAAGAATTTCTATGAACATCAAATCTTTAGGAATGCATGATCTGAAACACGAGAAATTCACAAGTTAGAGAATGTTTATAGCACTAGAATTCATAGCTGAAAAATAGAACACAAGAAAGGAAAATATTTCCAAATGCCTTATGGCCTCCTACCTAGGAGTGTGGCATGCTATATACCCTTTAAAAAGAATCTACTCGACATGGCTTTGTGGATACCCAATGACTCTAAACCTGGCTCTGATACCAATCTTGTCATGACCCAAACTAGGGCCTAACCATGATGGGTATCTCAATCCCGCAGTGGACCAGAGAGTACTGCCTTCGCTTAAAATAAATAGCATAATAATAACAATAAATGTAAAGAGGAATCCAAATAATATAGCTATAAAAGGAGAATATATAACTCTCATTAAAACTAAGAGTCAACCAATAACCAACCAACTCACATATGTCCACAATAGCCTCTAGACCAAAAAGAACAACTAAATTGGGATATGCCCCCGACTATGACAAAAACAATCCATAAGTAATGAGTCAAAAATGAAAAAATAATGAAATAATAAGGCCTTCTGAAGAATGGATGATCACCACTTCACAGCAACTCAACAGACATGCTAATCCACCTAACGTTGTACAGGATTAATAAAAAAGTCTTCGGACCCTACATAATTAAATGATATCGAATCCTAGGATGGTCAGTGGGATAAACACTGGCTTGTACTCAAGTAAAGTAATAACATAATGCCTATTCCAAAATCAATCAAAATCACGTGCACACATTTATATATATAAATATATAGGATGTTGGGAAAGGGTAAGTGTCATGAACATGAGAGTTTAAAACCATTAAAGTAGACTGTGTTGCAGGCTCTATCCTAAAGGCACCCATGGGCTATATGGGCTTAGCTCCCGCTGCTAAAAGGACCATAATGCGTCTTAGCCGCACGAATTAAGAAAAAATCTAGGGAAAACTAAAGCCACTATAAGAAATAGTCATCCCAAATATGTGTATACATGTAAATATATCGTGTATCGAGTACAAAGTTATATAGACCACCAAAACCGGTAAACGTGGTTTCCAGTATTTATCCCACTCCCCCTCTTAAGGACTTACACCTACACGGTGAGATACAACACTCCCTTTAACCCCAAATTAAAATCATCTTATTAATAATTTAAACCATTAAATAGGAATCATTCGTTAGACATTTATCACTTAGTATCATCATACCAATATGCTTGCAACTTAAACTAAACATGTGAAACCAATCCACGTATTATCTTTGACTCCCAAGTTCCATTTAAAATTCAAAACCAAGGCCACCAAGGCCATCCTAATCTATTGTTATATTCATTTATCTATTAATAAAATGAATTAGGTTGAAAAAATTTAAACCATGCAAGTATCCATATTTTAAATTAAATTTACCAAGTTTGTTAAGGTTCATGCAATTCCATGACAAAATTTATACAATTGGGGAAACCTATATCGAATATTCCAACCATTTAAATAATGTACCAATTCAGTCCCAAAAACATCCATTTAAACCATAAATAATTAATTCAAAACATGAGAAAAGTAATTCAATTAGTGACAACACATAAAAATTTGAAGTTAATTCTATGTTTGGAGCCCGAATGATGACTGCACTGTGAAACCCTTAAACGTTATTGAGTTTTTACTTTTAAGAGCGAATGGATGATTTTGATCTTTGAAACTAAAAAAAATGGACTTTTTTATTTTTAAAGGTTGAACAAAGGGTGGAAAGACCAAAATTCCCCCACCCCAAGTGAAAAAAACGAAACTGGAAGAAATTTACACCTCAGCATGGACGACCTTATCACGGAGGTTAACCTCCATGCCATGCAAATATCGCGAGGATAACTTCCATGGAGTAGTGATATCACGGAGGCACACTGCCTTTGTGTTCCAAAATTTCCCCAAATAATTTTTAAAAATTCTTAAATATTTTAAATTACCTTTTTAACATCCCTAAACATAGTTCAAGTCAAATATCGATATTAAGATCACGGGAGAGTCAAAATAAAATGAATAAAATATTAGGGTCTTACATAGAGTTTGGTTTAGTGGTACTTGGGGTGATTCATTTAGGTTTGGTGGAGCTTGGGACAGTCTAAGTAAGGTATTTTTAGAATATCTACTCAAGGGAGCTTGAAAGTTTTGTAGATTAGAAGTTGTGGAGTGAATGTATTTTAGACTAACCCCCTTGTTGACCTGACTTCCACTTATGTTCAACAACGTTCCTTTGAGTGTGGCCATTTGACATACCATGGATTCAATTTGATGATCCAATGATTTGATTGTCATTAAGATTTTATTTAAAATGTTCATCGTCTATAGATTGCTGTGTTTTACCATATGGTGTCATGGTACATATTAATAAAGAGACTAAATAAAAACAACAAATAAGTTAACATTATTAAATAAACCACAGAATCTCTACACACCTTTTGTATGCCTCACAAAAGGAGTCGTTACTGTTGAAAGATCATTTCTACTCCAATGAAAGATATGGAGTCAATTGCTATTTGTGGTTAGAATGGATTCCTATTTGAATAATAATAGGTTACTCAACCTACAAACATAAACTTAAATCAAGAAATAACAACAAAACAAAATGAGAAATTACAAAAGAAATGTGACAAAGAAAGAACGACCTGTAAGACTAATTAACCAAGTAAGTAGATCAAATACTCATTGTTAATTAGTTTAGGAATCAAGAAATTACATTAGAAATTAAAAATATAAACTAAGAAGTTGGAACCTACGAGAAATTTTATTTTGGATGCTTAAGTTGTGTTTTGGTGAGGTGTGACCGATATGAAGCAAAAATTACATAAATTTAATCATTATTTGCCTCATATTTAGTATTTTGATATTTATTTTATGAAAATTAATTTTATGAATTATGTTTAATATTATATTTTTATTTATAGAATTAAATTGGTGTGAAGATAAAGAAATTTAAAGTAAAAATAAAATTAAAAATGAGAAGTATATAAGTAAATCGAGCAGGTGGCTTAATGGATTAAATAGAATATTATATGAATATTTCCATATATAAACTATATGCACATAGAAATTTAAATTGAAGATTGAGAAATTTACCTGGTAAGCCATGTGGCGACATTGAAAAGAAGTTAGGAGGTACAGGAACGGACTATTGTATGCAGTCAAATCAAAATCAGTGTAGGTTTTTATTTTCTAATCTATTTTGGACTCAGTTATTTTATTTTGAGTTTTTTTTCTTATATCTATAAAATTTCACAAAATAAGTTTTAGAGAAACTTCTCATAACTCATAAAACTTGTAAAAAATATTACTGGGAGAAAGCTAGGAGCCATCGTGGAGGCCAACAAAAATTGATTTATTCTTTTCGTATCTATCTTTATTACTTATTTATTGAGAATTCAAGATTTTGAATTTATTCTAGTCTATTTGAAATTTTATAATTATGATTTTATCTTGAATTCTAATTATGATTTTCAAGCCACGAGTAGATAAATTTAACAACTAGGATTGTGAAAACCATGATGAATTAACAAAGCAGGAGAAGTGTTTAGTAATTCTAGACCGGTGTGCCTTGATGTTTTGATATTTTCTTTGTTATGATTGCTTATTAATGGGTGGGCTATGTTAGAACTAGTCTAAATTCTAGACTTTCTTGTGAGAGGTAGATAACAGTGATTTGAAACCATCAACTTTCATCTAATAACTTGAGTCGTAACAAGGATAGTTAATTTAATATCACGAACATAGATCAAAAATTGTTACACTTGAAGACCGGGAGCTGAAGAGCTAAATTTATCTAACCAAAGTTGAGAGATATTTAGATGAATCTGTCTTGTTAGATTTGCATGCAATGCATAGGAATAGATTATTAGCACGAACAACCTGTATAGTTATGAAGTCATGGAGAATACAGTCCTAGTTCATCATTCTCATTGATTTTCTCAACATAAATTGATATTTGTATACTTTTTACTTTAATTTCTAAATTTTTTACTTGTTCTTTTAAATTCTCCTCTTTCGAAAATAGTCAGGTAATTGTATAAATTACCGGATCTAAGTTCTAACCATATCCTCATGGAATTGATCCCAGCCTTGGTTGGGTTCTATATTTGACAACAAGCTCTTTATATCTCATTATGAGGTGTAATTTGAGCGACATTAAATTTTGACGCCATTACTGGAGAATATTATTTAGGTTTAGATCGATTGTATTTATTTGGCATTTAATCTTTAGTTCTTCTTTACATTTTATTTATGTTAGAAATTTTTTTTGCTTTAAGTTTTAGTTTTTATGTTTTACTACTCTTCTTGATATGACATATTTAAAAGAGAAAATATGGAGTGGTGAGGACTCCTATTATATTGATCCTTATCCTTTTGATATAGTGCATTATTTCAAGAGTGTGATAGATATATTGTGGGATTACTATGAGAGCATGATAGAGACGCTGACACTCTTTACCAAAAATAAATATGAGTTCATTCAATAAGTTGATAGATTTGAATTGGATATTGATAACTTAAAAGAAGATCTGAATGTAAAAGTTTATGCATGTAACATCCAATAATTTAGTTATGAATTGTGTGAGGTTGAAAAAATTCTTATAAGCCAAATTGACGGGCTAAAATTGGAGAGTCAAATACTTGATCATACTTTTATTGATGTTTTCACTGTTGAGAAGAGTATACTAGAGTTATGTAAGGAAGTAGTTAATATTAATTTTAAAATTCCTAGTACATTTAAATATGAGGATGCAAATAATAATGAAATTCATGAATTAAGGCATATGGGACATCATTCTAATCATTATAACACATTGTGTTTAGATAGTAGGTTACTAATCAAATCAATTGAGCCTATGTAAGAATGTAAGGAGGACAAAAAATATGTCAATATTCGTAAATTTTTTATGTCAAAATTAAATAATTACATTCCTCATTTAAGGGCCAAGAATTGCAACATGTGACTTCTATTATTTGGTTTCCTTATTTTTATACCACCGCACCTTGAGAGTAGAAACTTAAAAAAAATGTTTGGGATGCAATTAATAAGTTTAAATTGAAAAGAAAAGTAGGAGGTAACCCAACTAATAGTGTAACTTCATATTTTCTATTTATGTTAATAATGTCACTTTTTTTTATTTGTTTTCTTTTCTTTTCTTTTGTTTTTGTAGATTTAGGAGAAGTGTGAGTACCTAAATTTAAAGATAAGGAACGTGTTTGAGCTTATGTGTGGGGTGCGCGCGCTGCTTAATGAAAATTGAAGAAGCATGTTGCTAGTTTGGCCCTAAAGGGTCTCAGAAAGTATCTTTAACCATTATTTTACTTTATTTTTTGCTTTGGGGACAACGCATTTTTTAAGTGTGGGGTAAGATATCTTTCAATGTGTGTTAAGGGTAAATTATGCTATTGAATTTTCTTTATTTATTTATTTGTAGTTGGAAAAAGAAGGAAAAAAAGAGAAAAAATTCAAAAATTCAAAAAGATTCCCCATTTAATCATTAAATTAAAATAGTTTTTATTTTTAGCTTTTTTATTTATCTTTGGTAGAGCATACCTTGTCTACCTTTTAGTTTTTCTTTTCTGCTCTTTTCTAGTGGGAGACGCCTTTGAACTTTATTATCTTTTTTTAGGAACAATTCTTCTTATTTTTTATTTTTAGGAGTATTTTTTGAAGAAAAAAAGGACTTTTTGATTTGGTTGATACTAGCAATTTAGGTCTAATTTTGAGTAATATTTTTCTATGACTGCATGGGTATAAAATAAAATAATAGACTATTTTACATCTAGGATCATGATTTATATATAGCATATTCTTATTTTGTAGTTTGTTATGACGTTGTTTGTCTTAGAAGTTCTATTGATCCATCTTGATTGATACTTGTGTCATGTATGGTGAGCACTATTTACATATATCTCATGTTTTCCATCTTAATCTTGAACTTGTCCTTCATGTTACTGAAGTGAAATAGAAAGTATTACTTTGCTAAAAATATAACAATAGGCTGTCTTTGATATGTCTTGTATATTTTAATGTTTTCAAATATTGTATCACTAGTTAGCCCCTTTGAGCATATACTCTATTTTTTTTTTGTAGATGTACTTTTACCTTAACACTTTTTTAAAAAAATTCCTACTTTTTTTCACCTTGCTTCCTTGAGCACTATAGCATGGAATCTGTTGACATTGTTAAATCAGAAGAAAAAAATGATTGAGTGTAAAAGGTGACGAATAATAGCTACAAAATGACGAAAAGACCCTCTTTAAAATAATGCGATAAGAAAAAAAGTAAAAAAATATTGGAAAAAAAATGATCGATCTTGATAAGATGAGAATTACTTGTGAGAAACAATTGATGAAGAGAGGGGGGAAATTGAGAAAAATAATGAGAGACGAAGTCTAAAGAAATTGCAAAGTGATTAGGGAAGTGTATGTTACTATTATATAATTTTTCTACCATCTCCTATCTAACATTACAACCCGTTAAATTCCTATTTAATTCTATTTGAACATTCTTAATTAGTGTAGATGTACATAATGAGCAAGCCTATGATTCTTTGTGCATACATATGAATTCTTTGTGAGTGTGAAAGTTGTTCTTTTATATTAAGTCCTTAAATTATATTGCATATTATGAATTGAGTTGGTGGACTATTTTCTTCTTGTAAGGACACTTGTGTGATGCTAGATATGTTATGTTATTAGCTTCCTTTGATAAGAATAGGTAAGTAAATTTAAATTTGATTAGTTAGAGTCCATCTTTGAGTTTAGGAGGTTACATATTTGTTGTTTATTTGTATTTCTTGCATAATAATCGAACATTGCATTGGGTGTTGTAAATTGCTAAATGGTCTAATTTTTTGTATTAATGAATTTTTAAATTTAATTAATTGAGATGATTTTTATTAATTGCTCAAGGATGAATAAAAATCTAAGTGTGGCGTGTTGATATGAAGCTAAATATATATATATTTAGTCATTATTTTCCACATATTTAGTATTTTTACTGTCCTTTTTGAGTAATAATTTTCTGGATTATGCTTAATACTATATATTTATTTGTAGAATTAAGTAGTGTGAAGTTGAAGAAATTTGGAGCAAAAATGTAATTAAAACTGAGAAATATATAAGAAAATCAAGCAGGAAGCTTAATGGATTAAATAAAATATTATATTAATATTTCTATATATAAACTATATGCACCTAGCAATTCAAATTAAAAGTTGAGATATTTACCGGAGAAGCCATGTGGCAGCATTGAAAATAGTTAGGCGGTTGAGCAATGGACCATTATATGCGGTCAAGTCTAAATTAGTGCGGGTTTTTATTTTCTAATTCATTTTGGACTCTGTTCTTTTACTTTAAAATTTTTATAAAACCCACAAATATTCCAGAGATATAATTTTTAAGGGAACTTCTAGTAATTTTTATAACTTGTAAAAGTTTTTATTAGAGAAAGCTTTAAGCTGCCATGGAGGTAGGAAAAATTGGTTTATTCTTTTATCTCCCTTTTTATTACTTATTCTTTGAGAATTCAAGATTTCAGATTTAGCTTACCCAATTTGTCAAATTATAATTATGAATTTGTCTATGAATTCTAATTGTGATTTTCAAACCATGAGTATCTAAATTTTATAACTAGGATTGTGGACCATGATGAATTAACAAAGCAAGATAAATGTTTGATAATTCTAGATAGGTATGCATGCATATGTTGGTATGTTCTTTGTTATGATTTCTTTTTAAAGGGTGTGCAATGTTATAACTCACCTGAATTCTATAATTGCTTGAGAGTGAGGTAGAGATTTGAAAAAGAAAATAACAATAGAGATTTGAAGCTATCAACCTTCATCAAATAACATAAGTCATAACAGGAATATTTAATCTGAGATAACAAATAAGGGTTAAAAAATGATATACTCAGATTCCTAGAGAAGAAGAGTGAAATTCATCTAACCAAGGTAGAAGGACATTTAGATGAATTTATCTTATTAGATTTTACATGCAATGCATAGCAATAGATTGCTAGCATGAACAACCTGTGTATTTACAAAGTCTTGAGAACACAGACCTTGTTCATTATTCTAATTGATTTTCTGAACATAAGATGATATTTTTTACTTGTTACTTCAATTTTCAAATTATTTACTTGTTCTTTTAAGTTTTTCCAAATTAGAAACAGATGATTAATAGTCTAAATAACCGCATTGACTTAAGTCCTAATCATATGTCATGACCCAATTCACAAGTCATAATGGAACCTACTAAAATTCACTAGTAGGTAAGGAAACACCAAAACCCAGAGCTAAGGCAATGGGTTTGTAATACCTCGGGAATTTTTCATTGAAATTTTATGTGTAAATGTGTTGGGTTCTATCTTCTAGAATGAATTATAAATTTTTCGTGTCGAATGTCTTAGATTATGACCCACCATTGCGTAGAATGTCAAATAATCTTTCGAACGATATGTGGATCATCCAAAATGGACACCCGAGCGACGAGTTATGAACATTCTGATCGAACCATGAATAGTAGTGAACAGTAAAACGTGTAGGAAAAAGTACTGAGGCCTGGCGTATTTTTGCTCCAACTTTAAATAATCATAACTCGTTGTACGTAATGATATGGGTGATCTACTATATATTAATGGAAATCTCTGCGAGTCCTCTTTCCAATGAAATTTGTTTCATCCAATTTGTCTATCAGAGCAAAAAGTTATGGTCGATCTACTTCAGCCTACCAAAAGTGAATTTTTAGGTCAAATTCAAACGATCATAAATCCTCGTACACAATGATCTGGGTAAGATACTATATATCAATGGAAATATATGAGAGTCCTCTTTCTAATGAAATTGGTTTCATCCAATTTAGATATCGGATTAAAACGTTATGATTGATCTACTTCAAACTATCAAAATAGTCCACCAAAAGACAGATTCGAGAATTATTTGATTTTTAGGGGCATTTTTGTCATTCTACCTCACCCAAAATCCTTCCAAACCTTATATTAAAGACTATTAGAAGCATTATATGTTATATTTCATTAAATTCCCTCAAAAAGAAAATCCTAAGCTCCTACATCTAACTTCAAGAACCTCCAAAGTTCATCATTAATTCTGTAAATTTATTCAAAATTCCAGGTTCTTAGTTCAAGAAGTCCAAGAACCATCATTCAAAGGCATGATTAACATCTCAAAAACGAGTATCGATCTAAAGTTCATCATTCAAGGTATGTGGGGTTTTTCAACAAGAACTGTCTTTCGTTCTTGTGCCCAAAAGTAATTTTCTTTACAAAGGCATGATTTTTATTTGATTTTTATGAATTTGAAGCATGAACCCATATCTTATGATGATTATTATGAAATCTTGATGTTTATGATTTTGAAATATGAATTTACATGTGTGGAGATATAAAGCATGAATCTTGAACGATATTTATCATGATTTTGATATTTGGATCATAAATCCCCATTTGAAATTGTGTTTTTTGGAGAAAGTGTGTGTTATAAGCACGTTGATGTTGAATATTTGAGATATTTTGAATGATTTGACCTTTTGGTCTTAATGGAGTCATTTTGAACTTGAGTGTGAATGAAATCCATAACGTAGTTGATTTTGATAGATGGGAAGCATGATGGATCCCGATGTATATTTATATATTACTAAAATTATTTTGTTATGGATTGTCTTTGAAATGATCTGAGCTAAGTCCGGGAGAAATTTTTAGCACCGAGTGGGAGGTATAAAGCAACCTTACTTCCTTAGAACTACGTGTCCCCATAGGAGTGAGCCTAAGGCTGATTTATATAGTGATCACTAGTTTATGTGGATTTAATATCGATAGTCCTACTCTGATGGCTAGAATAGGATGACTCTCCGCAACGTGGGTTGTACGTTGGACTCCATGTAGCTCACATGGTTTATGTTAGTTATAGGATCTCCTAGTGTGTGTGTGTTTCCTTGTGTCTATGGTGAATGGTGAAGTGATTTGATAGTGGAATTGTGAAAGTTATTCTTTCGAAAGATTTAAATGATATTTACATTATGAGAATTGATATTCTTGATGAACTGAAAGTGATTGACAAATTATACGATGACTCACATGTGTTATTGTACTTATTTCATCCTCTCATGATTATGATGATTTTCTTTAGGCTATGTGATCTTTTCATACATCCTACATATTTCTTATAAATACTTATGATGATAATGTTTATACAACTGCATACACCCCCATATACTCGGTTCATTTCCATGATACTGACCCATATCTTTGGATGTGGGCTGCATTTTCTCAGAATGTATGTTCAGATACTCAGTTTTAGGTTTGACAGTGATTCTTCAATCACGCTGTTCTACATCCTCTGTTGTGGTAAGTCCTCATGTTCCGAGGACATGATGTCTGATGTTGGTTTCACGAAATCGTTTACATTTGATAACTGAGTATGAGTCAATTGGGGCATGTCTCAATGGCTCGCTGGTTTTATTGATTTTCTTAGAGGCTGGTCAGACTAGTATAGATATTGGGAGTTGACTAATAAGTCATATTTTGTTATCTTTATAAAATTCTTTTATTCTTGGATAATTATTACTCTGTTGATATTTGCGGGTTATTTATGGAAACCCCGTTGATTTGTGTTAAAATGAATGAAAATGGCTTAAAGGGTTAGCTTGGGGCTACTTGTAGCCTCAAGCACCGTGTGATGCTCCGGGATACATTTTCCAAGGCGTTACAAACTTGGTATCAGAGCCTAACGTTTTAAGGTATCCTAGGGAGTCTAACAAGACGCGTTAAGTAGAGTCTTGATCATCGATGTGTAGCGTGCCACATTTATGAGCAAGAGGCTATAAGACATTTTAGGAAAAAGTGTGATTCTTTCTTTCAGAATTCTATCGTGCTTAAAGTGTCTCTGTCTGCTATTGATTCGTGCTCTCCTCTTTCAGAAATATGCCTCCACATCGAGTGAGAAGAAATAATGATGGTCAGCAACCTTAACCCGCTAACCCATTGAATGAAATTTTAGGCGCTGGCCTAAGCTGTTACTGCAAATATTCAGGCCAATCCAGCCCCAACTCCACAGTAGCAGGGAGGTGGTTCAGCTGTTTCTAGGATCCGTGACTTTATGCAGATGAATTTGCCAAAATTCTATGGGTCCAAGTCTGATGAGGATCCACGATTGTTTTTAAAGGAGGTGCAGAAGATTACTTAGGTGATACATGTATCTGAGGAACATAGTATAGAGTTGGCTGCGTATAGGTTGAAAGACCTTGCTTATGACTAGGTTGTTGCTTAGAGAAAAGGTAGAGGTGAGGGATCTATCCCGACAACTTGGCAAGAGTTCCAGGATGCATTCCTGGATAAGTTTTTCCCTTTGGAGATGAGGGAGGCGAAGGTGGAAGATTTTATGAACCTACGATAGGGCTCTATGACTGTTAGGGAGTACTATCTAAAGTTCAATCAGCTAGCTAAGTATGCTCCTAACTTAGTGGCTAATAATCGGGCTAGTATGAGTAAGTTTGTGACTAGAGTGTCTAGTTATGTGGTTAAGGAGTGTAGGTATGCTATACTGAATAGTGAGATGAATCTTTCTAGGCTGATGACTCATGCCTAATAGATTGAGGCAGACAAGATTAAGGAGAGAGATAGAATGAGAGGGAATAATAGAGCTAGGTTCGAGCAGCACAGACAGGGTCAGACTAGATCGCAGGGAAGGAGTTGCCCTTAGTATCAGGATCATTCATCTATGCCAGCACCATTATCTGCTAGTGCTCCCATGCCTAGAGGTAGGCAGGAGCAAGGTAGTAGGTCATATGCATCCAGCTCCCAGTACAGTGCTGGCAGTAAGCCAAATCATCCCCTGTGTCCTATGTGTGGTAGGGCTCATTCGGGTGAGTGTTGGTGTGAGAAGAGGGGTTATTTTCGGTGTGGTAACATGGGTCACAAAGTTAGAGATTGTCCACAGAATGGACAAGGGCATCGCGACTATCGCCCTCAAACCCAGACTCAGACTATTAGTTCTCCAGTTCCAGCGACTCGCCCAGCCCCAGCTCAGGGCGCCTCTTCTAGAAATACTGGCGAGGAGTGCCAGAATAGATTCTATGCTTTACTGTCCCGCCAGGAATAGGAGGACTCTCCCGATGTTGTTACTGGTATGCTTCGTAATTTCAGTTTGATGTGTATGCTTTGTTGGATCCTGGATCCTGGATCCAGTTTCTCATATGTTACACCTTTGATTGCTGCAAATTTTGAAATGAGTCCTGAGGTTTTTCCTGAGCCTATCCTAGTTTCTACCCCAGTGAGTGATTCGATTATTGCCCAAAAAAGTGTGTAAAAAGTGTCCTATTACCATTCTTCATAGAGTCTTGTTGGCTGATCTAATTGAGTTAGACATGGTAGATTTTGATATGATTCTATGGATGGACTGGCTGTATTCTTCTTATGCTTCTATTAATTATCGGACCTGATTGGTCAAGTTTCAATTTCCGAACGCATCCGTGTTTGAGTGATCTAGGAATTCAGTGTCACCCAAGAGTCATTTTATCTCTTACCTCAAAAATAGAAAGCTTATTTCCAAGGAGTGTATTTACCATTTGGTTAGAGTAAAGATACTAAGTGTGAGACTCCAAATCTCCAGTCTGTTAACGTCGTCAATGAGTTTTCTGATGTCTTTTCAAATGATCTCCCAGGGATACCTCTTGATAGAGAGATAGAGTTCAGGATTGATCTTCTTCCCAATACTCAGCCCATTTTTATTCCTCCTTATCGTATGGCCCCTGCAGAACTTAAGGAGTTGAAAGAGAAACTCTAAGATCTACTAGATAAGGGATTCATAAGGCCCAGTGTTTCTCTTTGAGGTGCTCCTGTGTTGTTTGTGAGGAAGAAAGATGGCTCTTTGCGTATGTGCATGAATTACTGCCAACTAAATAAAGTCACCATCAAAACTAAGTACCCCCTTTTGAGATAGATGATTTGTTTGAACCAATTGCAAGGTGTAAGTTATTTTTCAAAGATAAACCTTCGTTCTGACTATCATCAACTCAAAGTTAGGGAGTGTGACATCCTGAAAACCATTTTTTGAATTCGTTATGGCCATTTTGAGTTTCTTGTTATGTCTTTCGGGTGAACTAATGCCCCAGCAGCTTTCATGGACCTCATGAATTGAGTGTTCAGACCATATCCGGATATGTTTGTCATAGTGTTCAGCGATGAAATACTAGTGTACTCCCGTAGTGAGGATGAACATTCTGATCATCTCTGAACTGTCTTGCAAACCCTTAGAGATCACAAGTTGTTTGCCAAGTTCAGTAAGTGTGAGTTTTGGATAAGGTTAATTGCTTTTCTAGGTTATATCATTTCTTCCGAGGGTATTAGAGTTGATCCCCAAAAGACCGAAGCTGTTAGAAATTGGCCTAGACCTATTTCTCCGACTGATATCCAAAGTTTCTTGGGTTTATCTGGCTATTACCGCCGTTTTGTTGAGGGTTTCTCCTCTATAGCGTCTCCTATGACTCGGCTAACCCAAAAGAAAGGAAAGTTCTTATTGTCCAAATCTTGTGAGAAGATTTTTCAGGAGTTAAAGACTCGACTCACTTCATCCCCTATTTTGACTTTCCCTAATGGTGTTGATGGTTTTGTGGTGTACTGTGATACTTTGAGAGTTGGGTTGGGTTGCGTATTTATGCAGATGGGTAAGGTGATAGCTTATGCTTCTAAACAGTTGAAACCCCATGTGAAAAATTACCCCACCCATGACCTTGAGTTGGCTACTATTGTGTTGCTTTGAAAATCTGGAAAAACTATTTGTATAGTGTCCATGTTGATGTTTTCACTGATCATATGAGTCTCCAGTATTTGTTTATCCAGAGAGAATTGAATCTTAGACAGAGACAATGGTAAGAATTGTTAAAGGACTATGATATGAGTGTGTTGTACCATCCGAGCAAGGCCAATGTTATGGCGAATGCCCTAAGTAGAGTGTCCATGGGTAGCATTTCGCATATGGTAGAAGGTAAGAAAGAGTTGGCTCGTGATGTACATCATTTGGCTAGATTGGGGGTTAGGTTGTTTGACTCTACTGAAGGTAGTATAGGGGTTCAGAGTAGTTCTGAATCCTCCTTGGTTTTGGAAGTGAAGGAAAAGCAATACTTAGATGATAGTTTGGTCAGACTAAAGGAGTTAGTCAAGGACCAAAAAGTAGAGGTTTTCTCCTAAGGGGGAGATGGTGTGTTGAGATTGTAGGTAGATGTATGTCCCAAATGTTAATGATCTGAGATAGAGGATTATGGATGAAGTGCATGGGGCGTGATATTCTATTCATCCTGGTGCCACCAAGATGTACCAAGACTTACGGGAAATCTATTGGTGGAGTGGTATGAAGAAAGATATAGAAGCGTTTGTAGCTAAGTGTGCAACATGCCAACGGGTTAAGGTTGAACACCAAAGACCTGGTGGTATGATGCAAGAATTTAGTATTCCTACCTGGAAGTGGGAAGAGATAAATATAGACTTCGTGATTAGTTTACCTCTTTCCCGATGCCATCATGATTCAATTTGGGTTGTGGTTGATAGGTTGACTAAGTTTGCTCATTTCTTACCTGTTCATACTTCATATACTACTGAGGATTATACTAGATTGTATAACTGAGAGCTAGTCAGACTACATGGAGTTCCCTTGTCTATCATTTCGGATAGGGGTACTTAGTTTACTTCGTAATTTTGGAAAGGTTTTCAGAAGGGTCTTGGTACCCAAGTGCTTTTGAGTTCTGCTTTTCATCCGCAGACCGATGGTCAGGCTGAGTGGACAATCCAGACCTTAGAGGATATGTTGAGAACTTGTGCACTTGACTTTAAGGAAAGTTGGGATGATCACTTACCGTAGATAGATTTTGCTTACAATAACAGTTTCCACTCTAGTATTGGCATGGCTCCGTTTGAAGCCTTATATGGGAGGAAGTGTAGATCAACCATAGGTTGGTTCGAGGTGGGTGAAGCGGCTGTGAGTGGTCCTAATTTGGTATTTGAGGCTATGGAAAAGTTAAGTTGACTAGGGAAAGGTTGAAAATTGCACAGAGTCGTTAGAAGTCATATACGGATGTTAGAAGGAGAGACCTTGAGTTTGAAGTTGGTGACCTAGTGTATCTGAAAATTTCACCCATGAGGGGGGTAAAAAGATTTGGAAAGAAGGGGAAGCTTATTCCCCGTTATGTTGGTCCTTACAAAATTCTTAGCCGTGTTGGTAAGGTAGCTTATGAGGTCGAGTTGCCTTCCGAGTTGTCCTCTGTTCATCCAATATTCCATGTCTCCATGCCTAGAAAGCATATTAGCGATGCTATGGTAGTGGATTCCTCTGTGAGTGCTGACATTCAAGAAAATCTTTATTTTGATGAGATTCCTATTGAGATTCATGATTTCAGTGTCCGAAGACTAAGGAACAAAGAAGTTCCCTTTGTCAAGGTGTTGTGGCGAAACCAATCTGTTGAGGGTGTAACTTGGGAATCTGAGGCGGATATGCGATCCAAGTACCCACACCTATTTTCCGCAAACTCCGATCAAGCCGAAGGTACCGTTCTTTCCTCAATCATGCACTTTTGATAAAAGTTGCAGCAATTCAACTGTCATTTATTATGTGTTCAGCTGTAGTTTCTTTAGTTTATGCATTCTATGTTGCCTTCGGAGTGAGAAACGATGTGGTGATGAGTCTAACGAATGGTTTCAGCTGTATTCTCTATTCCCAATCTAATCTTGGCATGTCTAGCGTCATTTGAGGACGAATGTTACCAAGGGGGGATGATGTAATACCCCAGGAAATTTTTCATTGAAATTTTGTGCGTAAACGTGTTGGGTTCTATCAACTAGAATGAATTATAAATTTTCCATGTGGAATGTCTTAGATTATGGCCCACCATTGCATAGAGTATCAAATAATATTTCCAACTATATGTGGATCATCCAAAACGGACACTCGAGCGACGAGTTATGAACATTCCGATAGAACCATGAATAGTAGTGAACAGTAAAACGTGCAGGAAAAAGTACTGAGGCCAGGCGTATTTTTGTTCCAAATTTAAATGATCATAAATCATTGTACATAATTATCTGGGTGATCTACTATATATCAACGGAAATCTCTGTGAGTCCTCTTTCCAATGAAATTGGTTTCATCCAATTTGTCTATCGGAGCAAAAATTTATGATCGATCTACTTCAGCCTATCAAAAGTAAATTTTTGGGTCAACTTCAGACGATCATAACTCCTCATACACAATGATCTGGGTGAGATACTATATATCAACGGAAATATATGAGAGTCCTCTTTCTAACAAAATTGGTTTCATACAATTTTGATATCGGAGTAAAATGTTATGGTTGATCTACTTCAAACTATCAAAATAGTCCACCAAAGGACATATTCAAGAATTATTGGATTTTTAAGGGCATTTTGGTCATTCCCCCTCATCGAAAATCCATCCAAACCCTATATTAAAACCTATTAGAAGCATTATATGTAATATTTCATCAAAGTCCCTCAAAAATAAAACCCTAAGCTCCTACATCCAACTTCAAGAACCTCAAAAGTTCACCATTAATTCTGCAAATTTATTCAATATTACAAGTTCCTAGTTGAAGAACTCCAAGAACCATCATTCAAAGGCACGATTAATATCTCAAAAATGAGTGCCGATCTAAATTTCATCATTCAAGGTATGTGGGGTTTTTAAACAAGAACTCTCTTTCGTTCTTGTGCCCAAAAGTAATTTTCTTTGCAAAGGCATGATTTTTATTTGATTTTTATGAATTTGAAGCCAGAACCCATATCTTATGATGATTATTATGAAATCTTGATGTTTATGATTTTGAAAGGTAAATTTACATGTGTGGAGATATAAAGCATGAATCTTGAACGATATTTATTATGATTTTGATATTTGGGTCGTAAATCCCCATTGGAAATTGAATTTTTTTGAGAAAGTGTGTGTTATAAGCACGTTGATGTTGAATATTTGAGATATTTTGAATGATTTGACCTTTTTGTCTTAATGGAGTTGTTTTGAACTCGAGTGTGAAAGAAATCCACAACGTTGTTGATTTTGATAGATGGGAAGTATGATGGCTCCCGATGTATTTTTATATATAACTGAAATTGTTTTGTTGTGGATTGTCTTCGAAATGATCTGAGCTAAGTCCGGGAGAAATCTTTAGCACTGAGTCGGTGGTATAAAGCTACCTTACTTGCCTAGAATTATGTGCCCCTGTAGGAGTGAGCCTGAGGCTGATTTATATAGTCATCACGAGTTTGTGTGGATTTGATATCGACAGTCCTACTCTGATGGCCAGGATAGGACGGCTCTCCCCAACGTGGGTTGTACATTGTACTCTATGTAGCTCACATGGTTTATGTCGGTTATAGGATCTCCCAGTGTGTGTGTGTTTCCTTGTGTCTATGGTGAATAGTGAAGTGATTTGAAAGTGGAATTGTTAAAGTTATTCTTTTGAAAGATTTAAATGATATTTACATTATGAGAATTGATATTCTTGATGAACTAAAAGTGATTGACAAATTATATGATGAGTCACATGTGTTATTGTACTTATTTCATCCTCTCATGATTATGATGATTTTCTTCAGGCTATGTGAGTCTTTCATACATCCTGCATATTTCTTATAGATATTTATGATGATGATGTTTATACAACTGCATACACCCTCATATACTCGGTTTCTTTCCATGGTACTGACCCACATCTTCGGATGTGGGCTCTATTTTCTCAGAATGCAGGTTTAGGTGCTCAGTTCCAGGTTCGACAGTAATTCTTCGGGCACGCTGTTCTACATCCTCTTTTGTGGTGAGTCCTTATGTTCCGAGGACGTGATGTCTGATGTTGGTTTCACGGAAACGTTTATATTTGGTAACTGAGTATGAGTCAATTGGGATATGTCTCAATGGCTCGCTGGTTTTATTGATTTTCTTAGAGGCTTGTCAGATTAGTATAGATGTTGGGAGTTGACTAATTAATCGTATTTTGTTATCTTTCGGAAATTCTTTTATTCTTGGATTATGACTACTCTGTTGATATTTGAGGGTTATTTATGGAAACCCTGTTGATTTGTGTTGAACTGAATTAAAATGGCTCAAAGGGTTAGCTTGGGGCTACTCGTAGCCTCAAGCACTCTGTGACGCTCCGGGACCCATTTTTTGAGGCATTACAGGGTTACTTCGGTAAAAATGGCTAACTGGTCCCGAATACACGAACACAATTATAATCAATAGTATTCCACTAAAAGAAGAACATGAAAATACGGATATCATTCCAATGACCTGGTAATATCAGTACAAGAGCATCTAAATATGATAATCGTAAATACAACCCATCAGTCTAAAATAATCAATACATCCATCTCGAATACAAAAGGTTGAACAAGGATAGAGGGAAACAACTAACTCAAAACTTCTGCAGCTCACCCTATGTCCAGAAAACCAACATGCATGATCTCAACTCAGTGGTGGCAACTAGTACTCGAGTCTACACCAAAAGATTATAGAAGTGTAGTATGAGTACCAAAACAACGGGTACTCAGTCGACATTATCGATCGACTGAGCTAATCATGATATAAGCAAGATAATATTTTTAAGTCAAGGTACATAATCAAACCTAAATCATCTTCATTATCACTTCATAAAATATTTGATTAAACTAGAATGATAATAGGACAAATCATATTGATACATGCCAAAACCATCATATATAAGGGTTAAATAATTCAAAATCATAAAATGACACTAATACGATTACCACCGCATAAATACAAATTTGGCGCGCAAACATCCATTAGAGCATAATGTAAAAGAACTCACCACGATGTCCCATACCACTGGGGAGGACATCCAAAAGAACATAAAGTAAAGAACCCATCACGGCATCCCATACCATCGGAGAGTGAATCTAAGGATTAAATAATCATTGTATATAGATATATGACCAACTTCTTCTTTTCCATGATTTTCCATATTCCCATCAATTGCTATTTGCCCACACCCATAATCATCAATAAATACCACAATTGAATAACATATATCAAAGTACTAATCCCCACAACCATATCACCATATAGATATCTATCTCATCAATATACTCTACCTACAAATTATTAGGTAACCAATGATTCTTAAAAGACCACCAATCGTTAGTCATCAATAACCCTTAATTATTAGCCTAACAAATTTTTTACATAATCCCTATTCACGGGATGGCACCTAACCATTATTTGCTAAATAGCCAACATTCAACATCTAGTCAAGATTCACTACTATACCATAGACACGATTAAAAAATTCTCATTTTTAATCATCATAATCGCACTAGTCACCAGATAAAAAAGGACACTAATCATCATTTGAACACTTATTTGTCTATCAACTAATGTCTCTTATTATCTAGCTTCATTAATCTACCAATCCATATAAAACAACTAATCGACATCATTACCTAGTCATTAATATCACTAACCATCACCAATGCTAACCTATTATAATTGTTAGCCATGTAACAACCATAATTACTAGTTTCCATATTTTAACTAAACAGGCTTTATTAACTAGTACTCTAGACTTCTAGGCATCAAGTGATATAAACACTTAATAGCCAAATAGCTACCACATAGCTTATTTGAATAGTCAATATTCCTTAATTAATTTATTTATTCAAGGCTAAATACACCTACTAGGTGAATTCATAATTCTACATAAGATTTCGCTTACGAACTAGTCTTAACTAAATATTCTACTTATTCTACTTCTACTCGCTATATAGTACTAAGATGAGCTACGTTGCTTATCAAGTGATTAGTATTGATGAATTATAATCGATATCCCAGAATAACATAATACCCTCAAAGAACTTACGAAAGTAATCATATAAAGGCATAACTTCACATAAATATGTATATGCTTACCATATATAACATCATTATATCCTTTGGACATTTTAGACATCATTATATCATCAATATATCCTCTAGACTTTCCATGCATCATCATATCATCAACATATCTTCTGGACTTACCGGTATTATCATATCATTAGTACATCCTCCGTACATACTGTATATTATAGTGTCATTAATATATCCTCCGGACTTGTCGGGTATCATCATATAATCAATATATCCTTTGGACTTGCCGGGTATCATCATGCTATCAATATATATTACAAATATACTAGGCATCATCATATCATCAATATATCTTCCTAACTTACCGGGTGTCATCATATAATAAATACATCCTCCGACTTACTAGGTATTATCATAACATCAAAATTTATCATAACGTCAATATATATATGCAATCACATCAATAACAAATGCAAGAGCCACAAGGGATAGAGTGAAAGAGAAGTAAGGAAAGACAAACCATTGTACCTCATCATTCATTATAAAAACAATATATTATAGGTGCATGAACATATATATTCATATAGTATGAACACTCAATACATGACCAGGCTTAACATAATCAATAGCATGGTCAAATACAAAACCATAGTTATATCTTCTAGAGCCCCTTTTTATTAGCATGATTTACATTATTAGCACACAAGAGGATTCTTAGGATAAACATTAGTTAGTCACTCAACTTGAACATAATGTGAGTAATACTATAATCCAAGGCTCACATGATAATTTAGTCAATGACTTAAGTGTTAACATAGTCATGGGTTCAATCTATAAGACATTTCATTGCTATCCAAGCATTATCATTAATTAGGAACCAATTATGCACATCATTTCCAATACCAATATTATGAATAATCCATTAAACGTGATTAACCAAAATATTGCCAAAGGTACATACTATGCATTTAACAAGTATCAAGGTCACTAATAAAACCATATAGTCCAAGCTTAAGGTGGGTCAAGCTCCGCTTCTAATACCCCAAATTCCTTTTCAAGTCTAAATTCTCGGGACTAAGCTAAGGCATCTAAGTCATCTCTTAGAGGTTTATAAATCCACACTAGTTCTATCGTAAAATTCTTCCTCAAGTATTACTCTTTATTCATCTAAAGAAACTAGGGAAATTTTCACAACTATACACAACTAAGGTTAACTTACTATTTAATATGGGTGACAAGGTGATGAGTGACAAACTTACCACTCATTTGCACTCAATATTTGTGTAACGCTTATAGTTTTAATGTATAAATAAGATATAACTGTATTAAATGCACTAAATTCCATATTTTACAGGCATATAGGTTATGAGATAGAAAGACGTAGATGCAGGCTTAAAATATTCAAAAGTACGAAAGAAGTGCAGGTGAAGGACCTGAAGTTGAAACCAACTACAATTACCGATATTGCGGTCTGTGGGACACAATAGCGGCCAATCAAGCCAGGTCAAAGTAGTGCAATCAGAGTGATCTTACTGCAGTCATAGTAGTCACTATCATAGAAAAGCTTCAGCGATCACGGCTATGCGACAAGGTGCTAGGGGCAGATTTTTAATTTCACTTAGCCAAACCCAATTTGTTTTATAGGATAAAACGCTTTCTGTTTTGGGTAATCTACACTCTGGCAATATTTTTGAATTGAAAGTTTAAACCATCATTTATGCAAAAGTTGTATTTTGATTTTGAGACTTTGAATTTAGAATTTTTAAAGAATGGATGCTTCGAATCGTCCCTATGGTATATTTTTCTTTCTTTTATTCATGTGTCACTAAAATTTAATTTTCTTGGGATTATGTTGAACTAAGGTATAATTATGTGTGTGTTGTGATGTATTTATGTATATGTCAGTTAGTTGATGATGGGCTTTACTATTAATTAGTTAAGTTAGTTGGGATTTATGGGTGAAAGCCCAAAATACCCCAAATTGGGTTTGTAGGTGAAAACCTCAAATTCTTGAAAGCTCAAACCATCCTTGAAAGAGGGGTTTGGCTGAACTTTTTGAACCCATATCATCCTTGAAAGATGGATGTGGGTGACAAAGTAGTAGTTGACAATTTATTTCTGTAGTTGGCCAATTTTCACTATCTTAGACATAAGGGTGATTAGGAAGTTGACTATATCTTGGGCATCTTCCTAGAAATAGGGATGCCCAATTGATGTATAAGGTGAATGTAATTAACACACTATTTAGGTATCCAAAAGGGTCAACGAGTGAAATTCATGTGCTTATATTGATAAACTAGCCTCAAGGGTATTAGAACTAGCCTACCATATTGTTGGTAACTAGTATGTACTCTAAATATTCATGCACCCATGCATAACTTTCCCTCAAGTAGACATAATCCGAAGATTCTCCTCATATTGAATTTAATTCACAATTGTTGTTAAATTTGTTAACTTGAGTTTCTATTGACAAACACTTTCCGAAAACCATACACCCCCAATTTTTATTTATGAGTTTTTCATTCACATTGCAGGTAACTTATTAGTAGCATTTAACACCCATAGGACTAGAATTCTAATTTTAATCCTCATTGCTTAGAACTCAACCTAAGTTGAGATATTGACAACGATCATCCTTTACAAATTTCAATGGTATATGTCAATGTTTTTAAAATGACTCTATTGGTGGAGAGTGAAATTTAGTTTTCACTTGTGCGGTATTTACTGTTACTTTGGGTACACCCATCGTGGTATGTATTTGTTTTGGTTGTTGTTTTTATTTTAATTTAGCTGATTTTCATAGTGTATACGGAACCATGAGTGATACTGTAAGTCACGTCAGGTCTTTTGATGGTCCTCTTGTTGATAAGGGTCAAATCAATGATGTTGGATATTCAAGTGCCATCTATATCCCACCTACTCATGGGAATAATATCTTTCATGTCACAAGCATCATAATACATAAGCTTCAAATGAAGGAACTTTTGTGGGGCCAAGCATATGAGGACCCTAACTTGATTTTGAAGAATTTCATATAGGCGTGTGCACCCATTGATATTGAATACATCATCTAAGAATATTTCTGGCTATGCCTCTTCTTGTTTTGTCTAATGGGGGAGGCTGAATTATGGCTTCAATCTCTTCTTGTAGGATCAATTTCTTCATGGGAGGAACTCACCAATGCATTCATAGAATAATATTCCTGCTATCCAACATGCTACAATTGCTTGATGAAATCACTAACTTTAGTCAATTGAATGGCAAACCCTTGTACTAAGTTTGGGAAAGATTCAATAGGAAGCTTACTTAATGTCCTAATCATGAGGTCCTAGAGAAGATGATCCTCCAAATCGTCTATCTGGACTTAGATCAACTTAATAAGACTATGGTTTATAATGCGGTAGGGGTCTCTCTTGTGAGGCTAACATATGATGCAGCTTCTAATTTGTTTAAAGAGGTTACCAAGAAAAATCTAGGATGACATACTCGACATACCGAGGTTCCTAAAAGTTCTCCTACCTATTCATATATTGATAAGGAGCAAAGAAAAATAGATGAATAGTGGGAAGAGAACTTATAAAATATGATGAGACAATTGGAGTCTCTAATGAAGCATATGATGGGTGGACCCATAAAGGCGTTCAATGCTGTGGCGTCCTCTAATGACTCTTTCAATCATTTTTTATGTTTCCACTTATGTTCACCATTAGGGCTTCTCCATTACTGGCCAAATTTATTTATGACTTACTGAAATCGACTATTTAATTACCGGGCAACTTATTTGATTTTTAGAGTCAATTCCCTATTTAAGGATTCGTTGGTTCCAAATGGCTATCGGGAGAAAACTTCAATGAAACAGTCTAGGATGATAATTTTGATTGTTATTATAGATTGGTAGTATCTATTTTAGTCTAGGTAGACCTTTGATTTAAGTTCCAATGCACCCAAGCTCATTTCGACCTACTGGTCAGAAAGTTGAAAAATCAAAATATATGTGTGGGATCCAAATTTGGTTGAAACAACCTCAGATTAAAAATACGACTTCTCCATTGCGTCTAAAAAATCAATTTTAGTATAGGAGACCCTTGGTTCAGGTCGTAAGACTTTCAAACTTATTTTGGGCTATTGAGCGGATTTTATGAAACAAAACTATAGGTGTGGGCCCCACTTTTTTCCAAAACAATCTCAAATTAAATTTTTGATGGTTCCAATGAATTCGAAATGTGGTTTACACACAAATTTCACTATTTTATCATATATTTTGGGTTTTGAATGAGTTCTAAGCTTTAAAAATAAGTTTTGACTTGGCTGGTGGCCCAGACGGCGATTGCGGCATACCCAAAGTTGGTAGGGGTACTTAAGTACCCTTTAGGCTGCATTTTTCATCATTTTGACTCGTTTTTAAGAGTCTAAAACCCTAAAAGGGTATAACAACTCAAAATTAAGTCTTGTAGGTAACTAGGGAGTTGGTAACATCTTTTATCATGATTATCATCCAGACTAAGATAAGATTTCATCACTTTATTGGTGAATTTCTTAGTTCTTGACCCAAAATCCCAATTTATCTTAGGGATTGACTGACCTCTAAATTTGGTTTGTTTGTAATCATTAATTGAGGGTTATGATTTCTTGGTGATATATGAGCATTGGGTTGACCTCAAAAATGCAATTTTCGTATATGGGACCCATTTAGGGTTTTTGGTGTCATTTTTGGACCCAAAGCACAATAGTCCAATATGGGTATCGTTAGACTCTTATTGATGAGTAGATTATATTTATGATAGTGTCATGGCATTTTTGGGATTGTGAAGTGAAGACGAGCATATAGTGCTTGAAGTATGACTATACGATTTGGCCTTGAGGTAGGCTCCTGTCCATTTTTCTTCATAGATGATATATGATATGTATTATGTATGGATATGAATGTTAGGATTTATTATGATTAAGATACCTTATCCTTGATTATTGATGTTTTTGTAAATTCAATGAGGGTCTTGGACCCATAAGATGGTATGTTTATAACCTTATGGACTCTTATTGCATTCTCCCTAGTTTAGATTGAATTATAGCATGGATTTGATACATTGCTATATTAGGGATGTGGTTTTAGTGTTGGAAGCATGCTTAGTATATTTGATCTTATTAGGCTAGTGTGGTGTTCTTAGAATAATAATTTGGATAGAATTGACTTAAGATCCTTTATTTCTAGTTGAAGTTCCTATCTTAGGATTTTATGTGGCTTACTTTTCATCTAGAAGTTGAATTTGATATCTTAGCCAATTTTGGGGCATAGTGTACCTAATTAAGGAAATTGAGGTTTAGAAGTGGGATTGTCCAGCCCACTTAGGCGTAGACTTGTGTTACACATTATGGAATTAGCTGTGGATGTTAGACATAGTTGAGACTAATAAACCTTAGTATAAGGTTACTTTTTGACTCGATATATTGTAATAATGTTCCTCAGATTGTGACTTATGAGTTATAGCTATATTGTTGCTTATAGAAATAATTTGATAAAATCAGCCTATAGAGATGTTATTTCCTCTTAGACTTGATACTTGGCCCATAGAGATGTTATTTTCTCTAAGACTTGATACTTGGCCCATAGAGATATTATTTCTTCTTAGACTTAATACTTGTCCTATAGAGATTCCATTTCCTCTTAGACTTGATATTTGGCCCATAGAGATGTTGTTTCCCCTTAGACATAACGTTGGGTCCTTAGTGATGATTTTCCTCTTAGATGCAATGTTGGGCCTATAGAGATGCTACCTACTTTTAGATATGATAGTTGTCCTATAGAGGTGATATTCCTCACCATCCTGATGAATGAACTTTATATAAAAAATGACTTATAGTCATGTCATGTTTATTAATATTATGCCTCCTATGTGAGAGATGATTATATGCTTATTAATATTATACCTCCTATATACGAGATTCCTCCTAGGTATGAGATGATTAGAGATAGTTATGATTATAAATATTATTATAGAGATGAGTTTCAAATATGTATATGGACCAAAAGCTGTGATGATGATATTGTGATTATTCTGGATATATTATTGGGCCAAGAGATGATAGATGATATCAATTGGACATTCGAGAAGTGTTTACCCTTATTGAGGATGTTATTATAGTTCATGAATATATATATGTATGTGCGTATTCACATCTTTCCAGTATGGGATGGAGGAAGGTGTGGTATGATGCTTATGATTTCACTGATTGAATACTGGAGATGGCATGCATATATTCAATACATTCATGATTATTATATTGGTTATTGATATAATTCTAGCTGAAATGTAATCTTATGACTGTTGTTCCTAATTATAGTATAAGCTAGGTGGTAACTAGTTGTCTATTAGATGACTGTAGTACTTGATGCTTAGAATTCTAAATATGTTATTTAATGAGCCTTGCTTAGTAATATTATAGCTAATGACTAGGGTTGATACATGGTTATGAAGATGAGTTTATCGATGGTAGTGATATGTGGCTAATGATAACAAGTTATAATGTCAATTAGTTGGTAAGTGAAGATAACATGGTTAACATTGCTAGGTGATAAGGGATGCTAATGATTATGATACCTAGTTACTAATGTTGAGTAGCTAATAATGAGGACTAGTTAATAATGAGGATTAGTTGGTAAATGATTATTAGATATTGATTAGTGTTAGTTAATAAAAGATGTGTAGTTAATAAATGATAAATAGTGAATAGATGGAGATTATGGTCTAATAGTGAACCTTGACTAGATGTTAGGATTGGCTAATTATTAATTAATAGTTAGTTGCAATTCTATGATTAATGATTATGTGAAGAATCAGTTAGATTGATAACTAGAAATCATGTGATGACTAGTAATCTAGAGGTAAAATAATGAGTCTTGGCTAGTTAATAATGAGTAGCTAGAATATAATGGTAAGATAGTTATCTTTGAAATGTTATGATTATTATTGCAAGTATATTGGCTTGGGTTTGTGCACCTATTATATACCTATATTTATGCATTGATGATAAGGATGATATATTACTGCCCGAAAAGGCCAGAGAATACTTTTATAATATATTGATGCCCGACAAGGATGAGGAATACTTTGATGATATATTGATGCCCGGTAAGGACAGAGGATACTTTATAATAAATTGATACCCGACAAGGCCAAAGTATACTTTGATGATATATTGATGCCCAACAAGGCCGTAGGATACTGTGATGATATATTGATACCTGAAAAAGCCAGAGAATACTATGATGATATATTGATACCCTTAGAGGCTGGAGGATACTTTGATGGAATATTGATACCTGAAAAGGTTGGAGGTTGATCACGATGATGATGACACTTATGATGATATTGTTGATATTAATTGTGTACCTTTCATCCATTCCTACATGTGCATTGCCTATCACCAGTATGCACCTATTTTTATCATTCGGTATGGGGAGGTTACATAGACATGGGAGAAGAATATGCCTTGTATTATGGTATGTTTATTGAACCTTTAAAGCCTGGGGAGGGAGATATGCATAGGCTTGGTTAGGTCTTTTGTTGTCCAGAGTAGTCAATTATACACACTGATATTAATGTTATTATTATCATTGTTATGATCATTATTATGGTTTGCTTATACAAATTGGTCATTGACCTTGTATCGGTATTCGAGGTATGTCTTCAACCTCTTCTATCTTATGAATACACTATTATGCATGTTTATATATCATGTTTAGTCATGTGGATTGGGAGCGTTGAGTTTGATAGTATTAAATCCTGATAGTATATTAATGATGTCTATAAACGAGGATATAATGATCTAGGTTATGCTTTAAGATGACCTCATGCATATATGTGTATGCACTTGTATATATGTATCTAGTTATATGAAGCAATGACACTATCGTATATCCCTTTCTTCGTTGTTCTTATTATAAATGTGTTTCTTTTCTTTGTATATTGTTATATATCTTTCTTTTGCCTTTCATTCGTTTATTAGCCTGGGTTATACGGTATAACATTGACGTCTATTGAATGTAGCTGGAATAGGATAGTTTACCCTTGATAATTCCTTAGTCTTATTATGTTAGACTCTTGGACTTATACAGGATAGTTTTCCCTTATTCTTCACATTGATTTGTTATATGATTTTTGGACTCTTGGGTGTAGTTTCCATTCTATTTATATGTTGTATGTA
The DNA here is from genome assembly GCF_002878395.1 of Capsicum annuum. Classification (NCBI taxonomy): domain Eukaryota; kingdom Viridiplantae; phylum Streptophyta; class Magnoliopsida; order Solanales; family Solanaceae; genus Capsicum; species Capsicum annuum. The sequence goes on from NC_061115.1 coordinate 96,370,455, forward strand.
TCTGCTTTACCTTTGGAGCGCAGTTGACAGTTGCCTACTAAGTACCAATTATCTGGTACTCATACTACACTTCTGTAACCTTCAGTTCATAGTACGGGTTATTTTCATTAATGTGTGCATCAGATGGAGCAACCATGGTTCAGAGACTTGTAGTGAACTCCTAACGTTTAGAGTGTTACTTATGTCTCTCTTAAGTATTAAACTAGTCTCTACTTTGTATTTAGAGATAAGTTTTATCATTGTACTTCCTTTGACATTTCATTTCGATTTTCTTGATATATAGAAGCTTTGGTATTGATACCAGCGGGTTTTGGGGATTCACTTATGTAATGGTTTTTATCTTATTTATCCCTTATTCTTTTCCTTATATATTTGATTAGTCTATTACTAGCCGTTTTAGACTATGGATTGGCTTGAATACTGGTGGGTTATGGTGGGAGCCATTATGACTTGAGAAATCGGGTCTTCACACATCTAAGATCTTTGATGAAGAATAATCCAAAAAGCTTGACGAAGAGATCAAATATTTGGCTACCTATTCAGGGGGTTCCCACCTGGTCTATTAAAGTCAAGGTGGGAACCAAAGTTTTAAAGAGCGATATAGGGACCGTGACCGTGATTGGAGTGACAAGGATCATAAGTATGATCATTATGTTCCCCCTTATTATGGGAAAAAAGGCAAGGATTCCAACTCCATTGACCCCGGCAAATACCAAACAGAAGATGTGGTCGAAAGAATTTTAATGAAAATGTAGGGAATGGACAAAATTCTCTATGAATTTAAAGGTGATTTCTCGTAACTCAACCATATGGTTCTATGTCACTCCATTTCAATTACACAATTGGAGACTCAAATCGGGAAAATCTCTATTCAAATTAATGCTAGGACAAAGGGAGGCCATCCTAGTGACACCATTGTAAACCCAAAAAATGAGGCCCAAGTGTTTGCTATTGTCACTAGGAATGGTAAAACCCTTGGTGATCTTGTGGTACATGTCAAAAAAAAAGCCCAATGATTCAAAGGAAGAGGCTCTGAAGTCTAATAAATGGAAAGAAAAAGAGCTGGTGTTAAATGAAGAAGTTGATATAGAAGAGGGTGATCCAAATTTAGTTGAAAATAATAAAGTGACTAGTAATCCAATGCCTACCATGATGGTTTTCCCTCTATTCCCTCAAGGTCTCAAAAAGAATGAAACAATGCGAAATTCAGAATTCATGGCTAAGCTTAGCAACCTCTCCATTAATATCCCATTGCTTGCGACTATCCAATATATCCCATGGTATGCTAAGTTTATGAAAAAGTTGATGTCCAAGACGAGGGTTGTTGATAGTGATACAATTGAAGTTAATCATGGGTGTAGAGCTACCATGGCTAGTGCAATAGTAGAAAAGAAGGAAGATTCGGGAGCATTTACAATTCCATGCACCATCAGGGCACATAAGTTTGAAAAAACTTTATATGACCTTGGTGTAAGTATAAATCTCATACCCTTCACAATATATAAGAGGATTATATTGGGCACTCTTACTCCAATGTCAATGAGTCTTTTTATTGTAGACCGTTCGTTCAAGAAACCGGTTGGTGTTGTTTTTAATGTTTTGGTGAAAGTTATTAAATTCATCCTTCCGGAAGAATTTATGGTGCTAGATAGTGAAATAGATCATGAGGTTCCTATCATTCTTTGTAGACCTTTTCTTTCCCCCGTTAGAGCCATTGTTGAATTGGAGCTTGCGGATAAAGTTTAGAGTTCATGATGATGAAGTGTCTTTCTGGGTGTGCAAAATAACAAAACAACCCGTGGAACTTCAAGTGGTATCAGTGATAGATGTTGAAGTTTAGAAATTTAATGACGGGTCCTTTGAGAACCTAACTTGAGAATGAAGGAAGACTTCATTCCATGATGCTAAGTAAGGCGCTATGAGGGGTAAAACCCACAAATTCCACAAAAGTGGCTCGTATCCTTTGTTTTTAATTTTGTAGTGTAGATTTCAATTTTGTCAATTTAATAATCCATGTATTTATATCACTAAAGAGTGTGTTGAGTAAGTTTGAAAAGGGGAAGTGTTGAATCATTACTCAGTGAACTAAATAAGGTAAAATGTATCAAAATTAGAAATAAGCTAAATAGGGAAAATATAGGGGAAAAATGCCCTCTGTTACCATGATCATGGTACCTTGATCGTGATCATGATCAACCATGTGTCCACGATCGTAGACCCCTGATAGCGATCATGGTCTAGGCAATTTAAAAGACCATCTGAATGCCCCATTTCTCTCGCACTCCCTTCTCAAATTTTCTCTCAAGTTGCACCCACTCTTGGGCATACTTTGGGCATTCAAAAGAACTAGAGAATATTCTTGCATCATCCCATCTTATAAGTCTCTCAAATTCATACTTTAATTGTTGAAATTAAGCCATAAAATGCATGTTATAGGAAAGGCCTAAATTTGTGTTTTTCATTGTTAAATATGTTTGCAATAAAATTATATGGTAGTTAGCTGCTAGAATATGGTGTGCACATAAGTGGGGAAGTTTTGAGTACCCAAATTGTGTGCGCATTGAGAAAATTTAAGGCTACACACCAACTGCTTGATCAATTTCTCAAATGAGTATTCACTAGTTATTTCTACATTCGGAAGGCATAATCAAGTACCTAGTAGTCTTTTTCAATGATTTTAGTGTAAATTCTTGTTATAGAACATGTTTTTTCTTAAAATTTTAATATTTTTGACATTGGATATTTTGGATTGAAATCAGTCTCAATTAATGCAATCACGGTCATTCGGACTGCCATCTCAGCTCCATCGCTCATGAACACAGTAACTTAGGTTGATTTTCATTCTGGGTCAAAAATTTCGCACTTTAATTGTTTATCCAAACACCACCAATTTGCAATACTATGAGCTTTAGTGAACAACATAGTTTAGTTTGTGCATGTATATTCCAATGATTAATGTGGTTACATTGTTCACTTACTTTTTAGGATCATATCATGGAAGAATAGGACCAAGTCCGATTCATGGCACCCGAGTGCCACACTCTTTATTATTGGGATCTTCCAAGGAAAAAACTGCTCCCGAAAAGAGAAATATGCTTGGAGAAAGTGCCGAAAAAGATTCCGTCATTTCATAATAGGCTTGTGGCCATGGGGTGGCAGTTCTTCGACCCGGATCCTTTCAAGGCAAGCGAGCAATGGGTTTTTAAGTTCTAAACTAACCTTCACCTAGTAGCTTTTTTAGACTCAGCCAACTTGATTATCCAGATTCGGGAGATGGAGGTGGACTTTAGGGTAGAGAAAATAAATGAAATCTACAGGCTCTTAAATGGAAATATGGGTGAGTTCAAAGAGAAAAGGTGCAAGTCAGGAAGCTGGTTGGCAGAAAGACTATGTCCCAAAAAAGAAAGTCTTTTGGCTAGTGACCAAGAGAAATATATCCATAAATGAATTCACTGCCGAGGGTCGTATTTGGTTTAGCATCATATGTAGTCGAGTATACCCTTGCATCCACATGATACCAGTTTGATATTTACGGGCTCAGATGGTTGCTTGCATTCTAGATGGAATTTCTTTGAATATTGGTTAGCTCATAGTTTCTGACATAAAATTCTTCCAGAACCAAGGTGGTATGTGTCTCTCCTTTCCCTCCTCAATATTGAGCTTTGCTAGAGAGCCGAGGTTGAGGAGTACCCTGGAGATACTTGGGTGTGCCCTGGTACCCTATCTATCCTATTAAAATTCGAGGTGAGGGTGCACTGGGAAAAAGCAAGAAAAGGAAGATAGACTTAGGAAAATCGACATATGAGGAGATTGAGTCTTGTAGTCCATCCACCATAGACCTCTTGAGGAGAACGGTGTAGACATTACAACCATTAGGGAGCTCATGTCAGGTCTTCCCCAGGGGAAAGGAGAGCCCTCCATCACCCATCAATAATGTGTGTCCTGATCTGATAATGAAAAGTATCATGAGGACCAGAAGAAACAGGGAGCTATCCTTGATAGGCTTGAGAGAACCTATTCATCCTTGGTGGCGTCACATCAAGATCTCTGGGTTTCACTTGAGAAAATGGAAAAAAAGGAAAAGAAGAGAGATAAATTCATTAGCAAAAATGAGGAATGGGGTTAGTGCATGTGGAAGATCCTAACACCCCATGATAGACTTTTTTCCATATGGAGAGTGATGATGTGGCCCTAATTAAGTGGTCTGATCCTGAGGATGTTGATGATGCTGAGACCGAGTGTGGTAGAATATCTTGATGCAGTTTCAGGGAGAACCCATATCTCTCTTTATGCTTCATTGTTTATGCAGTGAGGACACTGCTAGCTTTTTAGTTGGAAGCACCTACCTCCGTATTTATTTGATTTGGGACTGTATTATTGATATTTGTGGATGGTTTTATATTCTTTTGGATGATTTTTATTTTTATTTGGATTGTAATATTCGGGCACTCTGATGGTGCCTATATTTGCATGGATTAGACATTTTTGTTTTTATATTTTTTAATTTATCTTTATTTTGCGTATGACGATATTGGATAAACTTTTCCCTATGATAGACTGAGTAAGGATATTCTTCAGGGAAAGAGCATTGTGATTGGGTTTTGATCTATAGATGGGGAATCCTGATTACCCGTTGCATCGAGGTCACAAATGAAAGGGAAGTCTGAGTACCTGCGGCATTTTTTATTTGGGATCACATATATACCCATGGCAAAGTCTGATAGCCATATAGGTTTGCCCATATGAAAGATAAAATATGAGACAATAGCTTGGGTTGGTCCCATAATTAGCAAATTATTTGTGGCTCAAATGCAAAGCAAACCCCCCATCCATCAAAAGATTTCCAAAATATAGAGGGCATGGACGTGAGAGACCTTGAAACAATAGTTTTTCTCTTTTTGTGACTCCAAATATTTTACTTTTAAAAATTGGTAAATACTTCATTTTTTCTCTAGAAGGAGGGGAAAATGATCCTCCTTATTCCATGGGTTGTGATTTTATTTTTCCAAATCTCATATGTACTTGTACCATCTAGAGTTTTCCCCATTTGTCTCTCAAGTCTAATTTTTATTGTACTTGGTTGGTGAGATGACCCTAGGCCACCTTTGTGACATTGGAAGTCCACTTTATCCTAAAAAGCCTACTCTTGCATAGATGTTATCCCTAGTCACCCATATTGTGTCTTTAGCCCTTTCTTAGGAAAATACATTACAAGTCGTGAGCCTTTCATTTTTTATCCCTCTTTTGAGCCCTACCCTTTTTGACCTTAAAAATACAACTTGAGGCTAAAATCCTAAGTTGGGGGTAGTAAATATTGGAAGAGGTAACTTTGGGCGACAAAGTTTAAAGTGAATTCCTAAGAGCTTAAGCATTGAGAACAAATGAATAAAAAAAAAGGATCTAACAAAGGAAAGAAAAGCATTAAGTGTGCAAGAAAAAAAATGAAAAGAAAATTGGTGAACCAAGGAAATAAAAGTAGGAACATGTGTAAAGAGTGAAAACAAAAGAAGTTGCCCATGATCAAAATTTGGATAACATAATGTGATACAAATGTTCAAGGAGGGTATAACCAAGTTTTTCCTAAATTATATACTACCCTTCCCTAAACCTACATTATAAGTTCAAAGGCCCTTTGATATCTCCAACAAAGTGTATTCATTGTAGTAATGATTGAAAAATAGAGGCAAGCCTATGGCATGGTACTTGTTATCATCGAGAGTCCTTTGGGAGAGAGAGAGTTTTGCACTTAAATCCCTTGTTGCATATTTGACAACTTCGTGTGTGGAATTTTCCTTCTTGTATGGAGGCATGTAAACAAGTTGATGTGGGTGATTTTCTCATTTCCCAAAAAAGAGGCAAAAGGAGTATAATGTAGTTGAGGTCGAAGGTGAGACACATCTATAGTATTCGTGATTGTTGCATGGTTTCTCTTTGAAGTCTTTTGCATCCTTCTGAATTGCATTTTATGTTAAAGGGTTTCATGTGAATATAATTGCCCATGTTTGAATAGATATTTGTTGTAGTAATCAAGTTGAGGTCAATGTATCGTTGGGTCATAAAATTTTGGCATAAATGTGTATTGTCTAATGGTAATAGGTAGTGTTGCTTGAGGACAAGCAAAGCTTTATGTCGGGGGTATTGTTGAGTGGTGAACTTACAACTCATTTGCACTCAACATTCGTTCACACTATTATGGGTTGAATGTATAAATGAGATGTATTTGTGATTAAATGCAATAAATCCTCATTTTGCAAGCATACAAGTTATGAGATGGAAAGTCGTGGATGCAAGCTAAAAAAGATCAAAAAGGAGGAAAGAAGTACAACTGATGTACCTGAAGCAGGAACCAGCCTTAGTTACCGTGATCGTAATCTGTGGGCCACGATCATAGCTAGTCAAGCCAGGTCAAAGTATTGCAATTGCAGTGATCTTTCCGCAGTCACTGTAGCAGCAATTACAGACAAGCCTCAGCGATCGTGGCTACGCGGGAATGTGCCCGAGGGCAGATTTGTAATTTTACTCACCCGAACCTAATTTCTTTTATAGGCTAAAACCCTTTCTCTTTTGGGTATTCTACACACTTTTAATATTTTTGAATTTGAAATTAAAACCCAAATTTTGGAAAGAATTATATTTTCATTTGGAAACTTTGAATTTAGTATTTTGAAGAATGGATGCTTTGAACAATCCCTACGGTATATTTTTTTCTCTCTTTTCTTTATGAGTAGCTACACTTTCATTGTCTTGGGATTATGCTGAACTAAGGTGCAATTATGTCTGGGTTTTGATATATTTGTGTATATGTAGTTTGTTGATGATAGGTTTTACTATTGCTTGGTTAAATTAGTTGGGATTTGTGGCTGAAATCCCCAAATACCCGAAATGGGTTTCTGGCTGAAAACCCCAAATTCTTGAAAGCTCAAACCACCCTTGAAAGAGAGGTTTGGGTGAACTTTTAGAACCTATATCATCTTTGAAAGAGGGATGTGGGTGACAAGGCAATAGTAGACAATTAATGGGTGTAGTTTGCTAATTTTCACTATCTTAGATATAAGGGTGATTAGGAAGTCGACTATATCTTTGGCATCTTCCTAGAAATAGGGATGCACAATTGAGGTAATAGGTGAATGTAATTAACACACTAGTTAGGTACCTGAAAGGGACAATGAGTGAAATTTGTGAGGTTTTCTTGACAAACTAGCCGCAAGGATCTTAGACCTAGCTGGCCATATTGTTAATAACTAGCATGTACACTAAATTTTCATGCATACATGCATAACTTGTCCTTAGGTAGAAATAATCCAAAGATTCCAAAAACCATACCCCCCCTCTAAATTTTATTAATAGAATTTAATACCCATAGGACTAGAATCCTAATTTAGCTCCTCGTGGATTCAACTTCAACATAAGTTGACCTTTGACAACGACCGTCCTTTGCCAATTTCGATGGTATAGGTGAGCATTATCACAAGGTCCCTCTCATCTAACGAGAACAACTAGAGTATTTTCATTCTATTCATGAGATAACAAGTCCAACTAATCAAGGTTCTAGTCCATAAGTCAATTATCACACTTTATAGATTCAATAGCCTAAGCGGTTCAACTAATCCCAAACATTACCACCTACCTTTCCAACACCTAAAACCCCTCCCAATCATAACAAGATATCAAAGGCATACTATAATAAAGCTCAATCTGACAAGAAGTAACCCTAGCCTATCTCAAATCCAAATATATCACAGTAACTAACAACTTAGCCTACCTCAAATCCAAATATATCGCACTAACTGACAACCTTTTCTTTCCCTTTCCGCAAAGCTTCTTCTTGGATCCAAGCTATCAAAACACAATCTATGCATTGTTATGAGAATATCAATACCCATATTGTACCATTGTTTGTCGGGTCTAAAATGACACCAAAAAAGCCTAGTGGGTCCCACATAAAAAAATGAGTTTCTGAGACCAACCCATTGTTCAAAAACCATTAGGAAGTTATATCCCACAAGAACTTTGGTGCAACCCAAGCATATTTGTGGTAATGTCAAGCCCTCAATCCATTTGGGGTTTTGTGTCAAATAATCAAGAATTCGACACTAAAATGAAGGATTCACCTTAGATTCATTGATAATCATGAATATACAAATTATTCAAGCTCCCAATCAACACCCCAAGAATCTATTTGAGGACTACACACTCTATTAGGGTTTATGGGACTCAAAGTAAAAGTAAAATGACCAATTCTCGACAAAAAGGGCATTTAAATATCCCTTCCCAGGTCCTCGGTCCACACGATCGAGAGCACGTGGGTCTCACTTGCGACATCATGATCACGATACACCCTCCATGATTGTGGTACCTTCTGCCTTACCAGATGAAATTTTAAAATTGGAATAAATTCCAAGTTTTGGTCAATACCTCAGGATGCCTCTGGAATCCAATATGAGCAAATGGAATATGTAACCACATTAATTTCAACATTCCGAATGCATTTGCAAAGTCAGATTATCCATCCGAGGTTGTTTCACCATATGTAAGATGCACAGTTGAATATCCAATTTATCAACACTCCGAACAATTGGTTGAAATGAGTTTGAGTGTAGCGGTACCCAAATAAATGGTCTACCTAACCTAAAATTGATATTTCAGAGTTGTGACCACAGTCAAAATTTGAATCCAATATCGTTTCACTGAGGTTTTTCCTTGGTGGCCATTTGGAACCAGAGTAGACTTATACATACGGAAATGATTCTAAAACCCAAACGAACTGCCCGATAACCGAACTATTAGTTCCAGAAAGTCATAAATGACTTGAGGCAGCTATAAGAAAGCTCTAACGGCAAAAATAAGAGGATTCACAAGAAATAACCTGAAGGGTCATTACAACATCTTCTACTGAGGAACTTTCATTCCCAAAAGTTAAAGATGAAGAAAATACCTTAAACTTTAAATATGTGAGGACACTGGGTCCATATCTCGCTCTAGATACCCAAGTGGCCTCCTTCGCTTGGTGGTGCCTCTACTCAACCTTAACTATAGGAATCTCTCTAGTACACAACTACCTCATATCACTAGCCAAAATAAGTACAGGCTCATCCACAAAGGTCAACTGCTCATCCAACTAGACTAAGTCATACCTAAGCACATAAGACAGATCAGGGATATACATTCGTGAAAAAGAGACATGGAAAATAGGTTGAACAACAGCAAAATATAGAGGCAATGCAAACTCATAGGCCACCTCACCAACTACGCAGAGAATCTCAAAAGGACCAATATATTGAGGGCTGAGCTTACCCTTCCTTTTTAACCTCATCACACCTCTCAAGGGAAAACATAAAGGAACATACGGTCACCAACTCCGAATCTCAAGGTAGGGAGCATATGATTGGCATAGGCCTTCTTCCTACTATGGGCTACTCTTAGCCCATCCTGAATCCCCCTAACTCTATCCAAAAAGTACTAAAGAAAATTCATACCATGAGATCTCACCTTAGAAGTCTAAAACCATCCTATCGGAGAATGACATCTCCTGTTATACAAAGCCTCACAAGGCGCCATCTCAATACTCGAATGGTATCTATTATTATATGCAAACTTGGTCAATGCTAAGTGTTGATCCTACTGTCCTCCAAAATACATAACACAGGCTCAGACCATATCCTCAAGTACTTGAATAGTCCACTCGGACTGACCATCGGTCTGCGGATGAAAATCGATACTCAAATTCACTCAAGTACCCAACTCCTCCTGGAATTCTCTCTAATATCATGAAGTAAATACACAACCATAGTCTGATATGATAGAAATAGGCACCCCATATAAAAGAATTATCTTCCGAACATAAATATAAGCTAATCTTTCAACACTGAAAGTCATCTAAATATGAATGAAATATGTTGACTTTGTCAAACAATCCACTATAACCGAAATACCATCAAGACCATAGTAAGTATGAGGTAAACCTCTTATGAAATCAATAGTAATTTGTTCCCATTTCCCCTCGGAATGGACAACCTCTGAGTTAATCCTCCAGGACATGGATGCTCGGCCCTAACCTGCTGACAATATAGGTAATAAGACACAAAGTATCCCACATCTCTCTTTATACCATCCCACAAATAATTTTTCCTCAAATTACTATACATCTTAGCCATACTAGGATGAATAGAATATCTAGAGATGTGAGCCTCAGGAAGAATCGATGAAATAAAGACATCTGGCCGAAGAAAACTAATACAACCCTAAAATCTTAAGATACCCTCAGAATCAATGGTGTGCCTCTCAGACTCACCACTCACCATCTTTTTATAAAGGAAACTCAACTAGCTATCCTCATACTAACGATCACAAATTTCGTCAAATAGAGAGGACGTCGCCTCAACATATGCCAAAATTATTGCAGGATCCAAAATATCAAGGCAAACTATAAAATTGACTAAGGACTGAATATTTTGTGCCATAGGCCTATGAGAAAATGATATGCATGCCAAGCTACCTATACTCACTACCTTACGACTCATGGAATCAGCTACCACATTTTCTTTACCTGTATAATACAAGATGAAAACATCATAGCCCCTTAAAAACTCCATCCATCCAAGTTGTCGAGCATTAAGCTCTTGCTAGGTCATAAGATGTTGAAGGCTGCAAACATAGGTGAAAATCTCACAATGCACCCTAGACAAATAATGCCTCCAAATATTAAGAGAAAAAATTATCGCCACCAACTCTAAATCATAAGTTGGGTAGTTGCGCTTATACACTTTAAGTTGTCTAAAAGCATAAGCAAAAGGGTGGCCTTGCTATATCAAAACACAACAAAGACCAACACCCAAAGCATCACAAAACATGGAGAATCCCTCACCCTCAATAGAAAGTGCAAACACAGGAGCTGAAATAAGATAATTATTGAGCTTTCCGAAGCTCAACTCACACTCCTCGGACCATCGGAAAGGAACTTTCTTCTGAGTCAATCTAGTCATGGGGGCTGAAATACTGGCGAAGCTCTCAATCAAAGCTCCTATAATAACCAGCCAAACAAATAAAACTGTAAACCTCAGTCGGAAACACAGGCCTAGCCCAATCATGAATCGCCACAATCTTAGTCGGGTCTTCCATGATATCGGCTTTAGATGCCGCATTTCCAAGAAATGACACTGACTTAAGCCAAAACTCCCTCTTAGAGAACTTGGTAACGAACACATGATCTTGAAAGGTCTGGAGCACAATCCTTAAGTATTGTGCATTCACTTCACTACTTCTTGAATACAAAAGAATGCCATCAATGAACACAATAACGAAGGAGTCTAAATAGGGCCTGAACACATGATTCATTAATTCCAAGAACATGGCTAGTGCATTAGTCAGCCAAAAAGAAATCTCCAAAAATTTATAATGACCATAACGGAACTTGAAAGCTGTCTTCAAAATATTCTCGACCCAAATCCTCTACTAATGATAATTGGATCTCAAATAAATCTTAGAAAACATGGCTAAACCCTAAAGTTTGTCGAACAAATCATCAATACGGAGCATAGGATAATAATTCTTCATAGTTACCTTATTAAGCTGCCTATAATAAATACACATACTCATAGGGCCATTTTTTCATTACAAAATATATAGGAACTCCTTACGATGATAAACTCGACCTAATAAAACCCTTACCATGATGATCATAAATCTAAGAATTCATCTCCTTAAGCTCGGCAGGGGCCATACAGTAAGGTGCTATAAAAATAGGTCGGGTGCTAGGCTCAAGGTTAATAGCAAACTCAATCTCACAGTCAGTGAGAATACTAGGTAGGTCGATAGAAAATACATCAGACAACTCAAAAACAATAGAAACTAAGTGAAGTGATGGACTCTTTAAATGAGTAGCACATAGTTAAGTAAGATAAGACTCGCATCCTCTCGATATAAGTCTAATAGAATAAACATTAGAAATAATACCCATCAGCTTATGGATAACTTCTCTCTACCATATAAGTGGGGGTATATCGTGCATATCTAAGGTAATAATCTTGGAAAAACAATCCATGACTACATGATAGTGAGATAATCACTCCATGCCTAGATTTATATTGAAATCTAGCATATCCAAAATAATAAGATTAGTCTAAGTATCAATATCACTAACTGTCATAACACATGATCGGAATACTCGATCGACTATGAAAGAATCACCCATGGGAGTAGGCACGTGTAATAGCGTGGATAATAAATCAATATTCAAGTCCAACCGTAGTGTATAATAAGCAAATAAATAACAATAAGTGGATCCCGGATCAAATGAAGTAAGATCTAACTCATGGCATACCAAAATCGTAACTACAACTACAATATATAAAGTCTCATCCTTGGGTCTAGTGGGAATGTATATAACTGACCATGCCCACCACCAAGCTGGGCACCTGACCAATCTTCTATCCTGCTTGCTTTAGTACCACCTCGAGCACCTTGATAACCATCCATTCTATCTCACAAACCACCTCTACCTGAGGGATAAACTATCCTAATATGTGTAGTACCCTGATATGAAACAACTATTGCCCCACAACTAGGGCACTCTCACAAAATAACCAGGAAGACAACAAATAAAACAAGAGTAATAAGCAAAACCAAAACTCATAGATTTGGCTGAACTGGAGAAACCACCACGTCTAGCATAACATATAAATGAACTTCTCAAAGACTAATCACCGCCCTTACTAGGGTGACCACTAGTACTAAACTGGCCTCGATCAGTATTCTAAAGTGCTGCATGAATTGGTCAACTAGTCTAACTCTGAGGCTAAAAAAATGGATATGGAGAATACCTAACATAAGAACTATCACCTCTGAATTAGGGACTATTATAACTCCCACCAAATCTGCCCTGGTACTTTCCCATCTTATCACAACCCTTATGATGCATGTCTTCTATCACTCTAGCATAACCTAAAACCTCAACAAAGGTCCCATCCGCAACAACTAGACTCTAAGTAACCATCTAAATAAGGAATCTCAATCCTCTCACTAATCAATGAACTCTCTCATACTAAGTATCTAAAATCAAAGTCGCATGTCTGGCTAACTTATAGAAATAGCCCTCATACTCGAAGACAGTCATAGAACCCTACTCATATTTGGTGAACTGATCTATTAGTTGATCTCTAAGGCTATGTGGTATATACTTCTCCAATAACATATCAGAGAACTGAGTCCATGACAAGGGAGAAGATCCAACTATCCTAGAACGTATAAAACCTCTCTAGTAGTGTCGACCAAACAAATCCAACTAAAATATAGTGTAATCCACACCACGTATCTTAACAAGGTCAAATCCATGGAGCCTATCCTCATAAGAAATAGGAAACTCAAATGCATCCTCTCTAGGAGCACCACAAAACCTAGGCAGAGCAAACCTCAAAAATCTACCCAGTATCTTCTACTCCTTAGCAGACATAACAGGGCAGGTCACAACTTGCTGAGCAACCATCAGCTGAACAACTATTGGCATAGGAACCTCAACTCCAGGAGCTGCAACTGCAGGCTGTACTACTGCCCTATTAGTCTATGCACCATCAAAAGGCGCACTACCAATAATATCCAATAGCTAAATCAAGGCATCTCTGAGCATTGAAACAAAAATATAACCTGGTGGAGCCTCGGCTGGTCCCTGTCTCACCATTGGCTGTGGCAGGAACTCTAGCTCAGGTGCAGGAATGGGATTTGGAGAAAACAACCTATCTTGGTCCCTAACTGGGACACATCATGAGTCTATCCATGAAAAAAAAAAGGATTCCTGCGCTCAGTCTCAAAATCCCTATTATATATAGAGGTAGCAAGTATCCTAGGCATATGCAAAAGTGAAAAATCAAGGAAATATTTTACAAATCAACTCAGACTATTTGAAAGATATGAGTGAAAGAAGTGAAGGACTCCTAATAATGTCCCATAGACTCCCAAAAATAGGAAACAAACATCAAAATTTTATTCTATAGGACTCTATTAGACACTTTCTCTTGTACTGACAATATCGGTGAAACCTAGTCTCTGATACCAATTTATTATGAACCGATTCACAAGTCATGATGGCACCTACTAAAACCCACCTATAGGTAATCTAACACCATAACTTAGAACTAATCTAATGGCTTACTTTGATAAAAATGCCTAACTCAGCCCAAATACACGAACATAATTGTAATCAACAGTGTTCCACTAAAAGAAGATGATCAAAATACGGATACCAATCCCACAACCTTGTAATATTATTACAAAATTATCTAAGTATAGAAGGAAATAGGCAATTCAAAACTGCTGAAGCTCACCCTATCTCTAAAACATCAATAATATATGATCTCAATTCAGCAGCAGAAACTAGTACCTAGGTCTGCACCAAAAAGGTACAAAAGTGTAGTATGGGTACCAATACAATGGGTACTCATTAGGAGTCATCGACCGACTTAGCTAAATTATGATAAAAAGATGATATAAAGCAAGATAATATCTCTAAGTCAAGGTACATAATCAAACCTGAATCATCTTCATTATCTGTGTATAATATATATAATCAAACTAAAATGATAATATGAAATATCATATCAATACCCTGCAATACAATCATATATTAGGATTAAATAATTCAAAAGCATAAAGTAACACTAATATGATTACAACCGCATAAATAACAAGTTGGCGCGCAAATATCCATTGGAGCATAAAGTAAAGGAAATCACCATGGTGTCTCATACCACAAGGATAGAATCCCATACCACTGAAGAGTGCATCAATGGATAAAATCATCAATGTATATAGATATATAACCAACATCTCCTTTTCTATAGATTTCCATATTCCCATAAACAACTATTTTCCCATATACATAATCATTAACTAATCCCGTAATTGAATATCATATATCAAAGTACTAATACGTATAATTATATCACCATATAGATATCTATCTCATCAATATACTCTACCTACTCATTATTAGCTAATCAATGATTTTAAAAAAACAACCAATTCGCTAGTCATCAATGACCTTTAATTATTAGCCTAACTTATTCTTTACATAATCCTTATTCACGAGATTGCATCTAACCCTTATTCATTAAATTGCCAATATTCAACATCTAGTCCAGATTCACTAATAGACCATAGAAGCAATTTAACAAATGCTCATTTCTAATCATCATAATCGCACCAGTCACCAGCTAGAAAATGCTACTAATCACCATTTGAACACTTATTTTTCTATCAACTAACGTATTTTATTATCTAGCATCATTAATCTAAAAATCCCCAATTAATAACTAGTTGTACTCACTGTATAGTACTAAGATGACCAACGTTGCTTAGAAAGTGATTAGTATTAAAGAATTATAACCGACATTCCAAGAATAACATCATAACCTAAAAGCACATATGGATGTAATCATTTAAAGGTATAACCACATATAATCATATATATGCTTACCATACATAATATCATTATATCCTCCAAACTTGTCGGGCATCATCGTATCATCAATATATCAACTAAACTTTATAGGCATCATCATATCATAAATATATTCTCTAAACTTGTCGGGTATCATCATATCATCAATACATCATTAAGACTTGTCGGGTACTATCATATCATCAATACATTCTACGAACTTTCCAGGTATCATCATATAATTAATAATCCTTCATATTTGTCGGGTATCATCATTTCATCAATACATTCTTCGAATATGTTAGGTATCATCATGTCATCAATACATACTCCAGTCTTTCTGGGTATCATCATATCATCAATATATCTTTTATAAGACCCCACAAAGTTCCCTCAAAGTTTGAGCCTTTAAAGCATGCTAAGTGAATGTAATTATGGTCCAAAAAGATTAAGGGGTGACTTCCAAAGTGATTAATGTTTAAACCATATGGAATTTTCCTAATTTTGAATTTTTATCGGGTGAGAAATTGAATTATCTTGCCAACGATACCCATTTCATCAAAATCTAACATTGAAAGAGAAAGTTATGGATGTTTTACAGAAAGCAGTCAAAACTACCCAGGTGCGACAGAGAGGGCCAACGGACCGTTAGGCTAGCGACGGACCATCACTAAAACCATTAAAGAGGAGGCAGTGAGACCATAATCTATCTAAGTTTGATGGATTGGGCCGACGGACTGTCGAGCCAGCGATGGACCTTTGATCCAGCCATCACAGGCAAGGTAGAAAGTCCAATTCTAGACCAGGTGTGACGGCCAGGGTAGACAGACCATCGCACCCACCATCGTCTTTTTCTGTACAATGATTTTAAGTTATTTTTTAAAGGGACTTTTTAGTCTTTTTCTCCCTTTTTAACACCTAGAAATATCAAAAACGAATTAGATAACTTCATTATCTCCCAAAACATCTCCAAATCTAGGTTTTCTTGCTCAAGAACAAGGATAAATCTATGCTTCAAGAACTCCAAGAATACACCATAACTTTCACAAATTGAGTTATAAGTTGAGGATCCCAAGACAAAAGTTCCATGAACCCTTACTCAAAGTATGAAAAGAGAGTCTCAAGTAAGCTTCTCCAACTACAAGATATAATCTAAGGTATATGGGGTTTGAACAAGGACACTTCTTTCATCCTTGTGCCCAAAAGTCATTTTACTTACGAGAATATATAATTTTCTATGTTTTCTTATGAATTTAAGTATGGGTTTATACCCTATGTTATTATTCCTTGAGATTTTAAAAGTTTCAATGTTCTAGAAATTGAAGTACATGAGTATGTTGAGATTTTATGGAAAAATTTTGAAAATTCTAGATTTTCTATATGATTTATGAATCTTTATGACATCTAGTATGCACTTTGATGAGTCATAACTTGAGATTTTACTATGGGTCACTAAGCCCTACTTGAGATTTGCAACTTTTATGAACTTTTGTTCTATAAGCACCCATGAATTAAGTACTATGATATTATTGAAAAATATTTGGCCTTTCGGTCATAATAGAGTTGAAATCCACATTGAGTATGATTTAAAGCAAATAGAAATATATTTTTGTCTTCATTACAGACTCTTGAGTTATTTTGAGGTGGATTTCCTAAGAGTTCTAAGTTGAGTATGGGAGTAGTATTTAGCACCGAGTTGGGTATGATTCCAAGGTCTCAAACCATAGAACTACGTGCCATCGCAGGTTTGAGATTTATGGGCCCAAGGTAGAGATAGTGATCACTAAATATAAGATTCTACTCCGATAGTAAGGATAGAATATCTCTCCCCAATATGGGCAAGACGTTGGACTCTATGTAGCTCACATAGTTTATGACGGTTAGAAGAAACTCCAGAGTTCCAAGTTTTCCGAGTCTAAAAGAGTTCCAGAGTTTCCAAGTGTTAAATGTTCCTAAAGGTTCTAAGTCCTTAAGTTTTTAATAAGTCTTACTCTCCACAAGATAAAAGCATGAGTTTGAAAGTATTGTTTAAAGCTTCTTTTAGCCTTCAAGTACTGAGAATAAGAGGAGAGTAGATATTTTTAAAGTTAAGTATACTGACCCATGAGATTTGTGTTACATGTTTCACTATTCATGATTTAAGATTTTTATATTCTAGACTTGTCAAGCCATGTGGGTCATTCTTATTTCCATGCATGATTTTATTAAAGAGTATTGATATTGTTTTATGTAAATTCATACACCCCCATATACTCAGTACATTCCCAAAGCGTTGATCCACATATACGTCTGTATGCTATATTGTCTCATAATATAGGTTCAGGTGCTCAGTCCCAGTAGTGACAGTGATCTCCTAGCATCTCATTTACATCCTTATCCTTGGTCAGTCCTCGTGGTTTGAGTACCTATAATTTCAGCTTTTCTGTTTTCATAGTGTTTTGAGTTTTACTTTCAGATCATTGCGATTCAGTTGGGGTCTGTCCAAATGGCTCCCCAATTTGAGTAGTAGAGGCTTTGTCAGACTAGACTACCAATTAAAGTTGTGTTCTAGATTATTAGTATTTTTCTATTCAAACATTGTATCCAGTCATCTCTGTTTATAGTTGACACAACAAAGTATCATTGTTTTGCTTATTTGTCCTGAAGCCAGTGTTAGAAGTAATAACAGGCTCCAAGGGTTAGGTTAGAACTACTTGTAGCCTTAAGCACCGTGTGATATCTCAGAATGAGATTTTGGGGCGTTATATCTTAGGAATTATTGGGTATCTTCGTATCATCAATAGATCCCTCAGATTTGCTGAGTATCATTATTTCATCAATATATCCTCTGGACTTGATGGCTATCATCGAAACATCAATATATATGTGAAATCAAATCAATAATAATTCAAGCCCCACAAGGGATAGAGTGAAAGAGAAGTAAGGAAAGACATACCTTCATACCTCATCATTCATTATCAACATAATATATTAATACGTGCATGAACATGTGTATTCATATGGTATGAACACTCAATACCTTATCGATCTTAACATAAACATTAGCATGGTCAAATACAAAACATAACTATATTTTATAGATCCCTATTTTATTAGCATGATTCATATTATTAGCACACTGGAGGATTCTTAGCACAAATATTAGTTAGTCACTAGGATTTAACATAATATGAGTAATAACGTAATCCAAGGCTCACATGGTAATTTAGTCAATGAATTAAGTGATACTATAGTCATTGGCTCAATCTATAAGACATTTCATTGCTATCCAAGTATTATTAATAATTAGAAACCAAGCATTCACATCATTTCCAAAACCAATATCATGAATAAACCATTTACCAATATTACCCATCATATTACCAAAAGCACATCCTATGAGTTTAACAAGTATCTAGGTCACTAATGAAACCCCATAGTCCATGCTTAAGGCAGGTCAAGCTCCTCTTCTAATACCTCGAATTCCTATTCAAGTCTAGTTTCTATCCGAGACTAAGCTAATCCATATAAGTCATGTCTTAGAGGTTTGTCAATCCACACCAATTCTATGTTACAATTCTTTCTCAATAATTACTAATAATACATCCAAAGCAACTAGGGAAATTTCCACAACTAAGGTCAACTTACTCTTTAATATGAGTGACAAGGTCCCTTTTGTCTAACTAGAACAACTAGAGCATTCTCATGCTAATCATGAGATAGCAATTCTAACTAACCAAGGTTCTATTCTACAAGTCGAGAATCATACTTTGTGAGTTCAATAACCTAACTAATTAAAATAATCCCAAACAGTACCATCTACCTTTCCAACACTGAAAACCCCTTCTAATCTTATCAAGATATCAAAGTCATACTATAATAAAGCTTAACGTAACAAGAAGCACACCTATCCAACCACAAATCCAAATATAGCTCACGAATTGACAACCTTTGCTTTCTCTTTCCATGAAGCTTCTTCAATGAGCCAAGCTATCAAAACACAATCTTTTCATTATTGTGAGAATATCAATACCAATATTTCACCATTGTGCTTCGAGTCCAAATCAAAACCAAAAATCTCTAAGTTGGTCCCACATATAAAAAATGAGTTTTTGAGACCAACTAATTGTTCAAATACCATTAGGGAGTTATATCCCTCAAGAATTTTGTGCAACCCAAGCATATTTGGGCAAAAGTCAAGCCCTCAAGCCTTTTGGAGCTTTGGGTCAAATAATCAAGAATTCAACTCTAAAATGAAGGATTCATAGCTTTGATTCATTGTTAATCACAAATATGCAAGTTATTCAAATTCCCAATCAAGACCCAATACTGAATTTGTGGACTACAAACCCTAGAAGCACTTATTAGACTCAAAGGAATGATAAAATGGCAAATTATCAACAAAAAGGGCTTTTAAATACCCATTATCAGGTCCTCGATTTACTTTATTGAGAGAACATGAGCTGCAATTTCAATACACCCTCCTTGATTGATGCTTGGTGTATTTATGTATTTTACTGTCACTATTCTATTTTTATTAGCCTTGATTTGAGGATGATTCGTATGCTATATGGCTTGATAATGAGATAAATGTTAATATAAGTGTTCAAGGACGTGATTACCATGTTAAAAGTGAATTCCAAACAAGTTTTTACCTAAATGAGTTATTTAGATTTTAATTGTGGAAACTAGCGTTACTAGCTTGAGCTAGGGGTGTGTGTGTAGTTGGTCTCGATGGATTCTAATATGTTTAATATGTTTCAAATGGTTTTAATATGTAATTAAGAGTGGAATAACTTTTTGGAAATGTGAAAAGATCAATTTTATTGAGTGTAGAGGTGGAACAGTAAGTTGAAGATTAACATAAACTAGCCTAGTCTTAGGTTGTGTTTGTGATTCATTGACATAGATAGTGTGTTGTGGATGTATCTAATTCGTAGTGTGTGATTATGTAGGAAGCATAATGAGCTGAATATGATGATATTTTTATGTTTAATAAGATGGAAATTAAATGGAAACACCACCAAAAGACAAGGATGGAAGGAGTCACTCAACACTTAGCAAAAATTTTGGAAGCAACTTCCAGAGGGACAACGTAGATAAGTCCACGATGCTCTGGATGGAGCGGGCTCTAGAGGAGAGTCGGTCTTTGTAGGAGTGGCACTCGACAGTAGGCTCAGCCTTGGATGGAGTGATGCTCTACCTAGGTCGATGCCCCTTACACGCCACTACTTAATCTTTGTTCGGTTCCAACTCCTACACGACTTTGGCGTACCTTGTGCTATAAATATAACATTGTACACATTTTTAGAGATCTTTGGACGTCTTTTAGGATTAAGGGGATGCTACAACTTAATATTTTAGATTTTTATTATTTTAATTTAGTTCATTCATGTTCGTAGTTGTTAATTACAACCTTGTGATTACAAATATGACTTTGAGTGCCTAGAAACCTCTTTTCGAGGTTAAGGCCAAGAACATGAGTACTATTACTTTGAATTAAGTTCGTTTAATATGATTATTGATGGTTTGTTTACCTTTGAATTAACTATTTGATGAATTGTTCACCCAGAAAATACATCTATTGTCTACCTTTTGATCTCGGAATAGGGAATATAGGATATATCATGGAGATGAACAAAGTAAGGGTTGTATTCCTTTATGAAATAAGGAATTCAAATTAGTGTCTAGGAGAGGGATGTACTTACATGCCTTTCTAGATTCAAATGTAGGATGATAGCTTAATGAACTTAATTAGATTATTGTATCCCCACTCAATGATGTAGCTGTAATGTCCAAATTTGGTAAAAGATTATGGTCAGGAGACCATTATCATGCAATTAACCCTATGAATTAAAAAATGAAACAACCAAGTTAATGAATGAAGTTCAATAACATAGTATGACTGTTCAAAGTGCTTTAACCCTGGTCTTTAATCCATTGATTATTTCAAGATCTTTATTTTACTCATTTCTTACTTTTCTTTAATTACAAATTCAAAACTCTATTTTAAGTTACCTTTGCATCAAATTAATCTAAACTGTGAACAAGAATTGAATCATTGCTAAAGCAAGTAACAATGGGATTGATACTTGACTTTCTTAAAGGCCACTTTATGACATGATAGACCACGTACACTTGTGTGTGCGCTTGGGAACTTTCAAGGTTTTGGTGCCATTGTCGGGGACTTATAATTTGGCAACTATTTATTTTAGTTTTAGTTTAGGTATATTTTGTGTTTTTATGCTTGGTCTTGGTTGTGTTTTTTCAAAAAACAGATTTACAAAGTAGTAAGTTGGCATGGAATCAGGACTTCGTTAAACCAAGTTTCGAAACCAAGTAACTTTTCAATCAATGAAGGAAAGAAACAATCTTTCTCCCCAGTATTCTGTAAATTCATGATGACCAAGAGAATCCTGCCATCATGACTGATGAACAAGCACCCCGCAAGGCAGTCAGAGAAATGGCAATTCTACTTTCCATAAATTTGACCTTCTCGTTTCAACAGCCAACTATTGGAGGAAATTTTGAGTTTAAATAAAATATTGTGTAACTTCTGGTTAATCTCTTGAGAAGACTTATGATGAGCTATACACTTCATCGAACCACATAGTGCAAGGAAATCCAGAATTGCATTCAGACTCGAGGATCGCTACAAAAAAAATTACAGGTATATTAATAGTTAACCAATTACTGCTATATCTACTCAGATCTCTATATTGGAAAATCAGATAAGCAATCTGAAGTTGGGAGTAACATAGCTTGCAGCCACAGTTGATGTAATACAAAAGCAACAGGTTGGTGTGAAGTTTGTAGTAATGGTGGTCATGTTGCTGCTATATGTGTATCAAATCTGGAATCTGTGATGTATGTAGGAAATGCTCAAAGGCCTAATTATAATAACTCCTACAACATGAAGTGGCAATCTCATCCTCTAAATTAGCCGTGGAATTCTAATAGGCAGAACAATTTCAGCAACCACAGGCACAACTAAATAAGTCAACTAGCAACTTGGAAGAGATGATGAAGAAGGTTCTAACTAAAGAGACACTGTTGGTAGCAGATGTAAAGAACCAGCAAGCGACACCAAAAAGTTTAGAGTTAAAGTTGGGGTAGTTACAACAGGAACTGAATATTGGGCCTTAAGGTGGTTCGTCAGTAGATTCAGAAAATCCCAAAAATGTTATGAAAATCACCTTGAAGAGTGGTAAAGAGCTTTATGGAGAACTTCCTAAAGCAAAAAAGAAGGTAAATGCAGATTTGAATCCACCTCGAGTAAATGACAGAGTTGCTAAAAATTTGAAAAAGTTTGAGTACTCAAAAGAATAAATTATTGCAGAAGTGGAGAAACATATATCGAAACTCCCTTTCCCATAAGAGTACATCAAAATGAAGGTGGATGCTTGTTTAAAGAAGCTATTTGATACATCCAGAGAGCTTCAAATTAACTTATCTTTGTTAGATATTTTGCAGGGTATACCCAAGTACGCTAAGTACTTGAGGGATGTGGTTGCTAATAAGGTAAAACTGCAGGATGTAGAGGTGGTAGCACTAACTTAAAAGTGTAGTTTTATAGTTACTCAATAGATGCCAAAAAAGCTTAATAGCCCAGGGATGTTTACTGTCCCCATTCAGATTGGCAACAATGAGGTGGTGTAGGCTCTAAGTGATTTAGGGTCAAGTCTCAACTTGATTCCCCTGTGTTTTTTCAACATATTGGGTTTGGGGAAACCTAAACTGAGCTTTGTACTACTGCAGCTTACAAACAGGATCATTGTCCATCTAGAAGAAATCATAGAGTACGTCCTCATAAAGGTTGGTAAATTCATTATTCTTGCTAACTTTATTGTTCTTGATTTTAAGGTAGATGAATAGGTACCAATGATTTTAGGGCATCCATTCTTAGAAATGGAAGGAGCATTGATTGATGTAAGAGAGGGTATACTCAAAATGAGTTTAAAGGTTGAATAGACAATTTTTAAAGTTTATAAGCCCCTTAACACACTATCCCACTATAAAAACTTGAGCATGATTTTTGTAATTAAAGAGAATGAGTGTGGGGTGGTTAATCCGCCAAGAACCTCTTTGAACTACCTCATTGAGCTACCTAAGCTACTACTACCCCAGCCTGACATAATATAAATTGATGATCTTGAGAAGCCTAAAGTTGAAAAATCAAGTACCATTGAGAGTTAACAAATAAGAAGGGTGAAAATAATAAGATGATAGAGACCAAGTATGAAAATGAGGCATTGCTTGACAGGCAACCCAAGTTAGGTAGGTATGTTTTATTTTTCAATTTTTAGTTTTTATTTCATGTAGTTTTTGTTTTTGTTGAGTTACAGGTTAATGAGAAGTCTGAGTACTAAAAATCTGAGCTAAAGAGCATGGCAAAGACTGAGTGTGGGGTCCTACGGACCTTCTTTATGTGTAAAAATTCTACTAGGTAGGCCTAAAGGCCTCAGGAAGTATTTGTATCTTTAACTTATAAGTTCACTTTGGAGAAAAAGAAGATTTTTAAGTGTGGGGTAGGGAAATTCCCAATTTTTGGCTCAATTTAAAATTTTTTGTGAAAGATATTCTTGTTTGTGCTATTTTTGATTGCATAGTGCAAGTTTTCTAATTGTATAATCATGTTTATTATAGGAATGACTACGTTTGAGACTGCTAGGCTCATGTTTCTAACTCTTGTAATTTTTGGCTTAAATTTGAAATCATGTTATTGTTTGGTTGAGAGTCTATAATGATCTTACATGAGTTGAGCATGTTCTATGTGGATGTGAGATATTTGTATATTCCTTGTTGCATATGATGTCTAGAACTTTCCTGGTGTGTGTGCAAAGCTAAATAAAGAGTGTGGGCTTAGGAGATGATATAGACATTTCTTTGATAGCCTTGTTTTATACATTCTATTTGACCTACCTTTGTTCTTAATTATAGTAAACCCCGTCGAAGCCTTTAGATTTTTTTTTGGAAACCACATGTGCAGCCTAATACCCTTCTTTGAGAAACCATAATTTGATCCAAAGATCTTAGCCGCTTTAATGAAAAATCAATTGAGTTAGGAGTATGCAATTGTAGAATAAAAAGGTGACATTGAAGCCCCTAAAGTGATAGTTAGTGGTTTTCAAAAGAATTATTATGTTTTGCGGTAGGGAGTTGAGTAAGTAAAAGGAAAAAATTTGTTCAAGTTAAATGAGTTGTGCATAAAATACTTCCACCATAGTGTATGTGAATGAGCCTAATAAGATAGGGTGAAAAACAAAAGAATGGGGTAGACCAAATGGTGTAATCTGGTTGTTGGAGATTAGTTCTAATTGTAAAAATTAATGTACTAAAGTACTTAGGGAAGATAGTGACTATTATTCCAAAATAGTTTCTACACGTCCCTTCGCCTACATTACAACCCGAAAAGACCTAATTGATCCTAAGTTCATCATTCATATATTAGTGGAGTAGTACACTAAGGGCAACCCTGTGGTTTCTTATATGTAACTTGTGAATTCCTTTTGAGAGTGAGTGTAATTTAATTATTGTACCCATTATTTTATAAAATGTATTTATGTGACTGATTATGGGTAATTTACTTGTTGTGAGGGGAACATGTTTGATGAATGTGGGTTATTAGAATGATGTCCTTGATTGAGCAATATTCATGAGTTTGCCAACAAGGTGAGTCAATTTTTGAGCCTAGGATGTTTTGGAGTAGTGTTCATGAGCTTTCAATTGTGTAAATAACATGCTTAGTGAGGAAACTTGCATTCTATATTGTCATTATAGTACTAGCTTGTATTTCTTGTATGTAGTAGAAGTGTAGATTCTCCTTAGTTGATGATGTTTATAGTTAAGATTTGTTTGAGGAAGTACAAGGCTCTAAGTTTAGGGTGGTGTTGGGTGTATTTATTCATTCTAGTGTCACTATTCTAGTCTTTTTAGCCTTGTTTTGAGGAAGATTCGTATGCTATATGGGTTTATAATGAGATAAATGTGCATATAAGTGTTCAAGGAAGTGATTACCATGTTCAAAGTTAATTCCAAACAAGTTTGCACCTATATGAGTCATTTAGAATTCAATCGTGGAAACTAGCGTTACTAGCTTAAGCTAAGTGTGTGTCTAGTTGGTTTTGATGGATTCTAATGTGTTTAATGAGTTCCAAATCATTTTAATGTATAATTATGAGTGGAATAAATTGTTGTTAATGTGCAAATATCAATTTGATTAAGTGTAGAGGTGGAACAATAAGTTGAAGATTAATATGAACTAGCCTAGTCTTAGCTTGTGTTTTTGATTCATCGATATGGATAGTGTGCTGTAATTGTCTCTAATTTGTGGTGTGTGATTATGTAGGAAGCTTCATGATCTGAGTATGATGATATTTTTATGTTGAATCAGCTAGAAATTAAAGGAAAACAACACCACAAGACAAGGGATGGAATGAGGCACTCAACACTTAGTCAAAATTTCGAAAGCAACTTCCAGAGGGACCACATAGATAAGCCCGCATCGCCCTGGATGGATTAGAGCTCTAGAAAGACTAAGCCTTGGCTGGAGCAACGTTCTACAGTAGGTTCAGCCTTGGCTGGAGCAGTGCTCTACCTAGGGTGGCTCCCCTTCCACTCCACTACTCAATTCTTGTTCGGTTCTAACTCCTACACAGCTTTGGCTTACCTTGTGCTATAAATACAAAGTTGTACATGTTTTTTGAGATCTTTCGATGTCTTGTAGAATTAAGGGACTGCTACAACTTTAACTTTTAGGTTTTTATTATTTTAATTTACTTCATTCATGTTCGTAGTTATGGATTACAATCTTGTGATTATAATTATGACTATGAGTGGCTAGGAACCTCTTTGCGGGGTTAAGGCCAAGAACATGAGTACTATTATTTTGAATTAAGTTCTTTTAAATTTTGATTATCATTATTGGTTGTGTTTTCAGCTTTGAATTAACTGTTTGATGGATTCATCACCCAAATAATATATCTATTGTCTACCTTTTAATCTCGAGAGATGGAATATGGAATAGAACATGGAGATGAACAAAGTATGGTTTGTATTTCTTTATGAAATAAGGAATTCAAATTAGTGTCTAGGATAGGGATGTATTTATATGCCTTACTTGATTCAAACGTAGGATGATAGCTTAATGAACTTAATTGGAATATTGCAGCCCCGCTCAATGATGTAGTTGTAATGTCCAAATTAGGTAAAAGATTAGGGTCGGGAGACCATGATCATGCAATTAACCCTACAAATCAACAACTAAGATAAGAAAGTAACGAATGAAGTTCAATAACATAGTATGATTGTTCAAAGTTCTTTAACCCTGGTCTTTAATCCATAGATTGTTTCAAGATCTGTATTTTGGGGATTGTTTACTTTTCTTTAGTTACAAATTCAACACTCTCTTTTGGGTTACCTATGCATCAAATTAATCTAAACTGTGAACTAGATTT
The DNA here is from genome assembly GCF_002878395.1 of Capsicum annuum. Taxonomy (NCBI): domain Eukaryota; kingdom Viridiplantae; phylum Streptophyta; class Magnoliopsida; order Solanales; family Solanaceae; genus Capsicum; species Capsicum annuum. Next base: position 96,397,320 of record NC_061115.1, read on the forward strand.
GAATCGTTCTTAAAGCAAGTCCCTGTTGGATCTATACTTGGCTTTCTTAAAGGCTACTTTACTACTTGATAAACCATGTACACTTGTGTATGCGCTTGGGCACTATCATCGATCGCAGTACCTTTTGCTGCACCAGATGACAGCTAAAACTGGGAATAAATTCCAAGTTTCGTCCAATGCCTTAGGATGAATCTGGAAACCAATATGAGTAAAAAATATTTGAAACCACACTTATTTTGACATTTGAGATGCGTTGGCAAAGTCAGATTATCCATCAGAGATCGTTTTGACTATATATGGGTCCTATACTCAATTTTCAATTTATCAATATTCTGACCAATAGGTCAAAATAAGTTTGGGTGTAGCGTGACCTGAACCAACGATCTACCTTACCTAAAATCAATATTCCACAGTTGCTATGCAGTCATAATTTTCATTCGATATCATTTCACCGAGGTTTTCACTTGGTGGCAATTTGGAACCAATAACGACTTCTAAATAGGGAAATAGTTCTAAAAACTAAATGAACTGCCTAGTAACCGAATAGTTCCATAAATCATAAATGAAATGTGATAGCTATGGGAAATCTCTAACAGTAAAAACAAGTAGAGTCACGAGAAATGACCTAAAGGGTCATTACATCATATTCCTCGTTGAATCGTCCCCAATCTTCGTTGGGTTTTATATTTATCAACGGCCTCTTTATATCTCATTGTGAGGTATAATTTAGGCAACATCATAGATGTAGGTGACCACAAGACCATGCAAATAGGACTTTTCAGGTGAAAATAATAAACCTGGAAGTTGCCTGCGTTGTTGATCAGTGGGCAAGAATGGGTCATTTGTCCATCCATATGGAGGCGCATGTGGCTGGGCAGACTAGTTCAAGCCTCTGAATTTTGACCTTTTTGTGGGCCCTCTAGGATTATATTTCCTAGAATATTTTGTTTTCTTTTGAATACTTCTTTGTCCAAACACCTTTTCTTCCCTTTTCATCTCTTCTTTGATCAAATAACACTTTTTGAGAGTTCTTCTTCTTGAAGATTTGAAGATCCTTAAGAACTCCAAAACATCAAATTTTACCAACACATCTTGACCTAGAGTTTCACAAAAATTCAGCTTTAGGTTTCCACACCAAAGTTTTCCGATTTTTAAACCCAGTTGCAATTTTCTTCATGATCTAAACCCAAACATAGTGGATCTTCCAAAACCTCATCAAATAACATCAAATCTCATATCCACTGTCCTTATGATATGGAAATCACTTTCTAGTAATCCATAACCCTTAGTTTTAATCCAAAATAGTAGATCTCAGAAACCATTTTTAAATATCTTCAAACTCAAGCTCAACAGTGGGGTTTTCTTCAAAAACTACTCAAATCCAATCCTAGTTTTCATATTTTGACTCAAATAAGACTAGAGAAAATAAATCTAGCATTAAAAGAAAACTCATAACATAAACTTATTCTGGGGGTTTCGCACAAAACCAATAATTTCAGAATTTTTATTTGTATGTTTCTAGATAACAAACCCTAATTTAGGATTCTAAAAATTAATCTAATCTCGGATCTGATATCAAAAGATAACTAAAAACAATGAAATGAAGAACAAGCTACAAAGGTGAAGAAATGGGGCTAAAAGGATAACAAGTAATTTAATTACCGAAAGAAAATAGATAGATAGATAGATTGACACAACTAATGAAAAGATAAGAAACCTAAGGGTTTATCAAACCTTTAGAATTCTGATCATATTCACTATAAGTACCAGGCTCTTACATAAACCACAAGGAAATCAATCTCCCAAGTAACCAAACGTTTCAAAGTGATTGTTCAAAGCAAGATAATCATAGATTTACTCTCTCAAGTGTATATTTCATCATAAATCATTAAAAACTAAAACAAATGAATGAGACCTACTACTATTTCTAGCCATGGGCTATTATTACAAATATGGGCCCAAAAGTGCCTATTTTCAAAAAATTAGGCATCGACCCAATCAAATGGGGCACTTGTTGGAACATATCAGGGGGAAGGTTGCTCTAGATTATCAAATTAGGCACCTTCTAGTGCAGAAGGGTCACCTGCTAGCGTAGGTGAGGGTGCAGGCCATTCCAAAATGTCTCCAAGCTCTTTTTGACTATTCAATGACTATTATAATGGTCGTTAATCCTTCTTGAATACATTGGGAAACACACAACACTCCTTAAATAATATCAAGATGGTTTTAAACATCTCTACCTTTATCAATAATCCTTGGAGTGTTTGTAGTTCTCATGTTTGCCTTCTAGTAAAATGTATTGAGGTGATTTGGTTTGTATCACTAAGTAAGAACCTATTGGAAAGTCAATAATGGAACAGTAAGAGTTTCAGTTGATGTTCTAGGGGGGTTATAGTAGTAGGAGAAGAGGGCACTGGGGTGGTCAAAGTTTAATCATCTCTAAGTATAAGTGACTACACATCAACTATGGGGGACTAAGAAACTATAAGCACTACCTAAGCTTTGCAATCAACATGACTATGATCAAAGGATTCCTAAATTTGCGTGATGTCAATAGTTGTCTTAGCAAGGACCATGAGAATAGTGTCAATATTCTTAGTCATTTTAGTTTTATTGCACATCTATTAAATAATTTAAGAAAATAGATAAGATAATTTCCCTTACAAGCACTTTTCATAATCTCAAGATCCAATTTTATACTCAGCCTCTCTAAACAGGCACCCAATTAGAAATATTTTTTATGGTTGATTTTGGAATCATTCTGGGAAGGAATCATCCCAATACTAACAAACCCAAGACAAAATTGTCCTTCCAAATTTTTGTAATTCTTTTAAATATCAATAGTGTTCTCTAACTTAATCCACGAAGGTGTTTTGTCAAATATCAAAGCACTCATCTATGGATGGTGAGTGTTGAAGTCCCCTCTCACTATGATGGAGTAGTAACTGTATATGATGATTGTCTGATTTCTTTGTTTTAAAAGGATGTCTTTGATGGTCCTTGAAAAAATTTGAAATCAACTCCAAGAACATTTACCAAATCTTTCACCACTTGATGTTTTTCCATTTTCTCTTCACATGTGACGATATTGCATATGCCCTATAAAAATCCATCACTGGCATGGCATTGTAATTCAATATCATTTCTTTAATGTTTTGAAATTTATGATACTTAAACTTAAACCAAATTTTCAAATACTGATGTCGCCTAAATTACACCTCTAAACAAAGCATAAAGCGGTCATTAGTCAAATATACAATCCAACTAGGTTAGGGTCGATCCATGGTGAATAGATCATATCAGGCAAGATGTATTTTGACACAATTCATAACAATTTCCATTAAAAGGGGTAATATGTAAATAGAGAATTCGATAGAAACAATTGTTGATATATCAAATTTGTAATTAGTATAAGAGAGGTACTGGGTCTGTATTCCCTAATAACTTCATAAATGTGTTGATTCTTCATACTTTGCAATCATTCCTAGTGTTTGGTACGCATAATCAATAGGTTATGTATACATAGAACAACTTCACACTCATATCTAAGTAATATCCTTAAATAAGTTTTCTCTTTTCATTAACCTGTCTTACTAACAACTATCTTGGATCCTAGATAACTATTTTTCATTAACATCTCAAGCTATTAAGTGGAGGTTGGTAGCCCCCAGTATTTATTATTTATTTTTTTTCTTATTCGTACTCATCTTTTTGTATAAAGTAAAGATAAAGAGAGTTTCCCCATTATACACCGTCAAAAAATAATTAAATGCAAGGATACATATATGAACACCACGATTGAAGATTACTCCATAATCCTACATTTTTAATTTGTAATGGTTCCCACTATTCTAGTTGTGGTGTTTAGCTACTAATAATTCTAAGAACACAAGAACAAATATGATATGAAAACATAATCATGCATTTACTATGATGAAATAATAACTCTAAAATCCCACTTTGAATTAAAATGCTAAAATCAATGTTTGTGTAATTCCAAAGCCAAGAATATTCCTTAGAACCTTACAAGAATGTAAAAAACATAAAAAAAAATACAATGAAATGACTAAGAGTATTTCTAGACAAAACAAAACCTATCCTAAACGTAACAGAAAATCTTAGTCGATCATGTCGGATGAGAAAAAGGCATAATTGTGTTTGGATACCACGATCGTCCTTTGGTGCTAATAGTTATTACTAGACTTGTGATCTTTCAAGTCTTGCTTGGTAGGGTTCTCAGTATGATCTCGTGGATCCTAGTCTTACTCATGTCAATTGCTCGTTTTATCCTTCCTTATTTCAAATTTTACAAACTTCATGTTTGAACCTTCTTCCCACAATCTCATAGTATGGTTGTAAAATTAAATCAAGACTAGAGAAAATCTCATCTGATCTCCCTCATACATTAATTCTGCAACATTTAATTCATGTGTCCTTTCTATGATTAAGTTTTATGGTCGTGGAATTGAGTCACGATCATAGTAAGCTTCTATCTGAATAAGTCACGAGACCCCTTATTTGATTCATGTAACTATAACCCCGGTATAACCGTAGTCAGATTCAATGGTCGTGATAGAAGTCATCTAATTCCTTTATGCTTAATATTCAACACTATCCTTCTCTGAATCTATTTAACCGCATACACTCAGAAACCTTTTATATCCATATAAAAATACGTTTGTTCTTACAAAAATTCATAGATTTAATCATCTCAAGTGTAATTATTTCATGGCTCATCAACACCCTAAACTTAGAACGTTTACATGCCCTCAGGAAACAAAATTACTATACTATCAAGATGTTTAACTAAGAGAAAACTAAAAAGACTACAACAGTCAAATTTTCACCAAAACTCATTTTTTTTAAACATACAAAAACAAAAACATAGTTCAACACCCAACAATAAATTCAAAAATCAAGAAATGCAGATTATAAACAAATCAATCACAATCACACAAAGGGATCAAGATATGGCATCAAATTATCAATGGACAACCCGACATTCTAACTAACGACACTACCTGAACAACCCATAAATATAATATAGATCCTCTTCCCTAACAACAAAGAAGTCCCTATCACTTTGACAATGCAATAATTGACAATAATTAGGGAAAAATAAAATCTCCCACTCTCACAAGAAATTCAGGCTATTCACGTTTTGTACTATAAGCTTGCCCTTTTTTTATATGCCTCAGCTTTCTTCTAGTCGAATTATGATCACTCTAGGATCTTCATTGGCTAGTAATGTTGGCTTGGGGATGGGTATGGTATATATAGATAAATTGATTCAATCCTTCTTGTCACTACAATACATTTGAATCCCTTTTTCTACTTTGTTTTATTCCTGACCTTTTTATAATTTTTACAGTCTTTTAGACCCTAGTTTAAGTTTTAAGACTTCTCTCTTCTTTTTATTTTTTCCTTTTTTTCATGTCTTTTTTGTAGATTTTTTTCTCATCATACTACACTTGAATCCCTTTATCTTTACTAATTACATTTTTGGCACACCCAATCTTCTATGTACCTTATGATATCTACCCTCAGCTTAGGTGATTTACCTAATTTGTGTAGTTTCCAATGGGGGATTAGAGTGAAAAAAGGTTCATGGTATGAATCAGGAAGCTGAATTGGGTACTTTTAAAGAAAAATGGTCAATTCATGATCAAATTGTGATTCAAATATATTTTATTCATTTGGTAGGCTTTATTAGGCTTTAAGTTGACTATTGCAAGTATGAATCATGATCTTTTCCTACCCTTCTATCATATGACAGGGAAATACTAACCGGGTAAGTTTTAGATTACACAAAAATGCCAACTTGGTAGAACCTCACACTCATTTAGCTCAGGGCTATCTATTAAGTTACTACCTATCAGCTTCATAAAAGTTATGCTAGGTTATCACATTCATCATTATAATGCCATGTCGAGATCCAAACAATTGTTATAGTTCAAGTAAGCAGACAACACAGCACACAAAAATAATTTTTAATGGGGTACCATTCAAGAAGTTCAAACAAAAGTTCGTATGTTCTTTTTCTTTTGGCTGCACCAAGTTTTCTCATTTTTATCTAAGTTACACAAAACACAAAATAACATAAAAATACCTAAAGATGTTGATTATAACTAAGATAACACAATTGAGGAAAACAAAAACCCTCAGTTATAGTACAACCCCCCTCCCCCAACTTATAAATCATGCAATGTCCCCATTTCATGAAAATATAAGAAATGGAAAACTATGGAAAGAACATACCTTAGGTACACTATATACCATCATACTCTGATTTTGAAGGGTCTTAGGTGGGACCCATCCTATATTCTCATCTCTCATAGCCTCGATTATTGCTGGGGCAATCTTAGATAAGTTAACACTGGTGGTGGTCGGTGTACTCATAGATGTAATAGAGAAATAATTTGTACCCCGTTTAGTTTAGATCACTACCTCAGTAGCAGGTGGGATATCAACAACATCCTATGTTAAAGTTGCATTGGTGGTTTTCTCGATAACTTTATCCTTATTATTCTTCATTTTATTACTCATACTTCTATTCTTCTCTCCATCTCTTCTTGTGAGGTTATAAGTTATCATCCAACTCTTCAATCTAAAAACCATCACCCCTAACGACTAGGTCTTGTGTAAAAATAGGGACTAAAAAGTCCACATCAACAACTAAATCTTACAAGAATTGAATAGAGGGAGGTGGATAAGGGGCAATAGGGTAAGTCCTTTCAGTAGGCTCTTTGATCTCTCCATTCAGCATGGCAAAATTTATGGTGATGGTACTTATGTTTGAAGCTTGGACCCTCTTATTATTAGCTATGATCTAGCTCTCAAACCTATTAAATTAGGTTTGAACCACCGGTACCACTACTTTAATCTCTTCAGCTATGTAAGGCTTTACCCCTATCTTCAATATATAGATTTGAGAATCCAAAAGTAGTTGGTTTTGTATAATCTACTGAATTTGTATTGTTAGGATATATATATAACCAAGAGGCACCACTTATGAGCATCCATAGGTGTTGTGGCCTTCTAAGAGGATAATGATATAGTACCACCAATAGATGTGAGAATCTCACTAGCTGGGCTACCCCTTACTTCTTCTTATATCTTAATACCCCATGTTTAAGCTGTCAAGTTTTCATTAGGTCTTTAATAAGAGCCATATCTACAATATTTATAGTCTAGATAAATCTATCCACTACAACTATAGTTGATACGTATGCATTCCACAACAACATAGTGATAATGCATGGAAATAGAAATGTGATACCAAACTATAAAAATCTATCTCGAATCTTCTCTACAATGGTTTAGGAAATGTCCAACTCAAATTATACCATAAAAGTAGCTACCAGGTATGCATTGGTCCCAACCAATGTATTATTAATTATTGTGGGTACGCTGTGATGCTTCATAATAGACCACCAAGACTTAGCTTTATATTTTAGGGTATTCTTATATATTATTGCCCCGTTGACCCATGGTGAATTCTTTCCAAAATCCACAATGTAGTCTGCAAACCACATGCATCAACTTGTCTTCAGTGGCCAACTTATTGTATCTTTTAAAATAATTCATCGAGAAATCATATTCTAAAGTCTCCTCAGCCTGTTCAAAAGTGGTCCCAAATAATGCATTTGAGATGGCCTTAATGAAAATAACAACCTCATGATCCTGGACTTGTATCATGCCCAGTTAGGGTTGTTTCCTCATACTAGCTTTAGGGATTATTGTTCTTAATTAATGTCCTATTATTAGCATAGAACTGCTTTACCAATTCAGGACAGTAATTTTTTGAGTTGCCTAGTCATCCACCCCATCTCGTACTTATCAAATAACTTTATTAAATCTAAGATATTTCATAGCGTTTGTTGCATGATCCAACACTCTTCGTGTATACTCTTATTATTGTTCCTTTTATCCATCTACGAGACCCTATTTTTGTAGTAATCTCAAGTGTTTATCACAATCCATTACATTGGGTCAGTACCTCTTAGAGGAAAATCTATAATAGGTCCCTCAGAGGACTAGGATTAGACACTTCATCATCCTCTGAGGATCTCATCTTCTTATCAACAACATCGTACTTATCCCCATCTTATTGTGTGTCTTTCCCTCCTTCTTTAGACTGGAGAAGGTTGATATAGGTAGTTGCAAGAACCAAGGCAGTATATATTATAATTGTATCCTTACATTTACTGTAGTGGTCTGAGTTGAGGATTGATTAGTAAAAACACTTTTGGAGAGATCAACCTTGGACGCACCTTATTTTTCAAACTCACTCTCCTTTAGAATTGTCTCTTTTTGTACCGGCTCCTTAGCAATCTTCTTGTAGAAAGCCTTGTCTTGAATTTCCTCAAGTGATTTTAGGTCTATATTACCTATTCAAGCAAGATTTATACCTATTCAAACAAGAGTTATCTCAGAAAAAACTCAAAGCTAGGTGCAGAAATGTAAAGAGACGATCCTTCCCATGTTTGTGCAATAATTGTTCAATCGTGCCTTTGGATCATATATAGGGTTCTCTAAAATTACTGGTGAAACATCAAATCAAATGAACCTTTCATAGTATCATGGAATAAAATTACAACCATACCTTCTGATAATAGAAAGAACCTCAATTTATTAAGAGTGTGTCATATTAGACTATGACACACCATGATCAAACATTGATAGGATGATCGTGGGATGTGCTCGTATGATGAGTACCTTCAATTTGGACACTAGTACCCTACAATGATAAAAACTACAATTGTACTTCTACAACATATTCATAGTTTATGTCGTCGAGTGCACTAATACTTAGCAGATTTAAACACCAAGTTTTATGTCATTTAACAATTTTTAGTCCTTTATTAACAAATATCTTTAGAAAAAATAAGTACTCACACTTTTTCTTTGTTTTCAGTCATTCAAAACACACACCCATCATTCACTTCATAACTTACTATATTTCCTCTCCTATTAAACCCAAATGTTTTCTCATTACTTGTTCATTCATACCAATAGAAGCACCATGCGAATGGGATTAATAAATTTACCTTTGTTTCTTGAAAAATCTAGGGGGTTTGAAGTGAATAGAAAATCAAAACCCTGGGAGAACTGACTTTGCATAAATAAGAGGGAAGGAATTTTAAATTTTCACTCTTTTGATAGCATAAAGTTGAGGGATTGTGAGATTGAATGATTGGAACTCTTGACTGAGCCTCTGGTATGTTTTAAGTGTTTAAACCCTATCTGGGCCAGGGAAGATTGAGTCCTACTTATTTAAGTGCACCCAATAGATGACTGTCTCGTATAATCATGGTATCAAAGACCGATTATGCCTCATTATAATACCAAAAGGGCTTAAGTAAACTTAACTAGGAACCTACAAACGTTATGGACAATCATGATATTTAACCACAACAATTCTTTAAAATTATAGGTTAAATGTCCTGAATGTTGGTTTTCAATAGTTAGATCAAATGATGTGCACCATGATCATGATATCTGGGTATGATCGTGATGACCAATCATAGATAATACTATACCTAATCCCCCTATACATTTGTGTATTTAATGCAGATAACTTAACCTACCATTGTCTAATTTTCCAATAGTTATGTGATGCTCCATAGAAACATGACACTTTTGATGCTTAAAACCTTAAATTTATTTGTGTACTTAGGTTGTTTTTGTAGATATCATGCACTTTGGTATTTATTACAGGTAAAATAGGTCTACAATAATGTTGAAATGAAAATCAAATAAAAAGACCTGGACAGACAAATTCTGATAAAGATATGAGTTAACTCATGAGTCTTCAACACACCAAATAACTCGTAAGCACAATACAAACCAAGGCCAAACTGAGAATCTATGTATCGAGAAGATACAACTGGAGTATCTAAGTCATTAGTTGAAGGTAAGGGTCGTGACAAGGAATCATAAGCATAATAAAATCTAAGGCTACCATCCAAAGTAGAAGTCTCAGAAGTATACGAGTCAAAAGTCTAAGTATGACTTATATAGAGAGACCGTAAGAAAACCAGTGCTCAAAGCCTGGAAATATAGAAGTCCTAGGTGGATACGAGTGAAGACCATGAGTCATATGGTCAAGGTACGACTCATGAGTTGATGTCATTTGTAGATCAGAAAGTTGAATCCTTGAGATATCAGACACTAGAATGGATACGAGAGGCACAATACAACTCGTATGATGAGCATACGAGTGGATGAGTGAGCTGTACCATGTGCCGACATAACTTTACCTTTCCCATTTTTATTATAATTTCTAAGTATTCTTAAGATACTATAAATACCCTAGGGTTTATCTTTTATTAGGTTACATTCCATAATATCTTCTTACTTTCCAAGATACTCTATTAAATACTTTTGTTGCATTTTTTATTTTTTATTTGGTATATGCCGGTGTATGTCAACCACTAGGAGAAGAGGAAATCCCTTACTCCCTTTTATCCATAGCCAAAAAGAATTCTTCAAGCACCATGAAAGATGACTTAAAAAGTTTGTGATGGTGTTACGGCTAGGGTTTAAGACCCTCATAATATGCCGCCTCCTCCACCACCAAATGATCCATGGAATACTACTGACAAATAGATAGAACAATTATTAGCAGCAGCAGCCGAAGAAGATAGAGTGACAAAAGAGAAGGCCCAAGATGAAGAGGCTGGGATACATTAGAATGTAGTGCTAGCCAGGACAAGACAAGTTCCTAGAAAGCAAGGGAGCATCCAAAGATCTAGAGCTCCAATGATTTCTGCTCATCGGCACCTTCAACTATATGAAAGAGATGAAGATATAAAATTTTGGTATCGTTGATGGGGATATGTTAAACCTGCAGAAACGGGAGTCATCATCCCTTCTGCATTACCCCCTAATGTTAAATTTGATGTTAACAATGCTATGACTAAATTATTCTACCTGAAGGGTGGATTTTTTGGATCAAAAATTGATGATGCAAACATGCATCCTGCTAATTTCACTAGAATGGTTCATCATATACTATTTCGGGGGTAGATTAGTAATCTTTGAGACTATGGATGTTCCTATTTTCATTGACTAGAGAAGCATCACTATGGTTGGGGGAACTTCTAAGAGGCTCAATCACCACCTGACATTAGTTGCATAAATAGTTTGTCGATAGATTTTTCCCTCCTGCTAGGATACTATAGTTAAAATATAAAATTTAAAAATTCTGACAGTTACCTGCAGAATTATTGTATGAAGTGTGGTTTAGATTCAAGAAAGAGTTGATCATGGTACCTAATCATAGAATCAGAGGATCAAATTTATTGGAAATATTTTATAGATCATTGAATTTCAATTTTAGATCAATGGCAAATACAATTTTAGGAGGTGTATTCATGCATCTTTAATGGGATGCCGTGCAGGATATGCTGGAGGATATTTCGATAAAAAAAGAGGTTGGCATACTAGATATACTGAGCACAGTATTGGTACATATGCTATTGGAGAAGATAATGCATATATAGCTAGTCATGATTTGGTAGGATAAGAGGTAGTACGACTTTGAATAGATATTGGGCACTTAAAAAATAGTTTGTAAGGATAAGTACTGTGGAAGTGAATATGGTTTTGACATAGAGAACCTATGGTATAAAATACCATAGCGCAAATGTGTTAGTATGTTTGAATGTAATGGTATGCATAAGGTAGGTTGAATGCAAAAGGGTTCACATGTATGAACTATACTAACTGACTACATAACATAAACGTGAGAATACATGCATGACTATATAATAACTATAATTGAGTTTGTGATAACATGATTACTGAGTTTGAGTACTGATAATGTGAGATAATGATATCTGTATAACTAAAATAACCGATATTGAGAGAATGTATCTGACAGTCTAGATTCTAATAGAACTAGCTGAGTTCCTTACTATTCTGAGTTGACTGTATCTAATAGTCCTGAATCTTGTAGAACTATCTAAGTTCTATTATTGATATGGAATGACTGTATCTTATAGTCGTGATTCTGCACTGAAATAGTAGAAAGTAGTCATCTAACTGACATGCCCCAAATAATGCAATATAGCTGAGTTGGGGTCCAATTTGTAACCCCGATTGGAAAGGTGTCAATACCGCGCCATTAGTAAGGACAATCTTTGAGTAACCCTCATATAACAGGTAACTCTTATGAGAACAATGGGAACCCTCATATAATAGGTAAAGCCACCTCATCTACCCTCATACAATAGGATATTATGTCTCAACTTATGCTAGCTATGCAATTTTGGAATACAAGGATTGCCTCTAAGAATCACACCCTCATATAACAGGTGGGTTCCCATCTTTGGGTTCGCTCGGTGAAAATTTCTACACCCATCTAAATAGAAACTGAACATGATTAACTGAACTAAGTTAACTCAGTTCTATTAACTAACGAAATACTACTGAGATTACTGAATTTCTGAGATTTCTGACATTATTAAGTTTACTAAGTTTTTGTGAGTCACATGAATGAAGATGAGTCCTCCCACTTTTTTAGGATTAAAGGTGAAGGATGATCCACAGGGCTTCTTGGATGAAATGGTAAAGATATTTCAGGTGATGCAGGCTACCACTATGGAGAGGGTAAACTTTGCAGCTTATCATCTCAAAGATATTTCATATTAGTGGTATAAGGAGTGAGATAGGGATAGAGGTGATGTGGAAGAATCAGTCTTGTGGAATACTTTTTCTAAGGCCTTTTTTGATCATTTCTTTCCCCAAGAATTAGGGGAAGCAAAGATGGAGGAGTTTGTGAACCTCAAGCAGGGGAGAATATTTATCAAGGAATATTCCTTGAAGTTTTATCAATTGTCTAGGTATGCTCCTGATTTAGTGACTGGACATGTGGGCAAAGATGAGAAAGTTCTCTTCTAGGCTAAATCAGGATTTGATTTTTGTAAAGCAATACTACCTTGCTGATTAAAGTTTTGGACATCTCTAGGTTGACTATTCATATGCAGCAGGTAAAGGATGAGAAGAGAAAATAGGTAAAGCTTAGAGATAGGCAAGGTAAGAGGAGCAAGTTTTCTAACTAGGGAGTTGCTCAGTCTCAGGATGGTCGAGATGGTTGCAAATGGCAGAAAAATAAATGAGGGGGGTTCTGTTTCCTACTCTTCTTCTAGTGCTTCTTACCAGTCTAGCAGCAAGTGTCATCATGGTGGTGATAATTTCGAGTACAGGGTGCCCAATATCAGGTAAATAGAGGCTAATCAGTTTCTTCATGCCCTCCTTGTCGATTTTGTGTTTGTCCTCATCAGGGTTATTATAATGAAGGAAAGGACAAATTCTTCAAGTGTGGCCAGGCAATCCATCGGCTCAGGGATTATCTACTTAATAAAGTTGTTAGAAAGTCAAATAAGATTCCTATGGTTTCATGTTATTGATCTTGGTTCTGGTGTTGGTCGGTACAGGTTGTATGCTTTGGCATCTCTATAAGAATTCTAAACATCACCTGATGTTGTTACTAGTACATTATAGCTTTTCTCTCATGATGTATATTGTTTGCTTGATTTGGGGTCCACTCAATCCTATGTGACTCCTTATGTGGTTGTATCTTTTGGTTTTTATCTGGAAGTTATTTTAGATCTTTTTTCTTTGTCTACCCTAGTGGTGACTCGATTATTTCTAAGAGAGTCTATAGGGGGTGTATGATATCTGTTGGTGTCAAGCAGACTTTGGTGGATCTATTTAAGTTGGATGTGGTGGATTTTGATGTCATTTTGGGTATAGACTGGTTGCACTCTTATTATGCATCCTTGGATTGTCGGACCCGTAAGGTTATCTTTAGGTTCCCTGGTGAATCGATTATAGAATGGGAGGGTGTTTCCTTAGCTTGTAGGGGAGGTTTATTTCTTATCTTAGAGCTTAAATTTTAATCTCCAAAGGTTATCTTTATCACGTGGTTTGGGTTAAAGATTCAAACTCAGAAGTTCCTTTTTTTCAGTTAGTTCTAGTGCTTAGTGAGATTCCAGAGGTCTTTTCAGATGATCTTCCTGGTGTTTCTCTGGATAGGGAAATATAGTTTGGTATTGATCTAATTCCATACACTCATCCAATTTCTATTCCTCCATGTAGAATGGCTTCGGCTGAGTTAAGGAAACTCAAGGAGCAGATTAAGGATCTTCTAGATAAGGGGTTTATTTGACCTAGTAAATCTCTTTAGGGTGCATTAGTATTTTTTGTGTGCAAAAAGGATGGTTCTTTTCGTATGTGCATTGAATATAGGCATTTGAACAAGGTGACAGTCCAGAACAAGTATCCTCTTCATAGGATAAATGATCTATTTGACCAGTTGCAAGGCACCAAGTTTAATTCTATGATAGATTTTTGATCTGGGTACTATTTGCTACAGATTAGGGAGGTGGATATCCCTAAGATGGATTTTCATACTCGGTATGGGTACTTTTAGTTTTTGGTAATGTCATTAGGGTAGACTAAAGCTCCAGTGGCGTTTATGGATCTGATGAATAGGGTTTTTTGTTAGTATTTAGATCTCTTTGTTATTGTGTTCTTTGATGACATTCGGGTTTGTTCAAAGTGCAAGATGGATCATTCCAATCACCTCTGTGTGATATTGCAAACCTTAAAGGAATAGTAGTTACATGCCAAGATTTCCAAGTATGAGCTTTGGTTGAATGTTGTAACTTTCTTGGGACACAATATTTCTAATGAAGGGATCATGATGGATTCGTAGAAGGTTGATGTGGTGAATAGATGGCCTATACCCACGACTCCATCTGATATTTAGAGCTTAATAGGTTTAGCCAACTATTATAGGCAATTTGTGAAAACCATTTCATGGATAGCTGCTCCTTTGACTAAGTTAACTCAGAAAAAGGATAACTTTCCTTGGTCAGATGCTTATGATGGCAGTTTTGCAAAGTTGAAGGATAAGTTAACTTCTGATCTAATTCGGACTTTGTCAGAAAGCAATGATAGGTTCGTAGTTTATTGTGATACATCTCGGGTAGGTCTTGGTTGTGTGTTGATGTAGCATGGGAAGGTGATTGCCTATGCTTCCATGTAGTTAAAGGTATATGAGAGGAATTATCCTTCTCATGATTTAAAGCTTTTGGCGGTTGTGTTTGCTTTAAAAATATGGTAGAATTATTTGTATAGAGTTCACGTGGATATCTATTCTGATCATAAGTGTCTACAGTATCACCTAGAAAAAGGTTAATCTTAGGCAGAGGAGATGGCTTGAGCTTTTCAAGGATTATGATATGAGTCTTCACTATCACTCAGGTAAGGCTAATGTGGTTGTTGATGCTCTTAATAGGTTATCCATGGGGAGTTTGACTCATGTGGAGGAAGGAAAGTGGGAATTAGTGAAGTATATTCATCGCTTGGCTAATCTTGGAGTCCGCCTCTTGGAGTCCAAGGATAGTAGTATGGTGATGTAAAAAGTGGTTTGATCATATCTTGGTGTGGAGATTAAGGAGAAGCAAGTGCCAGATCTTATCTTGATGAAAAATCAAGAGTGACATTGGTGGGCAAAAGGTAGTGATATTTGAGATTAGTGGTGATGGTCCTTTACGGTACCAAGGAAGGTTGTGTGTTCCTAATGTCGACAGGTTGCGACAAAGGATTTTAGATGAGGCACATGAGTTATGCTATGTCTTACATCCCAGCTCGACTAATATGTATCACGATCTAAAGGAGATCTATTGGTGGAATGGTAAGAAGAGGGATATGGTTGATTTGAGACCAAGTACATGATTTGTCAATAGGTTAAAGTTGAGCGCATGAGGCCAGGAAGGTTATATCAAAAAATTGATTTTCTCAAATAAAAATGGGAAGTGATCAATATTTACTTTGTTACTATCTTTCTCGGTCTCAGAATCAATATAATTCAATTTGGGTCATCTTGGATAGGATGACAAAGTCTGTGCACTTTTTTGCCAGTGTGGACTACCTTTTTGGCGGAGGATTATGCTAAGTTGTATCTTCAGGAGATGGTGATGCTACACGAAGTGCCTATTTTGATTATTTCTTATTGTGGTACACAGTTTATGTCTCACTTTTGGCGGTCTTTTCAGAAAGGGTTGGGAACCAAGGTGAGTCTAAGTACTGC
The DNA here is from genome assembly GCF_002878395.1 of Capsicum annuum. NCBI lineage: Eukaryota > Viridiplantae > Streptophyta > Magnoliopsida > Solanales > Solanaceae > Capsicum > Capsicum annuum. Next base: position 96,413,425 of record NC_061115.1, read on the forward strand.
TTTCCATCCGCAGATGGATGGGCAAGTAGAAAGAACTATTTAGACATTAAAGGATATTCTTTGGGCCTGTGTGATTGATTATAGTGGCAATTGGGTTGAGCATCTATCTTTGATGGAGTTTGTTTACAACAATAGCTATTATTGTAGTATTAGTATAGCCCCTTTTGAGGCATTGTATGATGGAGGTATAGATCTCCTATTTGTTCGTTTCAGCTTAGTGAGGCGGACATCTTTGGTCCCAATTTGGTTTACCAGGCTATGGATATGATGAAGGTGATTCGGTATAGGCTTAAAGCTGCCCAAAGTAGCCAAAAGTCCAATACGGGTATTAGGCGTAGAGACTTCGATTTTGAGGTTGGGGATAAGATTTTCCTCAAGGTATCTCCCATGAAGGGAGTAATATAGTTTGGCAAGAAGGAGAAGCTTATCCCCTGTATGTGGGTCCTTATGAGATTTTACAGAGAGTTGGTAATGTTGCTTATGAGCTGGAGTTTCCTTCTATCTTGAGCTTAGTTCATCTGGTCTTTGACGTTTCCATGATGAGAAAGTGCATTGGTGATCCTTCTTCCGTTGTTCCTTTAGAAGGATTGGGTCTCATGGATTCTTTGTCTTATAAAGTGGTCCCAATCAAGATCTTGGATAAGCAGGTTCGTTCGTTGTGGACCAAGGATATGGCTTCGGTTAAGGTTCTTTGGCGGAACCAGATAGTGGAAGAAGCTACATGGGAAGCGGAGGAGGACATGAAGTCCAAATATCCGCATTTGTTTTTTGCTCCTGGGATTTATGCAGCAGGTACGTGTCTTTAATGTATCTTTATTTTTTGAGTTTGTTAAAGGAAAGATTAATATATTTGCCTCTTTGTTTTCAAACTTTGTTAAAGATTGGGAATATATATATTTGATAATACAAATGACCTATGCATGTGGTTACCCCTACCTTGTCTATCATTTGGGGATGAATGTTCCTAGAGGGGGAGACTATAATACCCTAGGTTTTGACCCTTGGAAAATTTCCTAGAATTCTAGTCTCTGGGCACAATACGACTTGAGGGTACGATCCATATGTTGGGGTATGGATGGTAAGGTCCAGTCGTATACTGACCACTGTTGGTTGGTGGGATGGATTTTGGTTACTAGAAGGGATACGACTTAGGGGTACGAGTCATATTTGTGGTTACGCATCATTTAGTTTTATAACTTAATCTTAGACTTGGTTACTTACATTAGATCTGAGTATGAGTGGCTCTCTTTGAGCCTTAAGTTAGGGTTCGAGTCATACCATAGACTCGTAGGGTGGACAGTGTTTGAATCTTCTTTGAGCTTAATTCTGCCAGGGGTGTGAATAGAGAGTACGGATCGTATGTTATCAATACGACTTGGTTGGACAAGTTATATGCTAGACAATGTTGGATCCAAGGGTTAAGGCCAGGAAACAAGTGGAGGATACCAATCATATTTGAGGGTATGACTCGTATAGGTCAATCGTACCCCTGTGATGGGATTTTGGTGCAACATAAGTGGGGGTATTCTAGAAATTTCCCCACTTATCCTAATAAGGTCCCACGACTTCTAACCTAGTTGAGAGGTTATTTACCCTATTATTCCATTTATTAATACTTAGAAATTTTTCTAAAACACTCCAAATTCTCTCAAGGATTTTTGGGCAAGGGAAGCTAGGGTTTCAACTAAAGGATCAATTTGGGGCTTGTCTTGGTAATTTCTTTCCGTAATCATCTTGGTTTAAGGTATGTTTTCTTCCCTCGTTATTAATTCTAACTAAAGTCATGATTTTTATGAATGTTTTTATGATTTCATAGATTGTATGATTTTGGTTTTCAAATGTGATTTGGGGGTTTTGATATTAAATGGTTTCTTATGACTTCCCATGGTTTTAATTATACTTTTATATGCATTAATGGTGATTTTGGATAATTGAATTGAATGGGAATAGCTTAATGGTACTTGGAATTGGTTTTGGTCATATTATGTCCCCAATGTGTTTGACAAAATGCTTATAAAGATATGTTCATTGCATTGACTACTTTTAATGGAACTCTTGCTTGTTTTAAAACCTGGTAAAGGAATTATTCATGGTTTAGATGGCTTGGAATGGTAAATGGTTTATGCTTATGCTTTAGGGGTACATAGAATTTCCCAAGTGGGTTAATATGGAAAATGGAAGGGAACTTGAAAGTCCCCTTAAACATCTATATGGTTGGCTATGGATAATACTTGCAAGTAAGGATTGGTATGACGATATCAAATTACTGTCCTTGGTTAATAAATGGATAATGGTTTGGTTATTTGGAAATTGGTTTTAATAGTGAAATAATGGCAAGGGTTGTAGCTAAGTCGTAGAAGGTAGAGGTCCCGGGGGGACCAAAATTATAAACTCGTATTTGCCAATATGAGGTTGGTTTTGGTGACTGTATGCATGATGTCACACTATATTTGGGGGATGTACTAGTCATCCCAAGGTTTTATTCCCTGTTCGTTCAGCTAGATGCACTAGGGCCCTTTAGGCAGGGGGACTTGAACACATATAGCCCGTAGATGGTTTCGGACGGCAAAGCTACATAGCCCAGGAAAGTTTTAAAGGCATGCTAAACCCGGTCTCTTTCCCCGACATGGTTATATATATATATATGTGTGTGTATGTGTATATGTGTGTGTGTATGTATGTATGTATGTATGTTTCTGTGCATATGGATGATTTTACTTTGTTTTATAAATGGCATTATTTTACCCTTACCCTGAGATCATACTAGCGTTCACTCGCTAACCCCGTCTACTAACAGTTGTATACCCAGGCTATATAGGAACTGGCCATTCTACTCCTCTTACAAAGTGATTGACTCGAATATTAGCATTTGAACTGAAATGGTGAGCTTCCATACTTTCGAAAGGCTCCATATCATGTTATGGATATTTCTAGACCCTTTGATTTTATATTGGATATTGGTTTTGGCTATGGTTGGGGGCATGTCCCAACTAGATTTCATTACTCTTTTGGTTAGAGTCTTTGTGGTACTTCTATGGTTTGGAATGGGTGGTATCGATATTGGTATCAGCCTTCGTATTGGTATTGGTATTGAGGTTGGCATCATCAGACATAACTTCTCACTGTTCCAGCATATTTCATTTTAGGATTAATTATATTATGTTTTGGAACATCCTTGGTTATGGCCTAGTTTTTGGCCCATGTTTTTGTATGGTTTGGTAAGATTGGATTATTTGTATGGGATGGTTTAACTCAGTTGGGTTGGTCATGATTGTGATCTTATCTCAGAGTCTTTATATGAGCTATTGCACTATCTTGTGACATACTCGAAATCAAGTCAACTCAAGGTATGCGATTGGTGGTTGAGTTGGGTAATGGGGGTGGTCCCCGTTCGTGGTCGGACTTGGGATTCCCATTACAACAAGGCCCTAAGGCGGGTCGTGTCAGTAGGTAAGGCTATCCTTAACTTCCACACTTTCTAAAGGAACAACAAAAACTGAATCACCAATGCATTTCCTTACTAAGGAAACATGAAACATGGGATGCACTAATGCTAAATCTGCAAGCAACTCAAGCTCATAAGCTACCTTTCAAAATGGTTAAAGATCCTATATAGGCCAACATAGCAGGAATTGAGTTTACCCTTCTTGCCAAATATCTTTACTCCCTTCATAGGTGAAATCTTCAAATAGACCAAATCACCAACCTCAAACTCAAGATCCCTTCTTCTCACATCTACATAAGATTTCTAACAACTTTGGGTTGTCTTCAGCCTTTCCTAAATTAATTGAACTTTCTTCATTGCCTGAAACACTGAATATGGCCCTATCAAAGTAGCCTCACCTGCCTCAAACCAACCAATAGGAGATCTACATCTTCTTCAATAGAGAGCCTTAAATGGAAACATCTGAATACTAGATTGATAACTATTATTACATGCAAACTCAATCAAAGGTAAGTGGTCATCCCAACTACCTTTAAAGTCAGCAACACAAGCCCTCAACAAGTCCTCTAAAGTCTGAATGGTCCATTCTTCCTAACTATCTATCTAAGGATGAAAAAATGTACTGAGATAAACTTGGGTACTAAGACCCTTTTGGAAAGCCTTCCAAAAGTGAGAGGTAAACTGAGTACCTCTATCTTAAATGATAGACAACAAAATCCTATGCAACTTAACCAACTCTCTAAGATAGAGTCTACATTAATCCTTGGCTGAATACGATGTATGAACTGGCAAGAAATGGGTTTATTTGGTCATTCTATCTATGATGACCTAAATCGAATCATGCTGGCGACGCATACGAGGCAAACCTTTCACAAAATCCATGTTCACCACTTCCCACTTCCAAGTAGGGATGCTAAACTCATGCAATGTACCATTAGGCCTTTGGTGCTCGCCTTTGGTGCTCAACTTAGACCTATTGAAAATCTGAACACTTAGCCACAAACTCTGCAATATCCTTCTTCATACCATTCAACCAGTAGATTTCCCATAAATCATGGTATAGCTTAGTGGTTCCTGGAAAAATAGAGTATCGTAGACCATTCGCTTCTTCTAAGATTTGTTGTCTCAAACCATCAACACACAGAACACATAACCTACCTTAACAATGAAGCACACCATCTCCCTCTTGGGATAAAACCTCCACCTTATCCTCCGTAACTGCCTCTTTCAACTTAACCAAATTGGGATCCCTATCTTGGTTTTCTTTAACTTCAACAACCAATGAAGATTCCAAACCATTTTGAACCCATAAACTACCTTTAGTTGAATCAACCAAATGAACACCTAATTTAGCAAGCTAATGGACATCACGGAATAACTTCTTCATATCTCCCCCAGCCTGATCAATACTACCCATAGACAATCTACTAAGGGCATCTACTACTATATTGGCCTTGCCCGAACGATACAACACACTCATGTCATAATCTTTTAACAAATCGAGACACCTTCACTAACAAAGATTCAAATCTTTCTACGTGAACACGTATTGTAAACTCTTATGATCTGTGAACACATCAACATCAACTGCATAAAAAGAATACCTCCAAATTTTTAAAGAAAAAACAATAGTTGTCAACTCAAGATCAAGGGTAGGATAATTCTTTTCATAGGGTTTAATATGTTTAGAGGCGTAGGCTATAACCTTCCTTCTCTGCATCAAAACACAACTAATACCAACTATGCAAGCATCACAATAAACTACAAATCCATCTGAACCATCTACCAAAGTCATGATTGGGGCAAAAGTGAGTCGAGCCTTTAACTCTTGAAAACTCTTCTCTCAGGAATCTCACCACTGAAATTTGACTTTCTATTGAGTCAATCGAGGCATGGGTGAATAAATTAAAGAAAAAACTTCAACAAACCATCTATAATAGTCATCCAAACCCAAGAAACTCCTGATGTCTAATGAAGAGATAGGTCTTGGCCAGTTTGTCACTACTTTGGTCTTTTAAGGATCAACTCGGATTCCATCACCGAAAACTATATGGCCAAGGAAAGATACTGATCTTATCCAAAATTTGCACTTACTGAACTTAGTGAATAACTGATGATCTCTAAGGGTTTGCAACACAATCCTCAAATAATTTGTATAATATTCTTATTACGTGAATAGACAAGGATATCATCAATGAAGACTACGAAGAACATGTCCAAGTACTTCTTAAACACCCTATTCAGCAATTCTATAAAAGTTGTATGGGCATTTGTTAGTCCAAAGGACATAACTAGGAATTGAAAGTGACCATATTGAGTTTTAAAGATTGTCTTCAGGATGTCATATTCTCTGACTCTAATCTGATGATAGCTATTGAAGATCTATCTTAGAGAAATAACTAACACCCTAAAGTTGGTCGAACAAGTCATCAATTCTGGGGAATGGATACTTATTCTTGATTATGACTTTATTTAACTGACGATAGTCAATGCACATTCTGAGAGAACCATCTTTCCTATGCACAAACAGAACTGGAGTGCCCTATGGAGAAAGACTAGGCCTAATGAAACCCTTATCTAAGAGATTTTTTAATTGTTCCTTCACTTCCTTAAGCTCAGGGGTACTGAAGGACTACCCCTCTATTCAATAACTTCTTTATTAGGAAACTAAAATTGAACGACTCTATTTCTACAGTTCACTGAGGCATAGCATGAATGGAGTCAATCCATGCTGAGAATGACATCGAAATCAGTCATCTCTAACTACACAAGATCAACTAAAGTGATTTTCTAAGATACAGTGACAGGGCAATTTTTGTATACTCGCCTGACTATAATAGATTTACTCACTGGGTAGACACCCAGAAAGGTTCTACTAATATTTTGGGACTGACACCAAAGTTGACACAAATATAAGAAGTCTTAAAAGAAAGTGAGGCTTTGGGTCTAATAAAATATAAACATAAAGATGAAAGACCTGCAACATACCTATAACCACATCAGAAGAACTTTCTTGATCATGCTGAGTTAGGAGAACATGTAATATATTCTGGTGTTGCCCACCGGTTGTACTGGAAGTAGCACCCTGCTTAGTTGGGCGATCGGCTGGAGCTAATGAATGATTGGAATGGCCCTATTGACCAGCCCCTAGCTGTGGCCTGGCTTGCAATATCAAAAACACACATCACTACTAGCCTTACACTCACCCTAATCATTCCTACCATATTTCTAGAAAAGCGAATCAGTATGACCACTGTTCACACTACCCTAGGACTTAGAGCATGGCGCATTATCTCAACTCTGTTGCCTGAAATTAGGCACTAGAGTACTAGCTGAAGATGGAGCTAGGGCTGAAAAATTCTGAGAGAACCGAGAAAGATTATATCTTTCTGACCTTGGCTGAAAAAAGTTGAAACTACTTATTCTGGACCTTTTATTCTCTCTCTCTCTTTCTCATTATGTTTCTTCTCTTTAATCTGTTAAGCATGAACTATGAGTCTAGATAGGTCTATCTCCTTAATCTACATAGTGTTCCTACACTCTTTAACCATGCTATCGGTTACACCAGATACAAACTTACTCAGTCTAGACCTATTATCCGCTACCATAGTAGAAGCATACCTTGCTAACTGAGTGAACTTAAGTGAGTACTCCTTCACGCTCATATCAACCTTTTTCAAATTGATAAACCCCTAAACCTTAGCTTCCCTCAACTCTATGGGAAAGAACCTATCTAAGAAAGTTGTAGCAAACACCTCCCACTCTACAATCCCTGCATCAACACCTCGGTTCTCCTTCTAATGCTTAATCTAGGAGTGAGCTATACCCTGCAACTGATATGCAGCCAACTCTACACTCTCACTCGAAGTGAAGCCCATGATATCAGTCACTTTTTCCACTATTTCCAAAAACTTCTTCAGATCCTCCTCAGAATTAGATCTAGAAAATATTGGGGGATTCATTCGAGTGAAATCCTAACTGCAGTTGTATTTTCCATTGGATTTGCTGGGGAAATATCCTGCTGGTTGTTATAAAAAGCTACAAAATAGTCTAGGGTGGTGAAAGCAGCCCTGAATTCAGAGTGAGAGATATGCCTATTCAAGGGATCTTCTTGGATAAGTGGTGGTGTAGCTTGATCCCCGTTCCTTCTTTTATTATTTCTTCTGGGAGGAATTGTCTATAAACGTAATAAAGGATGAGTTAGAAAAAGGAATTGAATAGAGGTAATGCCCATTTGCATGACATGAACACTAAGAGAAGGGAAACTTTCCTAAAATATCTCCCAGCCTCTTGCTCATAAATTCGGCACACTTCATATTGATGTATAAGATTCTACTCAATGCATCTTTTAGACACCCTAGGACACTTTAAAACCTTAGTCTATGATACCAAGTTTTTTCATCACCCGAGGCTACCCCTAGTCAAGAAAATGGTACTTACAGCCAAAAGTGACCACAAGCTAACCTATGAACCGGTACATGTTATGAGCACTGAGTAAAATAGTAATACAAAACTTATGAAGAAGATGAGCTAATAAGATACTCTAAATTTGAATACCGAAATATGTAGCAATTACATGTTTGAAATATCTTATAAAAATACTAGAAACTAAACTATCTGCCTAAAATAACTGATTAAAACTAAAAAAATTAATTGTCTAACTGATTATCTAAAAGCCTCAAAATATCATAAAGAGCTAATGGGACAAACCCTCAACTAACTTTGACTGACTGAGCATAAGGAAATATTGTCATAACTGAGAAAACATATTATATTCTCAATGGATGAGGACTCACCACTATTGCTATTGGGTAACGCTGAGCTATCTAAGAACAATCGAGAAACTAAGCGTTTGAACCTATACTATATGACAATATAGAACAAAGAAAAGTATGCGATCAGTACTTTAAATGTACTGGTATGTGAGATAAGGACTGACTGGAATGCATAAGATAACTAAGCATGAATGCATGAACATGTAATATCTGAGAATGGAAGACCAAGCATAAACTTGTTTCTAAGATAATCTATAATCTGAAAGACTAAATTCTGTATAACTGAATAACCAAAAATATGCATTCTTTGGTCAAGCAAACCTGAGCTGAGATATGCTGAATACTGACTGAAAATATGAGAGGTATCATGTAACCGACAAGCCCCTATCTAAGCTAATTGGGGTGCAAGCTATAACCCCAGTTGGAAGGTTGCCAGTACCTTGCCACGGATACTAACATTGGCTGTGTGGATCTACTAAATTGGTGTCCCAAAGGACTAAGGATTCACCCTCTACTGGTAGGTGCTCTCATGAGATATGTGTCAACCCTCAACTGATAGGAAGGCATCTCAAACCTACGCTAGATATGTAGTTTTAAAACTCAGGGACTACTACTAAAGGTCAAACCCTCTACTGGTATGTGAGCCCCAATCCCTGGGTTCACTTAGTGCTAATTCCTACTCCCAACTAAAATGACACTAGTACTGAACTAAACTAATGTTTAACTGGACATTATTTCTAATAGTGCTCATCATGATCATAAATATCTGAGTATAATGATAAAATTCATGGCTTAGTGGACTTATAACTTGAAAATTTGAAATCATGTAAAACACATAGGTATCGGGTATTCATAAGCCTCCAGCAATGAATGATAATAAAATACAATATCAAAGCTTAAAACTTTAGTATGGAATTATGGTTCAAAGACCCAAAAGATGAACATTTCACTAAATGAGTGAGAATTATGAACTTTGCTTGATTATATGTGAGAATTATGGGAATATGGTAAACATGAGGGAACAAAGTGATTACATGGTTAAATTCATAATTTGATATTGCAACATAAATTTCACTTGAACATGACATTGGAAATTACAGTTTAAAACATAAATTAACCTAACTTTTCATGGGATCATATGTGGACATGAAACTGAGTTTAATTATTAAAGAAAGGGATGAATTTTACCCATATTGAACATACAAAACTCCACTATAAAGCAAGAACCCATATTTTAATCAAATAAGGTTTTTTGGGGCTCAATGGATGAAAGAGACCTATTGATGAATACCCCACATACCTCAATTGTTAGCTTCATGAAGATTGCTTGGACTTGGGAGCTTGAACTCTTAGATTTTTGAAGAAATAACTTAGGTTTTGTTCTTAGGGAGGAGGAGGGTTTTCTTAAGAGTAATTTTGAGATAAAGGGCTAAATAATGCCCTTATAGATGCCCCAAATTATGTTATGGATGCATTAGGTTGAGGGTAAAATATTTACTTTCCCCTTGAATTCACTAATCAAAGAGCTGGATGGTAGAGAGCAAAGCACTACATCCCTCTCTCCGAAAGAGAAAGCAGCATGCTGTGTCGCTTACTCCGGGAGAGAAAGCAATACATCATGGACCCCATCCCCATGGGAGAGACCAATGTGTCACAGGTTTATCACGTTGGCTCACTATTTCAGTTATCACGTTGGCTCACTATTTCAGCTGTCCAAACACATCCCAAACCTCATATGAAAATCCTAAAACTCTCCTGAGACATACAATTAACCTCTCTAAAATATAAATCAACTCAATAACTAATGTATCGGTGTTGGGAATACCAAATAAAAATATGTGAAGGTTAGGGGCCTTTAAAATGACTGAGATCTTAACACTTAGTGAACATTTCAAGCCTTGGACCCCTTAAGCATACAACTACAACTGAATCGAGCTTAGAATCTTATGGGGTATTAGACCTCAGAATACCAATGGGTGGCAAGAGAATATAGATAGTTTTAAATAGTGTCGGGGCCTAAAGTAGCTAGGAGATGAAGAAGTAGCGACTGGGACCTTAATAGCCCTAGTAGCAACATTACCGAAAGAATAGTTCCACTAAATATGGCTAGGCTGGCCATATATGAAACACTTATTCCTCACCCCATCATAAAACCTATGGTGCAACTGTCCATAGATCCTATAAAGAAGATGGGATTGAGCTGGCTAGGTGCCACTGGCCTGATATTGGGCACCTTGTGCCTTAAACCCACTGTTGCTCTGAAAGAGACAATGACCAAATAACTCAGGATATATAGCACTAGCCGTAGTATAAGAACCAAAATTTCCCTAATTATTCTTAGACCATTACATGCCATCCTTTCCACTACTTTGGTGGCCACCACGCTCCTCAAGAAACTGGGACCTTTTACTTTGCCTCTCCCCCATTTTGACTTGTTTCTACTTTTCCTTCTCAACTTGTTGCATATAGACAAAAAGTTGAGAGATCTCCATGTCACAGTCTATCTAGATGGTCTTACACTCTAATATCAAGTCTCGAGACAAGCCCGAAGAAAACTTTCTCATCTTGTCCCTCATGTTAGACACTAGCTCAAGGGCATAACGGAAAAACTGATATATACTCCTTCATAATCATCTTGCCTTGCTTCATATTCACAAAGTCTTCAACTTTTTCCTCCTTCAACTCCTAAGGAAAGAAGTGATTAAGAAAAGCACCAGAGAAATCCTCCCATAAAGCCAATAGTGCATCATATCCCCTAGACTGGTCCTACTCCGTATACCACTAATATTCCACATCCTTCAACTAATATGTAGCAAATTCCACACCATCAGAGTCAGAAGTGTGCATCATATAGATAATCTTCTCTATCTCATCTATAAACCTTTGAGGGTCTTCCTTAACCTTAGAGTCAGTAAAAGTCAGATGATTAAGCCTCATGAATTGACTAACCCTTGTGTCCTTATAAGAACTCACAACAGCACCAGCAGGACTCGACTAATGTGATTGAGATGCCACCAACTAAGTGAATAGATTATTGGAATAGTAGAACTTAGCATTGGTAATATCTCTTAGGGATGAGCGAGTAGGAGTGTTACCAGCGGGGTAAGGATCATGTGGACTAGTGAAACTCCATTAAGGAAATCAAAAGTAATGACCCCAGATTGGGTATGAATTCAATAAGTAGGACGAGCCCTATCCACATTATCCTTTTCATATCCCAAGACTACCCCTAGTCATAACACGGTGCTTAAAACCACAAGTGATCCCAAGATAACCCATGTACTGCATACTACTTGAGAAACTAATTAAAAATACATATAAAAAATAAATTTGATGAGCAGAATCATAATAATGAGAAAATCTGAATAAATATGCTACTATGAAAATTTACAACATAATAAATCTAAAAAAGGAACTTGAAGTATATATAATGACTTTGACAGATTATCTTTGAAACCTCTACTATACTGACAATAGGAAGTCGATACATGACCCCCAACTATCCCTAATAAATATAAGAATAATGAAAATAAAATATAGGAACTACAACTGACTTGATGTAACACCCCACATTTTGGGTTAGAATAAAAACCATGATTTTGATGCGTTGATAATCCCAAAGCCATAAATCCTATGTCAATATAGTATGTTAATTAATTGTGTAGTATGTAAATCCATTAAAGCTTGAATTTAGACCATAGAGGTCCTTCAACTCAAGGACGAGCTAAAACTATTTCGATCGACTAAGTTTTAGTAGATGTTATAAAGTGTGTTAGCTTCCATTGACCATAACTCTCTGTGTATATCAAATTAGAGAGCCTACTATGTTTCAAATCATAGGTATTTGAGTTAGCTTTCCAACGATACCAATTTTGCTAAAATCCGACACCCGAGAAAGAAGTTATGGCCTTTCAAAGTAATAGGCGGCGTCTATGTAAATATAGGCGATAGCATAGGCACCGCCTATGTAAACATAGTCGATAGCATAGGCACCGCCTGTGTAGAGGTTTTTGGTGACTTAAACACTCTATTTTTGGGGCAAAATAGTCCTTTTCCATCCTTATTTAGCCATAAACACAAAATTCAGTTCCCAAAGACCCCAAAATACACCTTCATTCATCCAAATTGTTCAAGAACTCTCTCTAGGGTTTCAAAATAAAAACCCAAATAGTTCAAGATTCAACCATGGGTTTTCAAAACAAATTGAAGATTTGGAATCTCTGCAATGTATGCTTCAAGAAGCACCTATCAAATTCGCATATAGAGGTATGTGGGGTTATCCAAAAATCTCTTGGATGAAGTTTTTATGAACATGCATACTTTTAAAGGGGGGTTTTCAATCAAATACTAATATCTTGCTTTCAATACAATTTCTAAGTCATTTTTTTATGTCATGGGAATTGTTTGCCTATATACTTCAACGGTTGAAACCATACATATGTGATTTGAGATTTTCCATGGAAGTTTGATAAATATGAATGATAAATTGTTTTCAAATTCCCATGATAATTTTTTGATACTCCATAATATATTGTGATCAACAAAAAAGAGCATGAATTTGAAATAAATATTGTTCACCACTTATAAATGATGAAGCACCTTGGTTTTTACATGATTATGCATATGTGGATATCATATTGATGACTTGTAAGTTGGGTATGACGATACCCTACAGAATACGATATGTGATTGAATAAGATGAAATTTGAATGCATTGATTTTACATAAGAAAGGTGGATGCCCGAAGAAGGCGTTTGAGACACAAGGGCTCATCGCTGGAAAAACGTGTTTGTCGACACGAAATATTGGTACCAGGCTAAGTGATCTTGTGTACTTGACTTCATGTCTTTCCCAAATTAGGACTATAGGTAGGAGCTCGGGCTAAGTGATTTTGCGCACTACTATTGGGTCGAGACACCATACTGTCTGATCTTGTGTATCTTTCCCTCACGTATATTCTAATCTCAGTTGCAACCAAGGTTTGATAGTTGATGTAAATTATGTAGGGTATTCCACCTAGCTCAGTTGCATTTCATTTTTATTGAGAAACTATTGCATTATGCCCAGGTGTTTTCAAATGATTTGATACGAAATTTTGTTATAATGGCTCTCAACCATATTTTGTAAAAATATTATGTTTTGTTTTGATATCTATGCATGCCAGTACTTTTGTGTTGACCCCCTCCCCTCTCTAATCTCCCAGGTTCAGAGGCCCAGTCTAGGGGTCAAGAGAATCAGTAGATCATTCAGACAGAGTTACAAAGACAAGTGGTGAGCCTTCTATGTTTTGGAAGGTCTTATGTCCTGCAGTCCTTTTATCTTATATTAGTTTTGGGTCTGCTGGGGGCCTTGTCCCAGTTTTTAGATAGACATTATTTCAGTCATATCGTAGAGATTTTGCAGACGATTTTAGAGATGTTGATTTAGACTGTGGGACAATATTCCCTATTTTCATTTTCATATGATTCTTGACCATGTTTCCATTATATTATGTATCTTCTATATTTTTTTGTCATGAATTATGTGCATGATTATCAGACAAATAGAGGTGTTTGGGGCCTTTATGATTCAGAATGCTCGTCACGGCCAGGGCCCTAATTTGGGTCACCAGAGTATCTGCAAAATAGCATCGAGTAGAGTCTTATTTATGGGTGTGTAACACACCACACTTATAAGCAGGAGGCTACAAGATATTTAGGAATGTCTCTCTTTCTGCATACTCTAGTTAGTGCAACATAGTCAGAATGTTCCTCCTTCATACTCTAATTCATGCTATGGTGACGTCCATACAAAAGTAAAATCATCCCAAATTCTCTCAAACCCGTCACATTACTAGGGTGATTTAAGTGTAGAAGTTTAGAGTCTAAATGGTATTGTCCGTTTGGATCGCATCATATAAGATCTAAAAATTTTGCAAGGACTTGAGAAGAGTCCGTTATTGCTTCAGAGTGTATGGGTTCTAGTGTGAACCTTGATCTTGATGAAATCATACTTTTTAGCCTTTTGTTTTGAGTATTTTGGGCCCTTTTTAGAAATTTATGTTACAAATGTCATGCTTAAAGGAAAAGATGTGTAGTAGGAGTGTTGGAATCGTGTTTCCACCCAAATATTAGTATAAGTTAAAGCGTCAGTGTCATGACCTTTTAGTAGCTAGCAGCATGTGTGGACAGTAAGGTAGTCCATGAAGGAAGTGTTTGACTCAGATTTTTATCTATACAAAGTAAGATGTGTATTCTCAGATTATGGAATATTATGTGACAAGTTTCTATCTCTTGAAAATATTTTATCATTGTGTTGATGGAACTAAAAAGTCTAGTGAAGCCATGTTGGGCTCTTTTAATTCACTAGCATAGTTGACTTGTCATTCATCCCATTTTCTTGTTCAATAAAAAAACCAAAGTCTAGTAAAGCCATGTGAGGCCTATTTCGATTTACTAGCAATTTGTCGCTCAACGTGTTTTTCTTGTGTTGGTTGAATATATGTATAGCTGAATCTTTTTGCATGAGATAGAGTTGGTAATGAAGTGATTAATCCTTGTGTATTATTAGTAGAAGGTAGAGAAGGAGTTGTTGGTCAGGGTGATTTGTTGGTTACTTAAATGTGAAAATGGCTATATTAGCGAGTAAGTTATAATTATAGACTCATGGTTGTTTGAGGAATTTGAAGGCAGTCTAAATGTATGATTGAGTGAGTAAGTATGAGGTGAGAAATCCATATAAGTAGAAAATATTGTATGGGGTTATAATATAAGATTAAGGTTGACCATGTCTATTATGTGACCTTACCCCTTGACCTTTTTTTGTTGGTAGTTGTAAACTAGTGCTACTTGTGAGAAGGTATGTAGCAGATTTTGAAGTATTTGGGATAGAATGTTCCAATTTGATGGATTAGTATATCATGTTTCCCTCATCATTGGTGGTATATGATTGATGCTAGACCATTGGATTGGATCTAATGTAGGATGTGGATATAAGAATAGTGGCATAAGATTAATGGTGTATGGTTGTGGGATTAAATTAGTAGGCTTAAGGTGCTGAAATAGTACATGCTAACGGATTATGATAAGGAAAACCGTTAGGTCCTAATCGATTATTGTGATTATGAAGTTCTAGTACACTAGTGTTTTGTGATGTTTATTTATAGTTTCCAAGTGAAAATTTCCAGGACTCTAAGGCATGTCCTAATATCATCACTGGTATGTTATGACACTTCTCTCATAAAGTATATTGCTTGTTTGATCAGAGGTCTACTCTTTCTTATATGACCCCATTTATGGTTGTACATTTTGGTTTTAATCTCGAGTGTATCCCTGATCCCTTTTCTATTTCTACCCTGATGTGTGATTTTGTGGTTGCAAGAAGAGTCAATGGGGGTTGTGTGGTATCTTTTGGTGGTAGAGAAACTCTGGTAGATCTGATAAAGTTAGACCTTGTTGATTTTGATGTCATATTAGAGATGAACTTGTTGCATTTGTGCTATGCCTCCTTAGATTTTCAAAGTCGTGAGTTCATATTTAAATTCCCTAATGAGCTGGTCAGTAAGTGGGAAGGGGGTTCTCCAGTGCCTAAGGAAAGATTCATATCATATCTTAGAGCCCGAAAGTTGATTTCCAAAGAATGTCTTTATCATTTGGTCTGGATTAAATATTCAAATTAATAGGGTCCTTTCTTACAATTTGTTCCCGTGGTTAATAAATGTCCTGAGGCTTTTCCAGATGATTTTCCTAGTATCTCTTTCGATAGGGAGATTGATTTTGGGATTGCCTTGTTCTGGACACTTATCCTATATTTATCCCTCCTTATAGAATAGCTTTGGGTGAGTTGAAGGAGCTTAAGGTACAGTTGAAAGACTTTTTTGACAAGGGTTTTATCCTTCCTAGTATGTCTCTATGGGGTTCTCCTATTTTGTTTGTGCGTAAGAAGGATGGTTCCCTTTGGATGTGCCTCGATAACCGCCAATTGAATAAGGTTACTGTAAAGAACAAGTATCTTCTTCCTCGGAATGATAATTTGTTCAACCAGCTTTCGGGTGCTAGATGTCTCTCTAAGATTGATCTTAGGTTTGGTTAGCATCAGCTAAAGATTAGAGAGGTGGATGTCCCTAAGACTGCCTTCTGAACTCGATACAGTCACTATGAGTCCTTAGTCATTTCTTTTGGTTTAACTAATGCCCTGACGACATTCATTAATTTGATGAATAGGGTTTTTTATCAGTTTTTATATTTTTTCATCATCGTGCTTATAGATGATATTCTGGTGTACTCTAAGAGTGAGGCAGATCACGCCAACTATCTTCGTATCATGTTGCAAACCTTGAAAGATCAGCATTTGTATGCTAAGTTTTCGAAGTTTGAGCTTTTATTGAAATCTATTACTTATCTTGGTTATGTCATTTATAGTGAAGGGATGGTGGTGGATCCGTAGAAAGTTGCAGTAGTTAAGAAGCGGCCTAGGCCCACGGCCCCAATTGATATTCTCGACTATAGCTGCCCCGCTGACTATGTTGACCCAGAAAAAGGTAAAGTTTTTATGGTATGATGCTTGTGAGGGTAGTTTTGACATGATAAAATATAGGTTGATTTTAGTTCCAGTTTTGTCCCTGCCCAAAGGTTACGATGGATTCATGGTTTATTATGATGCATCTCGTGTGGGACTTGGTTGTGTGTTAATACATCATGGTAAGGTGGTGGCCTATACTTCTAGGCAATTGAAAGATCATGGGAGGAATTATCCAACTCATGACTTAAAGTTGTTGGTTGTGGTGTTCGCATTGAAGATTTGACGTAACTATTTGTATGAGGTCCATGTAGATATATTTTCTGATCATAAGAGCCAGCAATATGTGTTCACCCAGAAGGAGCTGAATCTCAGGCAAAGGGCATGGCTTGAGTTGCTAAAAGACTACGACATGAGTATCCATTACCACCCAGGTAAAGCTGATGTGGTTGTTGATGCTCTTAGAAGGTTATCCATGGGAAGTCTAGCTTATCTGGGTGAAGATAAGTGGAAATTGGTGAAAGATATTCACCATTTGGCTAATCTTGAAGTTCGTCTCTTAGTCTCTGAGAATGGGGGATGTTTGTGCAAAAAATAGCGTAGTCCTCTCTTGGTACTAAAATAAAGGAGAAGCAGGTATTGGATCCTATCTTAATGAAGATTAAGAGAGATGTGGGATAATAAAAGGTTGTAGATTTTCAAATTGACGGTGATGGTATCTTGAGATACCATGGCAGATTATGTGTTGTCGATATAGATGGGTTATGAGAGAGGATATTGGTTGAGGATCATGAATTGCGTTATTCCATTCATCTTGATTCAATAAAGATGTATCATGATCTTAAGGATATTTATTGGTGAAACAACATGAAGCGAGATATGGATAATTTTATGTCTAAATGCATAGTGTGTCAAAAAGTGAAGGTTGAGCACTTGTGGACTGGAGGATTATATCAAGAAATTGAGTTTCCTGTGTGGAAGTGGGAAGTAAGTAACATGGATTTCATTACTGGTCTTCCTCGGTCTCGGAATCAATTTGATTCGATTTGGGTTATCGTGGGTAGGATGACTAAGTCTGTTCACTTTTATCTAGTGAGGACTAATTATTCGCTAGAGAATTATGCAAAGTTGTTCCTCCAGGAGATTATGAAGCTGCATAGGGTGCCTGTTTCTATCATGTGAGATCATGGCTCTATGTTCTCATCACAGTTTTGGCATTCATTTCATAGAGGTTTGGGAACTAAGGTGGGCCTTAGTATTGCTTTCCACCCGCAGTCAGATGGGCAAGTGGAAAGGACTATTCAGACGTTGTAAGACATGCTTAGAGCTTTTGTGATTAACTATGGTGGTAGTTCGATTAATAATTTACCTCTTATAGAGTTTGCGTATAATAATAGCTACCACTCTAGTATTAGTATGGCTCCTTTCGAGGCCTTGTATGGTAAGAGATGTAAGTCTCCCATCGGGAGGTTTGAAGTTGGTGAGGCTAAGATGTTTGGCTAAGATTTGGTTCACCAAGCGATGAAAAAGGTAATGGTGATTTAGGATAGGCTTAAAGTCGCCAAAAGTCCTATGCAGATATGAGGAGAATGGAGTTGATGTTTAGTGTTATTGTTTGGGTGTTCTTAAAGGTATCCCCATGAAGGGAGTGATACGGTTTGGTAAGAAGGGAAAGATCATCCCCTGATATGTTGGTCCGTACTTGGATTTGAAGAGGGTTGGTAATATTGCGTATGAATTAGAGTTGCTCCCCAGTTTGAGCTTCATTCATCCAATATTTCACATTTTGATGTTGAGAAAGTGTGTGTGGGTAATCCTTCTATGGTTATTCCTTTAGAGGAGGTAGGAATTAACCAGAATACCTTTAGTTAAAATATTGAAAATTGACCATCCAGTCATTATGGGTGACCTTATGACTCGTAGGGTCACCTTATGACTCGTAAGGTCCTACTCATAGTTCGGATAGTGTCCATGATCACCAATACTGTCTTGGCTACAAGTCGTACCATACGACTCATACTCAAACATTATGACTCGCATGGTCCAGCAGTTTTTAAAGCAGACGCAATTGGGTATCACACTTGTTAGGATACAAAAGACACCATACAACTCGTTTTGAGTCTTTACAAATCGTAACCCCCTAGTCGTGGTCATAGCAGAAACTCCAGTCAAACCTACTATCCAGGCTATGATTGGGTCCTTAAGACCTGTCAAGACTCCCTACGACTCATGTGGAAAGTCGTAGTCTGAGCAGTGAGGATAAAATGTTAGAAATTTTCAGGGACCAAAATTTAAGGTGTTACCGTAAAGGTTCTTGGACAATTAATGGGGAGAAACCTAGTGTTAAGGCACTGCGAATAATCATACTACATTATAGAACTTCATTGGTTTGGTTAATTATCTTGGTTGTTGGTTCACGAGGTTGATATTATGGCTATGATCTTTCTAACCTATAATCACCTATCTAACTTAGACCCACAGCTACATCATTGAGCAAAGATACGAGAACTTAGTTAAATATATTCATATTTTATCCAGTAATCAAACCAAATATCTCAAGCTAGTAAGGGACATATCTCAAGCTAAGAGAACTAGTTTTGTTCGTTGATTCTTAACTTAGTGTTTTGGCTCTAAACTCATTAGGAACACATCATAAACACTATATTTACATACCATAACCATTAGATGCTTAGTTATACAAGCATTAACTCATTAAGCATAAGGGAAATCCTCAAAACATGACCAATTAAGCCCGGATACAGCACTGAGGTGCATAAATCCACCTCAGATCATAATACTTTTCTTCTACTCCAATTTAAGTGGCACTGATATAATTTCGAGAGTCAACCAAATATTTATATATTTTAAAAATTTTAAGTTGTTAATTATTGTGATTTATTGTAGTTTTTACACATTTTTTTCAAATATATAACAACTTAATTATTTTTATAGATATTTTAAGTTGTTAAATATTGTAATTTATAAGACTTTTTATGTAATTTTTAAATAATATATATTACTCTTCTTGTCCAAACTTTGTGGCACTGATAGTCAATTATTTTTTAAAATAATTGAAATTTTTAATTATTGTAACTTATAATATTTTTTCTTCTATTCCAATTTAAGTGACATAATGCTTAGATGACCATAATAATTGATTAGGGGTGATATAGTAAAATCACAATTTAAGCAGCGAAACAATCATGTCTTAAATGATTATTTTTTAAAAAAGAAAATAATTATGTCTTAAATGACTTACAACAACTAATTAGAAGTGATATAATAAAATTATTATAAACAACACTTATGAAAAAAATTTAACTGGGTCTCATATAAGACATCAAATTAATTTAAAACATCAAGAGTTAATCTATCTTTTTATATCTATTTTACCTTTTTTTATTAAATATTATTAATTTTTTAATACTTAAATGACTTATAATAATTAATTAGGGGTGATATATATTAAAATTACGGTTAAAGCAGCTGAAGCGGACATGTCATAAATGTCTATTTTACTTTTTTTAAAAATTAAATATCAATATTTTTAAATATATAAATAACTTATAATAATTAATTAGGAATGATATAATAAAATCACACTTGAAGTGGATAAAACAGGAACACAAACATGCATGTTGAAACCTTCTCTTCAGTAGTATAGAAATATTCAAAATAAAATTTAGAAGTTCAAATGTTCAAAATAAGGGGTTGGGTTATTACACCTAGGGGTGTCGATGATTCTCGATTCTGTCTGCTTATTAATGAAAGCTGTACTATACCAATTTTTTTTTGTTATTCCTTTGTGAATAATTAAAATTACGCTTCTCGAAGCCATCCAAATCTTTTTTTCAGCATCGCTATAGTTTGATTAATTTTGATACTTTATACTTAAAACGGAAAAAGCTTAAAAATATTTCTGAATTATTTGAAATAGCTTAAAAATATCTTTCGTTAGATTTTCTGCTCAAAAATACTTCTCCGTTAAATATTTAGCTCAAAAATATCTCTCCCTCTGACGGAATTCGAAAAAGGATCAAAAATACCCCTGAAATATCTGAAATGGTTCAAAAATACCCCTCTATTAAATATTTGGCTCAAAAATACCCTTTTAACGAAATTCCACCAAGCATGCCACCTACACAAAAAAAACTACATGACTATGTCGCATTACCATTCACATGTAAAATGTTAGTATTTTTTAATTATATAACATTCCTTTCTTCTTTATTTTTATTTTTATTTAAAAACGTCAGTGAAACGGACAAAACTTACACGGCTTTTTCATTTTAAATCAAAGTAGACAAACGGTGGTTACATAATATTTTTTTAAAAAAAAATTATTAAATGTAACATTGCTATTATCAAATTCCTTTGATCATCTAAAAAATAAGTTTTTTCCTATTAAAAGGTTTAAAAGTGTAAAACCCAACAAAAGAATCTTATTAAACTGATAAACCCATTAATTATTAGGTCATTATAAAAGTTAAAATTAAGATTTACTCGTAAAAGTAACAAATTTCAAACTAAAAGTCAAATTAGTTACTCAAAAGATGTGTTTGATTTTGTTAGCTTTTACTCAAAATGTTTATGTTAAAATGATTTAATAAATACCTCCTCTAATCTAAAATTAATGAATCTTTGAATGGGGCACACATCTTCAAAAAGTTAATGAATGACATAATTAAAGAATAATTTATCAATATTAAGTATCATTTTACTTCTTTTCAAACTTGTTCTAAAAATAATAAGATTATTCATTAAAATTGAATTTAGAAAAATGAATTCATTTCGAATGATTAAATATGTATTAAAAGGAATTCATTTATTTTGAAAAAGAATTTGCATGTAGTAAATTCAACTCAATTATTAGTACATCAACATTTGCTAGCTTAAAAATTAAAATTCTAGCTCCTCCTCCGAGTCAACATCAGATCAAGATCAAGTTGCCCCTCATCCCAAACGATAATAACAAGATGAAATTTAGAACTTTTAAAACACTAATGGAAAGGTGAAATCTAGAAATTTAAAATACTAATGAAGTAATTAGCAAAAGATTGATTTTTTGGTTATTTTGTTTCACTGCTTTGCAAAAAAATAAAAATAAAAAAAAAAAAGAAAGAAAGTAATGTCATATGATTAAGAATACTAACATTTTACATATGGATGGTAATGTGGCATAGTCACGTAGTTTTTTTTTATCTAGGTGGCATGCTTGGTGGAATTTCATTAAAGAGAGGGGTATTGTTGAGCCAAATATTTAACAGAGGGTATTTTTGAGTCATTTCAGATAATTCAGGGGTATTTTTTATCCTTTTCCGAATTTTGTTAGAGGGAGGGGTATTTTTGAGCCAAATATTTAACGGATGGGTATTTTTGAGCCAAAAATCTAACGAGGAGCATTTTTGAGCTTTTTTAAATAGTTCAGGGATATTTTTGAACTTTTTCCGTACTTAAAATGTCATGGATGTAGTATTTTTACAAGTTCTAGAAAAAAATATTTGCTATTTGACTCAAATATTACAGGTGTATTATGACAAACTTCATATTTTATATGCTTGGGGACTAATACCACATCCAGTTAATCGAGCAAATTAGTTATTATGTCACCTTTTTATGGTGGTAGATGTCAAAAACAGGACGAGGGAAAAAATTACTATTAGCATGGAGGCTGTTAAAGGTCCGATAAAATTTTATACATTATGAAGAAAAAGAAGAAAAAGAAAAAAAGAGAACAATCATGAAATGTGTATACATAAAAAATTGTAAGAATATGTATAGTTATATTTAAAGTGTATACATATTATATTTAAATCGTGAACATGACTCTGAATGTACCAATTAACTTAATGCCCAAAAACAAATATTAACGAATGCACATGCACAATTGTTTCAAATTGGAATTATTATGCGTTTATGCAAAAATGGCAAAAATATGTATATGTCAAACATATACATGTGATACTTAAGTCATGAATACGTCTGTCATGAACGGACTAATTAGCTTAATGCCCAACAACGACGATGGGAGGACCAATCTGATTTTCATCTCTGAAACCGTCAGGAAGGATGTAATTCTCGTCACTATCATGTGCATCTGAATCTGCATCCCTCGGTGCTGCTGGAGTACTTCCCACACCCGCTGGATTATGGTTATGGCGGCTCGCGGCGGCTGCTTCTTCGGGGTTTTCATCTTCATCGGCCCATGTTTTTGTAACAAGGAGAGAGCAAATCATAAGTGTTAGGACGGACAAACCAACAATTCTTTTATCCATTTTTTGTTTGTTAATTTTTTTCTTGCTTTCTTTCTTGTTTTTTTGTTTTAAAAAATTATTTTTGTTTGGTTTGGGTGCTTAATATTTGGAAGAGATTTGAAATTTATAATGAGATGTACTTTTACTGGTTTGAGAAAATTAAGGACCAAATTTTAAAACATGTTGCTGAGCTTGGTTTAAGGAGTATGTCCTCCACACCAACAGAATTGCTCATCATGTGCATGTTAATTTCTTACATCTTCAAAGTAATTACAAAAAAATACTACACCGTTAATATATCTAATGGTTGCAGTGGATTATCTAAACTCATTTTTGGGTTATCAGATATTTGCAGATTATGAAGAAAAACAAAAGACGTTTTGAAGATGATTAAATGTACATAGCTAGTTTATAAATTAAGCTAGTTTATAAATGAATTTTTTTTATAAAAAATATTTTAAATTAAAAGGAACAAAGGTCCATAATCATATCATTTATATCTATATTTATATCTATAATCTATAATCTATATCTATAATCTACATTTATAATCTATAATCTATATCTATAATCGATAATCTATAATCTATATTCTATGTATATAATCTATAATCTATATTTATAATATATTAAAAGTGCGAAGGGTCTTAAAAATGTTGTTCGAACTTTTTGTCACTCATTAAAAGTCTTTGCTTTGGACAAAATCATCTTTCACTAATCTTTCCTAATTTTTAAGAGTGAAAAAATTAATTAAATATATATATATGGTAAAACCTTTCTTTATTAGAAGTTATCAAAATTTATGACAACTATATTTTTTTCATTAATTTAAGAATTCAACATCAACTAAATTTGATTTTAAAAAGATTTTAAAAATCTAGAAATAAATATAAAAACATTAGAATAAGAAAAATTAAGAAGCATCAAATTTACATTATCATACTAAAGTGTTAAGGATCTTTGAAAAGTGATTTAAACTTTTTACACTTCATTAAAATCTCCACAATAGACAAATTATTTAGTTTTAAATAATCAAAAGTTACACGTGCGAGACATGTGTGATTAAACTATATGAAAAGTGTGAAGGTCCTTAGAAATGTTGTTTGAACTTTTTGTCCTTCATTAAAAGTCACCACAATTGACAAAATCATTTTTTTTATCTTTTTTCTCAAATTATGTACATATATTATAAAGTAGAGGACGAAGCACCACAATTAACCAAGTGGCAAGCTATTGAGATGCCACTTCACAGTTTTTAGGATACAAATTTAATATTATTGAAATAAAATTTTGAATTGAAGAATTAAAAATATTTGAACTTCTAAATGCACCTAATACAAGATAAGTTGAAGTATTGCTTCAATCCCATTGTCTTCGGCACATTGTTCTTCATTTTTTGCGTTATAAGACCTATCAAAATCATAAAAAGAATTAGCAATTGTGTTGGAATAACGGGGAAGGGAATATTTGGACAATCACTCTAATGTCCATTTCGACCACCATACAAAAAACATACTCCCAATAGGATCGATATGGTGCACATATCTCTTTTTGGGGAGCATATCTACAATCTCGTAGAAAGTGGGGTCCGTCACAATATGGACATGGATCATCTAGATAGGATTTCCAACTACCATTATCCTTTATTAAAATTATTTTTTTAATTAGCTTAAAAATAAAAATTTATGATAGAAGAGTTCTAAATACACTTCTACTCTTTCATAAGCTTATCTCTTTCTAAATTTAAATGTTATATAATATATCTGAATTTAATTTATTTAAATATTAAATTAAAGATGAAACTATAATAATAATAATAATAATAATAATTACAGTAATAACAATAAATAATAGTGTAAAAGTAGTAATAGTAGTAGTGAAACGTATGTGTAGTAGTGGCAACAACAACAACAACAACAACAATAATAATAATTCATATATATTATAATGCAAAGAACGGAGCACCACAATTAGCCATACGACGATCTATTGAAAAGTCACTTGGCAGTTTTTAGGATAAATTTTAATAGTATTGTAATAAAATTTTGAATTAAAATATTAGAAATATTTGAATTTTCAAATACATTATCCTTTATTAAAATTAGTTTTTCATTAGCTGAAACATAGAAATTCATGGTAGAAGAGTTCTAAATAGACTTCTATTCATTCATAAACTTATCGCTTTCTAAATTTAAATATTATATAATATATCCAAATATAATTTATTTAATATTAAATTAAATATGAAACTAGAATAATAGTAATAGAAGTAGTAATAATAATAATAGTAATTTAAAAAAATAGTGATAGCAGCAATACATAACAGTGTAGTAGTAATAGTTGTAGTACTAACAATAATAATCAAAATAATTATAATATAATAGTAATAATATAATATAATAATAACTACATTCTCTTGCGATTATTTCATATATCTAAATAATTTGTAACTCTCAAAACCTCATTAATCCTATATGTAAGTATTTTAAAATTAAAAAAAATCATATATTTAAAATCGTTACTACTTTTATAAAATAATATAATATATTAGACCAACAAAAGCAAGAACAAGATAACAAAAAAGAAACCATAGGAAAAGGTGAAACAGTAAGGACAATGAAGAGTAACAAATTAATTAAAAATATATACATTATAAGAAAAATATGCTTTGTATTTGAAAAAGAATGGATAAGAAAGAATAATAAACTGATCTATACTTCTTTTATAAAATTGATATGATATTTAAATTTTAATTTAAGTAAAAGTGGATTTGAAATGAAGTGTTATAGCTTCTTAATATATATATATATATATATATATATATATATATTCCTACAATAACACATAATATTAAACTTCTCTTCTTCTTTTTGATTTTATTGGTTATTAACTTTATTTGATAATTATTATATTATTTACATTCTTCATGTTCTTTATGCTTTAGAAACTTTTTTTGATTTAACATTTTTATTTTTATATGCGGATCATGACCTTTTAATAGATATCTTTTCGTTGTATATCTAAGCCTAGATTCAAGTAAGTAATAATTTTTATTTTGATTTTGTTCTTTGATTTTTCTAAAGAAAACATACTCGATTATATAAATCAAAACTTTTCATTAAAAATTTTACTCAAGTTGATATTTTTAAATGCTAAATTTTTTCAATATTTTGGCATTATATATTATTTCATTAAAATTTTCTAAGTTGTAAATAGTATAATAAAAAAATATGAAACATAATTTTTTTTTTTATAATTACATGATTATTTTTACTCAGATAAAATTACTTAGAAATGAGGAGGGGGAGGGGGAAGAGATATTAGAAATTTAATATATTTAAATTATGAATAATATAATAAAAACTTATGAACATAAATTTTTTTACAATTAAATAATTATTTTTTTTTTGTATAGATTTGGTTAGAAGTGGAGGATTGGATGTGGAAGGGTGGGTGGGGTGGAGGCATGTGGTGGTGGTGGGATTTTAAAATTGATGTAGTGGATTAGTGAGGGGATCGGGGGGGGGGGGGGGGGGGGAGATATTGACAATTTAATATCTTTATAATATGAATAATATAATAAAGATAAACATGAAACATAATTTTTTTTAATTATAATTACATAGTGTTTTTATAAAGATTTAATTAGAGGTAGAGAATTGAATGGATGGAGGTGGAGGCGTGTATATAGGAGGGGGGTAGAAAAAAAAATTATTTTTATTTTGTAAAACTAGAAGGAGGGGTGTAAGTGGAGGTGAAGGTGGAGGTGGGAGGGGGTAGGGATGGAAAGTGGAGGATGGGGGATATTAACAATCTAATTTATTTAAATTATAAATAATATAATAAGAAAATATGAAACATAAATTTATTTTTATAATTATACAAATTTTTTCTATATATCTTTGGTTAGAGGTGTGGGATTGGGGTTGGGTGGGGGGTGGATGCGTGTGAGAAGGGAGGGAGGAGTTTTATTTTTATTTTTAAAAAATTAAGGAAGGAGGAGGGGTGTGGAGATGGAGGTGAGGTAGGGGTAGTTATATTTTTTAATTTTATTTTTTACATTTCATTGAGAAATAATATGATAGTTGTTAGGAGTGGACTTATGAAGTTTTGATGATTGACAAAAAGTCACGGAACAAGTAAGCATAGTTGGTTCATGAAAAATTACTTCAAAAGAGTGCAACTTGAAACAGGTCTTTTAGTGAATAAAGTTAGATGAGCAAAAATAAAGGAAAGAAAGTTTGTTACATCAGATAAACATTAGGAGATCATCATGTGTTGAAAAGAAGAGTTAGTGTTTAGTTGCAACACTCAAGAAGAGAATCCAAGAAGTACGGGAGTCCTTGTGGAGTTGAAAGTCTTCTTGATTGTGAAGACCGATAGAAGTTATAAATATCCAAGGACTTTCAAAATAAAATTCATACACAAATACTGAGAGCACGAGCAAATAAGTAAGAGCAATATTTGAGAGAGTTCTGCCTAACTGTCGAAGTGCAGCCTAATACAATGAACCAAAGAACTAGATTGAAGAACCTGTTTCATCTATGTCTTATAAAAGTCTTCTATTCTAGCTATTATGTATTAGGAAGTTTGTTGAGTTGTAATTTTCATGCTTTCTTAGTGTCAGTGTGTTATAAATTGGTTTAGGAGTTTAGTCTTTAAGTTGGGATAACTCAAAAACTTGAAAACATAAATCTTGGGAGATTTGTGTGTCATTAGAAATTAGAGTTAGTTCCTAGGGTTGCTGTAGTTTCGTAATTTTACTATCAAGTTGGGAAACTTGAAGTCGGTTTCAACAGTCTGTGGAGATTTTTGAACATTAGGAATTAAAGTTTATAATTTCTTAGGTTATAGAGTTTGTAATCTTTTGTTGTGAGGCTCATTGTGTTTAGTGGAGTTGGGGTTAAATCCTGTAGAGGCACAGGTCGTGCTTTTTTACACCTTTTGTGAGCCGATTTTTTTCACGTAAAACTATCGTGTTTATTACTTACTGTCTTTACTGCTTTCATTGTAACACATTAGGCAACTAGTTTCATCCATAGGCAACAGATAGGCTAAAATAAGATAACCAGTAGGGTACGTACTCTAACAATAGTTAAATCTATTTTAAAGAAAATATGATTTAACATGCTTAAATGAGACATTCCAATATAAAATGATTAGAAATAATTTTTAATATTATTCGTGCATCGCATTGGTACGTATACTAGTTATTAATATATCGGAAGAAATCAAATTTTATACAATTTTCTTAATTGACTATATTTTTTAGGCTTAGGAGTATATTTTAGGTGATATAGGTTTAGAAGTTCATTCTATTTAGGTATTAATATCAATAACATATATTTACTATATGTGGGAGCTATGTTAGGTGTTTAGAAGTCCCGAACCTAATAAATAAAGGGTAAAAACTTACACGCATTCGGTGTATACATCAAATTAATGTTCTTTACGATGATTAAGTAATTCAATTAAGTAAAATACAGGCTAATTAATTACAGTTAAGTAGCATAAACTATAAATTCACACACATGGCATTCATGTATTGACTTGGTGTATACAACATGTGCGTGTAGATTTTAACTTAAATAAAGTAATCTAATTTCTTATTTTCATATAAATGTTATTTGACATTAAATAGAATGGTAATATTTCATTAGGACTTCTACCAATGATAAAGACTTTGAATCATATTTGGCCAAAGTAGGCTTCTAATAACTAAAGGGTAAAAATTTACACGCATCCGGTGTATACATCAAATTAATGTTCTTTACCATGATTAAGTAATTAAATTAAGTAAAATACATGCTAATTAATCATGGTTAAGTAACATGAACTGTAAATTCAAATACATGGCATGCATGTATTGACTTGATGTATACAACGGGCACGTGTAAATTTTAACCTAAATAAAATAATCTAGTTTCTCATTTTCATATAAATGTTATGTGGCATTGAATATAATGGTAATATTTCATTAGGACAGTTTTGCCCCTTTTAGATTCGAAGGGTTTGGAAAATATTATTTTTGACCTTTTAAACTGCTTCAAAACTTTAAAGAAAATTTGAAACAATTTAAGAAATTACAGAGTTGCCACTTGATTTTTGAGAGAAGATCAAGAAAAACTAAAAATATTACTTAAATGATTCAAAACAAAAAAAAATCATTTAAGTTTAGAAATTCTGAGTAAGCGGTCCCTATTAATACTCTTGGAAGGTTGTTAAGGCACTAAGAGTATCCGCTAACTTGCGGTTATTCGGACTATTTAAAAATAACTTTTTTGACTAACTTTAAAAAGGAAAATTATTTCTTTGAAAAGAAAATTATTAAAGAAAATCATCTTCAAGATTTGTGCAAAACTTAGCGGAGATTTTAATTAAGTCTAACAAAACTAAGAACAATTAGCATATAAAGAGGAAAGGAAGAGATTAAAGGACTTAGGCCATTAGGCCCAAATCATAAACCCTATCCTATGCTAATTTAGGCTTTTGACCTATGTTTACCTGTCCTAATCTAAATACTTGGGCTTTTGGCCCATAACCTGTCCAAAACTAATTTTCGGACCTTGAGGTCCAAAATCCGCTTCACCTATATTAAATTATAATTTTGGCTTCGAGGCCCAAATGAATGAATAAATAAATGACTAATAAATAAATAAAAATAATGCAATAATAAAAATCGAGACTTTTTAAATCTTTTAATAACCTCATCAATGAGTTTTCACCCATTTTCTTTCTTCTTTCATCTTCTTGCACTCGTATGCCATATAATCGACTTTGGGTTTAAAACTTCAAACTTGACTCGGAGAGATGGGTCTCATTGACCCATTACGAATGCAAGAGGAACGGAGTCCATTTGGACTCCAAAACAGATTCATGCAGAGGAAAAGATAAAAGAAAAACAATTAATATGTGTTTGAAAACCCTACACTTAATAGATAAATGAAGAGATGAAAACAAAAAGCATTCTCAAGCATAAAGAAATAGTAAGCTATGATATCAAAGCAAACCAAATTAAACGAAAATGAAATTAACCCATTTCCTAAACAATCTTGCAAAAAATTGAATCTAGCACAATATAATTAACTAGCCTTGAAAAGAAGATATGAATTCACAAGCATAGTTGCTTAAAATTTGGACAAATAGATTACCACATATTTGCTCCAAATACTATGATAAAGTCTAAGACATGTTTTCATTAAATAAAAAAAATAAGAATGGGCAAGAGATGAGGAAACAACACTTCAAATATAACATACAAGACATACTAATGCAACAACACTTTTTAATATAAAATGGATCAATCAACATATCTATAATTTAGAAAAGAAAAAATAAATCACTATATCATGTGAATAATAATGGGGCGTCTAAATGAATAAAAACACTTTAAGAAGTAAACCAATAAGCGAAGTGAAATAAATAACATATATTAAACATATTTAAGAGATAATATTCGAAGACAAGATAGGACAAATAGTAAAAGATTAATTATAAGAAAAAGTGTTCAATTATGGCAACTCCTATTTTAGTTTACATTATTTCAACAAAAATTAAAATCCTAACGACATTTCAATCTAAACAAGAGAAAATTAAAGACAATTTTGACCACGAAAATGAGTAACTCACTACTTCAAATTGAAAAATAATTTCACAGACCCTTAACAATAGTAACCATTCATTTTTGACATAAAGGAAATAACTTTACACAGTACAAGCAAACATATCCATCAATAACGAATTTAAACAAAACATGAGACTTGTCTTTCTACCAAAATAACGGTAGTATTTATAAGAAATGATGGGGATTCCTTTTTCATTTATCAATGTGGGAGAAAAGTATTTATAGGAAAGGATGATGATTCAATCCTTTTCATCCACCAATGTGGGAAAAAGAATTTAGGGTTGTTTTTGGAATTTTAAAATTGAAGAGAATGTGAGGTGGAAGATAAGGTGGAGGAAATTGTAATATATAGTATAATTTTTGAATTTTAAAAATTAAAAAAAGGACTTTGAGGGGGAATTGTATAATCTAACACAAATTTTTAATTTCAAATCTCAATTATGAGATTGGAAATTATTTTTGGTGGGACTTGGGTAGAAGTTATGTGAGTTTTTAGAAATTTTGGGGTTATTTAAAATATAATCCCAATTGGGATTTAAAATTTAGCCATATTTATTTAATTTTGACCAAATTAAAAATCAATTGACGGATTGCATTGCAATTATGGCCAAATCTAATAGATTGACTAAATTAAATTGAAATTCGATACAAATTAATATTTTCTTTAATCCCGAACTTCTTGATTTAATAAAATCAAACATATATTCATCCAAATAAATTATTTTTGAGAGTAAATTATATTTCAATCAAGTTTTTATCCGTTCGAATTAATTTTCATGCTTATCTCCATAAAAGCTCAAACTTTGATAAAAATATTCATTCAAGTAACAAAATTTATACAATCTCATTTATGTGAATAGAAAAAATGTATAATCGTCACTTAAATGAAAAAATTAACCTAAATAAATATTTTAGAACACATATATCCGGATGAAATAAATATTTTACTTTTTTTAAAAGTTGAAGAAACCCAAAATTAAATTTTATCGTGGAGGGCAAAAATTAGGTGTCAACAGGACTTCTACCAACGATAAAGACTTTGAATCATATTTAGCCAAATTAGACTTTTGATCTTTCACTTTACACTTTTATGTAGAATTTTCTTTTGGGGTAAAAGAATATTTTTTGTTACAAAGAAAGTAATGTACTTTATGTATTAGAAGATCAAATATACGTCTGTGTAGTATTAGGAGATCAAAGTTTTGTTTTGTATTTGTAGTTGGTTTTTTTAGTACACTTCATCATGCGACTTCCTCCTAAACTTTTTTATTTTGGCTACAGGATAAAACCCTGATTGTTGATCCTGTGACGGTGACACACTTTTAAGAAAACTACGATTGAAGACTGAAAATTGTTGGTTCCTCATTAAG
The DNA here is from genome assembly GCF_002878395.1 of Capsicum annuum. Classification (NCBI taxonomy): domain Eukaryota; kingdom Viridiplantae; phylum Streptophyta; class Magnoliopsida; order Solanales; family Solanaceae; genus Capsicum; species Capsicum annuum. The sequence continues at coordinate 96,445,389 of NC_061115.1, forward strand.
CTTTGATTTTGAGTGGTTTGTCCTTCTGGGTATTAAGGATTTCACGTCATTTTATTTTGTTTAAACAACTTTGAATTTAATTAAATTATTTAGGAATTTATTTTATTTATAAGGAGAGGTAAGATAGTTTTTCAATTTCCAATAGACTTGGGTATGTTCAACTTTAATAGATAAAGTATTATTATATTTTTATGATGTTACTTATAATTATCTCTAAATTAGCTATGTTTATGTTCATGATAGTTGTGTTGCCAAATATTGAGATTATATGGATAAGAATCTTATCAATTAGTCTGAAATTATTTCATTGGACGCCTTTGATGTGATTCTTTATGCAGATACTAATGCTGCACTCCAATGCATACTAAATAATGACATACCTCTTTCAATCACGGAGATTAGGTAGGTGAATAAAATATGAAATTTTTCCGTTCTGTTCTTTATTGTATTTTGTTGCACATTTACTTGTTGAAGAAAGTTAGACACTTCTCATTTTTGTCTTTATTGTATTATTGAAGCATATACTTATCAGAAGGTGATTCAAGAGCCAATTCTTGCATTTTAACACAATCGAAGGAGATGATGCTATGATTGAATTAGTGCAATTACCAAGTTCTTTGTAATCGGGCAAAAATATTGATAAGTGCATTCAGATATTTAAATATTAAAGTTCAAAAAGTAGGCTTAGATATTTTTTTTTATGTGAAAAAGAATTCCTAAAAGATATCGTAAAAAAATATATTAATAGATTAATGAAAAGGAGAATGATGGAATTCCGATAGGGATACTAATAAGGACTTCTTTAATTTGTTAAACGAGAGTCAAATTGTGTCTTATTTTATTAATTTTATAATTTTTGAAAAGTGTTGTTTCAACGAGAGAAAGTTACTAAAATTGAATTGAAGACTATAGAGGTGGTAGCTCTTTTATGTGACTCCAATTTTCCTCCTCTTCGTTAATAGTTTTGTCACAAACGTTCAATCGAGTTTTAAGAAATTTTTATGTAATGGTTAGGTTGAATCAAATTGTTTTGATATCTCGATTATCATATTGTTTGTTGTAGTTTTTGCTATATTGCTTTGGGTTATTTTCCTACTTAATACATGTGGTAGATGGATGTTCATTTAAGAAATTTTTAATGTAAATGTTAGGTTTAATTGTATTGTTCTGATATCTCGAATATCATATTGATTTGTTGCAGTTATGTTCTTTTGATGTAAAGGAAGTTTTCGTAGGCATTTAACATCCGTGAACTAATTTCTATTTTTAGCAACACAACAAATTTACCACTAGAACATTATTTGATAATTTTGATCCTTTCATTTTTCTTTAGGTCGATTACTACTATTAGTTTATTCAAGGCTTTATACTTTAAATTTTGAGTAACGTTTATTCATGCATATGCAGCTTACAATAAAAGAGTAGATAAAGTAAAGTTGTAACCATTTCTAATTGAATTTAAAAATATGAAGTAAAAATCATAGCACGTAGTCTTATGTTGATAGAGTAGAACTTTCAAAAAGAGGCAACTTGTATCTTTGATCAAGTTTTTGAAATAGTATGGAGTAGGAATACAATTCGTTGAGGCGTTGGATGAAAAAAATGTGATTACAATGACATGATGATATGAAATTTATATAAATTATTAGTGTATATAAGTTAATTATTCCTTAATAGTATAAAATAATAAAAATAAGGACAAATTGTGAAATATCTTCCTCCAGTTATAGAGAAAGTCACATTCTTTGTTCATGTAGAGGAACTTAAATTCTATACTTGTAAAAAATGTCTGAAAGAATCTTCAGTTATTTTTAAAATTATAATCTAAATTCACACAAAGACTTAAAATTGATAAATAGAAATGTAACAACAGAATAAAAATGTGTACGAAGAGGGATATGATAAAGTCAAGTTTCTTATGTAGATAATATTATTAATTGGAAATTTTAACTCAAATGTGGATGTTTAAAATAAAGAGAGGGAAAATCTAAATATTAAATGCACATAATTCAACAACTAAGTTAACGTAATATTATTTTTTCATTTAAATAAATGTTGCATCTTTTTTTATTCCTCACTAGGATCTCCCACCCCTTCTGCTCCATTGGTGACTCAAACTCATAACTTCAGATTGGAAGTGAAGGGTGCTTATCATCCGAACAACTCTCTCTTGTCATGCTATTTTATAGAATTTATTTTTTGTCTATAATTTTTAATTTTATTGACATGTGCAACACATCTATAATCTATATCTATAATATATTAAAAATGTGAAAACCCTTAGAAAAGTGATTTGAATTTTTTACCCTTCATTAAAAATATTTGCAATAGACAGAATCCTCTTTTCATTATTTTTTTTAATCTATTATTAATTCAATTAATATATGAGACTCTAATTTGAAGAAGTCATATATGGTAAGAAGTCTAATTACGCAAATCCTTTTAGCCATAGAATTTATGAACAAATTATTTTCCTATTGGAAAATACATGAATGCATAATTAAGTTCCATAAATATTGATTGAAATTAATAAAAGAAGCACAAATCACGCCTCTATTCACGTTGTTGCAAATCAAATTATTATTGGAGTAACTTTTCATTAAGTTTAATAATGGTATTAAATTTTAATTCATGTAAATTATTACCTTAATCCAATAGGAAAAAGATTTTAAGGTAATTCTATTTAAAGGGTAATAGAAAGATATTCAAAAAGATTTTCATTATGAGAAATTTCTTAGAATTGTAGTTATTACAAGTCCAACAAACAAAAGAGTATCGTGAAAGTTTCTAAGAGAATGATGAGGAGCTTTGCATGAGCTGCTGGGGTTACCTCTTGGAATCATGCTGAGCACGCAACATTAGTCTGCATACCAAAATCGAAAAGGTAGGCGCCTCATATCCCCCCCCTTTTTTTTTATATGTATATTCAAGTCATTTTATTAACCGTTTTATGTTAATAATTTTATTAGATTCACTCAAGATTGGTTCATGCTAATATTATGATCTTCTCTTTTAGGTAGGGATTTAATTATTTTTTTATATTTATGACACTAAAATACACTAAATTTTATGTATTAAATTTTTTATCTACATCTATAATATATTAAAAGTGTGAAAATGCTTTCGAATTATGATTTGAATTTTTTTCCTTCATTAAAAGTCTTTATCATAGACAATTTTTTTTTAAATAATTAGCATTTAATTATTATATTAATATTTAAAATTCATAAATTAATAAAAATTATATCTAATTATAGCTATTTGTTACCAACTAAATTAGGAGTGCCTTTTTTTCTTCTTTTTAGGAGATTGTAGTAGTAGTACGTAGTAAAATCCTGAAAGAAGTAAGTTGTAAAAGATCGAAGTAAGGAAAATAGAAAAAATAGAATAATAATTGAAAAGAAAAAGAAAACAGAATAATAGTTGGGAAAAAAATATTAATACGTTGGGGTAAGAAAAATTAAATCCTAAATGGGCCTACGTGAGGAAATAAGAATAACAATTGGTGTCAAAAAATTTCCCCACGCTAGGTTAAAAAAATTCACAATTAATTTGATTTATAATTTCTTTAGACTTGATTATTTATTCTATACAAGAAATCATAATATTTAATACTTTTAAATTAATTAAAAGTTTACTTTAAATAAATACAAGTTCTATTAAAGAAAATTGTTCATTGTTCTTTGGTACATTCGAGCTCCCTCTGAAAAATGTCCATTCCTTAATCTTTCGTGGATTCAATATGATATAATTGCTAATTACAATTACAATTCAATTATCATGATGTGTTTCTATATTTTTGTTGGGTGTACGAATTTTTGATAGCGGAGATATTCTTTTCATTTATGAGCTTTTTGGTAACGAAAATATTCTTATAACTACATTTTCGATGAGCTTTGAAGGTGTGATATAATAATTTCATCAATTTCAAGCCTATATTATATATGAATCTTTGATTAGATTTTTAGAATTTTTTTGTGTAAAGGTTAGAGTTAATCCTATTATTTTAATATCTCAATTATCGTACTATTTTGGTATAGGTTTTGTTCACTTAATTTTTCTGCTTATACACGTGGTAGATGATTTTGAGGAATTTTTATATAAAGATTAGATTTAATTGTATTGTTATGACATCTCAATTTATCGTATTATATTTTTGTAGTTTACAGGTGATAGATGAATGTTCAATTGGACTTTGAGAAATTTTTTGTAAAGGTTAGATTTCTTCCGTATTATTCTGATATCTCAATTATCATTTTCTTTTTAATTTATTAATTATGTTCTTATATATTTAAATTTTATACACAATTTTACACTGCATAAATCCTTTTTTATTTCGAATTGTGTATGCAATTGTTTATTCTGTTAATATATATTTATTATCAATTAATGCAAGGTACACGTGCAAAGCACGTACAATTAACTAGTGTATAAAAATGAAAAGAATACTTTCAAATAAATACAATAAAGTAATTAATTTACAAAAAATATAGCCATGCTTCTATTTACAAAAAAATGCCGAAAGGGCAAAATTACTCATGTTTTAGCCATGATAAATTTATAGAATAAAGTAATTAATTTACAAAAGATAAAGCCATGTTTCTATTTACAAAAAGGATACTAAAAAGGCAAAATTACTCGTATTTTAGCCATGGTCAAATCATGGCTAAATGGTACAAAATCGTGGCTAAATGATCATTATATTTATCAATAACCAAGAAAATTCATATATAACTTCTCGAACATCGTATATGTAATGTATATATAATGTATATGTAATGTATCTATAATTTATATGTAATGTATCAATATTTTATAAATAGCTATATAGTTTATAAGTAATGTATCGATAATTCTATAAATAGTTATATAGTGTATTTGTAATATATAAATATTTTGTAAATGGTGTATAAATATTTATCAATATTATATAAATAATATATAAGCATGTATCAGTATTGTATAAATAGTTATGTAATGTATTGACATTGTATAAATGGTGTACAAATGTATATTGATATTATATAAAACTATTATGTAATATATTTGTAATGTATCAATATCAATATTTATTTGATTATCATGCATTCCAACCTAATAAATAAACGTATAAACAAAAACTAATAAAATAAGATTTTTTCATAAAAAGAAATGAAAATTTTAGAAGAGCACAAAAGATTAAAAAGAGAAAGAACAACAATTCTTTTTAACAGGAAACATATAGTGAAAAAAAATATTAATAGTATTCTTTTAATAAAAAGATGCAGTGAATTTTTTTTTGAAAAAACAACAAGAATTTTTTTTTTGGTGAAAATAGTGCAGAAGAACAAAAGTTATTTTTTTAAAAAGTGCTCCAAAAGATAACAACAATTCATGAAATTGAAATGAAATTGGCCGATTTGCGGTAATTACTTTGGTCGACAAGAGATTTTGGGTAAGAACAATGGCCGAAAGGCCATTTTAGGTAGGGAATGGATAAGCGAGTTATTTTTGTGGAAGAAATATAACCTAATGAATATCTTGGATAATTTTTGCAAAATGAAATCACTGCAAACAATAGACCAAAATTGTCCCAAAAGAAAATAAGACCAAACCCGACCCAAATAAATGAAAATAAAAGGCAATAAAAGTCCGAAGGTCAATCTGTCACTTTCCAAATGAGATTAGGAATCTAGTGACTCCTCTTCTTCTCCATGCTTCTTTGAAAGACCCCTCAAAATTTCAATAATTTTATTTTGGTTCTTCCACTTTCGTCATATCAAGTTTTGACTTGAATTATGTTTAAGGATGTTAAAAGGGTAATTTGAGAAAGTTTTGAAATTTTTGGAAGGAGCACAAGATTATTTTAGGACTTCGAGGTGGTGAGAATCTGCGATATTGGTGTGCCACAGAGGTTAGTCTCCGTAATATTGGCGTGGCATAAAGGCTACCCTTCGCGATACTCGCGTGCCACGCTGATATTTTAATTTCATCCAGTTTTTGTTTTTCACTTGGGATGAGGGTCCTTTGTTCTCTTTACCTCTTGTACAATCGTTAAACATAAAATAACCCCATGTCCTTTAGTTTCAAAGATCAAATCATTAATCAAATCATTCTTTTTCTCTCTCAAATTTAAAACCCAAGAACATTCAAGGGTTTTACAGTGAATTCATCTTCGGGCTTCAAACTTCGAATTGACTTCAATTTCTTTTATATTTTAGGCAGGTATCTCATTCCTAAACTTTAATTTATATTGAGGCACTTATCTAATCATTATTCATGTGTTTTAAATTGATAGGTTTGAAATTGGGTTGAGAAATTTTTATTGGTATCACTTGAACTACTTTTTTCATAATTTAAATTGATGATTTATTCTTTCAATTTATGGGTTCTGGACTAGTTGGGCACATTGTTATGGGAATTAGAATGGGGAACACCGGTTTTCCCAAATTGATAATTTTTTGGATTGGTAATGGCATTAATCCAACCCGCTTTGTAAATTCGATTTTTGAACATGGATAGTTGCATAATTCAACTTATTTATGAACTCATTACGTTGCATTAATGGATAATAGGTTAACACGTATTTAAAAGGGCTTTGATGTCCATGATTTGGATTTTAAAATGGAACTTGGGAGTCAAACGGATTTAAGGATTAGTTTGACATGATTATTTGAGCTTGGAAGCATAATTGGTATGATGATACCAAATGGTAAATACCTTAATACACTATTTTAAATTGGGCTTAAAGAAAATTGTGTAGCTCACCGTGAAGGTGTAGTCCTGAGGAAGCTAACACTGAAAATCAGATTTGTGGGGTGGCGGTCTATATGACTGTGTGCTTAGTTCACACACTATATTTTGGAATAGCTAAAGCATTGGTGTCTTTAGCTCTTTTTTCAGATTCCTTGGTTGGTGTAACTAACATGCACTCGGGCTCTTTCAGTAGGGGGAGCTGAACCCATATAGCCCGTGAGTGCCTGTAGGAAAGAGCGAGCTATATAGTTCAGATTAATGGTTTAAACTCACATGTTCATGACCCTTGTCCCTATCATGACATTCTATATATGTATATATAATTATTGTGCACATGGTTTTGACTGGTTTATGGTGTTGGCATTATTTTATTAATTTTTCTGAGTTACATGCCACTGCTTATTCCACTGACCGTCCCTGGATGGTACATCTTTTCATGATGTAGGATCTGAAGGATTTTCTGTAGCTCATGTACAGCATTAGGTGGCTGAGTACTCCGGTGGATTTGCTTTAAAGTGGCGAGCTTTCATCTTTCAAAAGCCTGGTCATTTCACTAGTTTCATGACTGTTCTAGTATTTTGGATTTTCTTTTTGGTCATAGTCAAGGATATGTCCCAACTCAATCGGTATTCCGATTTTAGAGGATTTTGTGGATAAGTGTAGGTTGGATTATTTGTTTTGACTCTTAAAACTTTCATTTGACTTATTTAACTTTTATTGCTATCTTGATTGGCTTCCACTTTATTATTATTATTATTATTATTATTATTATTATTATTATGCTCTTGGGGTTAGGCTAAGGGAGTTGTCTCAAGTCCATGGTGGGCTTGAGATACCCATCTCGACTAGGCCCTATCATGACAAACTTGGTATTAGAGCATAGTTCAGGATCTTTGATTGTTCACAAAGCCGTGTCGAGTAAGTCCATTTTATGGGTGTGTAGCGTGCCACACTTATAAGGGGGAGGCTACAAGGTATTTATGAATGTTTTCCTTTCTTGTATTCTATTTCGAGCCATAGAGTCTAGTTGTCTTGAAACTTCTCTAATTTGTAGCTTACTCGCATTTTGTATGCCTCCTTGAAGATCTGACATTCGTAGAAACTCTGCTGGATTATCTGTCCTACCTGAGGAAAATGTGGAGAAAACTCACCCTATTTATAGAGTGTAGACCTGATATAGAGTTCCTTTTTCCTGATTGTACTGCTCCACATAGAATTTCACCAGTCCCCACTAGTCCTCAGGTTCCTCATGTTGGTGATGCTCATGACCAGACGCCCCAGTGAGATATTTCTAATGGGGAGTTCTGTCAGTCTATTCATATTCTTACTAAGTTAGTGTTCTCACAGTGTAATGATTCATTATCCATATTCTTTCTTATCTCCTCCGATAGAGCTTCTTCGTAGCTTTCCCAAGTCATTAGTGAATTGCAGGAATCAATAGTTTGGTTACCTGGTGATTCGTTTGTTTTTTAGAACAACTTTCTCAATTTAAAGTTTTCATTGGTTCTAATTGAGCATCAATAAAAAAATTTAGTAAATAACCTTAAATTGTAAATCCGACTTTGCCAACACGTCTGGAATGTCAAAATCTATGTGGTTAACTATCCTATTTGCTCAAAACAGACTCCAAATACATCTCGAGGCATTGGTCGAAGCCTAACACCAAGTTTCAAGCTTCATCCGTTGCCTGGCTTAGAGAGAGATACCATGATCGTGGTGGGTGAGGTACAAATACATGAGCCACGACCGCGGCCAAGTGGGTTGTGCGATTGCGCTACCTAAGGCATGGGAAAAGCCTATTTAAAGGCTGTCTTGCCTGAAATTTTTGCCATTTGTGCCTTTCTCTTAAGCTCTAAAACTCTAATAGAGTGAAAAATCTTCAAAGTGAGTCTTGTGGGTTGATTAGGAGATTAAACAACTTGTGAAATCCATTTTGCTACAAATCTAAGGTAAGATTCCTTCTAATTTGGTATAAATTTCTTGATTTCTAGATTCAAAACTCCTACGTCTTTGAGGCTCAATTGTAGCCACAAATGTGATTGATTTACTCAAATTTCTTGAGGGTTATAGCTCCCTAATGATAGTTGAGCAATGAGTTAGTCTTGAAAACTCATTTTTTGAAGGTGGAACCCACTTGGGGGTTTGGTGTTATGTTGGACCCATGGAATAATGGTGCCATAATGGGGGGTGTTAATCTTGTAATGATGCTTAGATTATGTTGTTGATATCTTGGCTCGTGGAAGAAGTTTCAAGAAAAGGAAAGGCAAAGCTTGTTGGTTCGTGAGCTACTTGGACCCAAGGTAGGTTAGGCTTACTTGTAGTTAGATTGAGCTTAATTGTAGTATATTTATGATATCTTATGATTGGGCAGGGTCTTAGATGATAAATGGGTGAATGATAATACTTGGTATTAGTTGATCTTCGTAGGCTATTAAACTTGTAAAATATGATGCTTGACTATAGCGTAGAACCTTGGATAGTTCTACTTGTAGTCTCAGAAATAGTATGAGAATACCTTAGTTGCTCTAGTAGAGAAGAATGATGTTGTTGACTAACCTTAAGAGTATGTTGACCTAGACATAACTAGTTATGAATTGGCCTTAGTGTTTGGGGTGACTTAGAAAGGATACTTGTAGGATATTTTCCCTTACAGGCTTAGTAAGGATTGATAAGCCCTTATAGTGTGATTTAGATAACCTAGATTAATTCTGGGTAGATGTTAGTCTTGTAGAAGTGAACTTTGGCATTATTGGGATTCAAGAGTGTGACTTGAACCACCTTAAGCTTGAACTATTTAATTCCTTAGTGACCTAGATACTTGAGGAACGTCTAAGTTACATTATTGAGGTTATAATGGTTAAACCCGATTGTCATTTATACATATGGTCCATGGTTGGATAATGTGTATACATGATTGATTATCTTGTTGT